>NC_069787.1:82939098-83242128 GCF_027406575.1 Nycticebus coucang | reverse complement strand
ACAGAGCAAGAATCAGTGCCACCCCACAAAAATCAA
The DNA here is from genome assembly GCF_027406575.1 of Nycticebus coucang. Lineage (NCBI taxonomy): Eukaryota > Metazoa > Chordata > Mammalia > Primates > Lorisidae > Nycticebus > Nycticebus coucang. The sequence goes on along the minus strand of NC_069787.1, from coordinate 83,242,092 downwards.
ATAAAACCCCAACCAAGCAATAGATAATAATGAATTTGTTTCCCGTTTTGTGTTAGCCAATCGATGCTGCCCACATTTGTGAGAGAAAGGTCCAGTGGAGATGCACACAGTTCCAACACCCAGAAAAAGGGAGGGAGCCCCTCACCACAGACCTGAACACAGTCTCCCCTGTCGTGGCCAGGCCTCCACAGGGCTATGGATTCAGGAATTCTAAGTGGGTGTGCACTGACACATCCCTGGCTCTCCAGCACCGTGTGCTGGGGATGTTCATTGTCTAGGGCTTGCTGACATTTTGAAAATATTGCCTGTCTTCACTGCTTTCTTTTCTGTTGGAGATCTCGCAAGAGCAGGGTGCTGAGCCCACGGAAGGACAGGCCTCCTAGCGAGAGCAGCTCCTCAGAACTAAACAAAAGATTACGCTCAATTTTTAGAGGTCAGGTTATTTCTGGAAGTTAAGGTTAATAGGGATTTTCCAGCCAAGGGGGCTGCAAAAGAGAGGGGGGCCTGGTGTAGCAGTAGAAAGAATATTTTTGCTGTTATCTGTTCACCTTTAACATTAGATCTGCTTCTGGAGTGGATTGGAATCAGCTGGAAAAAAGGCTGCCCACTCTCCCACACAAAGGTGATTCCTCTGAACAGCACACCTTCCTGTCTCAGGCTTCTGACAGTGTGGGGGTCTTGCTCAGGCCCCCTCTGAGAGGGGAAGTGCTCTAGGGATTGTTACTCTCTGTGGAGGGCAGTAGCAGGGTTGTGGGCTATGGGTGCAGGAGCTGAGTCCCAGGCTGTCTCAATGGCTGGCCAGGTCACAAGTGCTGGCCAGGGACCTGGGAAGTGGGTAGGCTGGGCAGGCCATGGTGGGGGGCAGAGCCGCACCTTCAGGGAGGAAAAGGAAGAGCAGGCACAGGATGGCAGCTAGGAGGAGAGTCACAGCCAGGCTCCACTTCTTCTTTATCTGCTCCATAAGAAACATTGAGCACAGCCGGGCTGGCACCTCCACGAGGCCACGGTTGGCCTGTGTGAAGTAGCTGGTCACGCCAATATCTCTCAGCTTGAGAAACAGAGTCAAATAGCTGGAACTTATGGTAAACCTGGAGAGCCAGGAGAAACACACAGACAGACATACACAGGGCAGAGCCAGGGATAAAGACATGGGCAGAGGAGAGAGGGTCAGGGAAGGAAGGTGTGGAGGAGAGAAGTTGGCACAGAAACCCATTCTGTATGTCATTGGGTCCTCTCCCCATGGCCTGGCCATTCCCCTCCTCCCTGACAGGAGTCTCTGGCCTGTGCATCTCCTTACAGTCCCCATTAGCCAGCTCTGGATACTCACCACATAATGGCCAATACCACAATCAGGTTGCAGAGTCGCTTATTGTTATAGAAGTCCAGGATAGATGCCTTAGTCACCTTCTTTCCATGGAGGTGCAGCTATAGGACAGACCGGAGCAGCCAGAAGCAGGGCTGAAACCCAGGTTGCTCCCCACCCCCACAGGGCCCCCAAAGTCTGTGCCCCCAGTGTCCCAGCTGGCTTTCCATCTGCCCTGGCAGGGTTCAGTTTTGCTATTACCACAGTCCTCAGCATTGGGCTGGGATGGCTTCTGGATGAGGAGAAAGGGGCCTTTCCACAGTGGCTGCCCCAGTCCTGGCCTGAAGCCTCCTACCTCATCAAGCAGAGTGAGAGGGATGGTCTTCTTGTTCACACTGGCTGCGTAGCACAGCACCTTCTTGGCCTCCTCCACGTTCCCATTCACCATCAGCCACCGAGGGGACTCTGGGACCATCCTGCATGGCCACAGCTCTCTTATCTCCCCATTTCAGGATGTACCAGGGACCCATGTTGGCCCATCCCAGTCTCAGCAGTGGCCATCCAGACCCAGCATGAGGTGAGCTGAGATTCTGGAACCTTAATTAAAGGCCACCCCAACCTCAAGCTGCCCTCTGCTCCTCCCTGGCTGTCAGCCTTTCCCCTGTAAAACCCACACTCAGAACTCGATTACTGCTTGGTGACACCATGGCTACCTTCTCCTGCGCTTTCTGCCTGCTTTACTTACTCTCAGTCTTCTCTAAGACCTCAGGGGACCTCTTCACCAGCCCAAGGAGGCAGAGGGCACGATATCCCCAGCCACACTCACTAGCCAAGGTTCCATTCTCAAAGCTGGAGTTTATCCTGTTTCCCAGACTTACCAACGTTCTGGAGAGTGTGACGGGGCAGGAATCCACATCTGACCCCAGGCTTGACCAAGCTTGGCTACAGGGAGCGGTGAGTGAAGCCTCCACTCTGTCCTGTCTCTTCCTGCCCCATCCTCATTGCCCCTGGCCTCCAAGTAACTCTCCCCTCCCATCCTGCCAGCTTGTCAGCGTCCACACAGATTAACATGTAAAGCCCTTCTGTGCCAAGAATTGTGCACAGTGCCCTTGTATACATAGTCTTATTTAATCCTCACCCAAATCTGGACCCAGTATGATTATGCTAATTGAATTCTCAGTCTGGAGGAGCAGGGGCTTGCCCAAGGTCACAGAGCCAGAGCTGGTACCTCCTCAACCTGTTCACAAAGCTATGCCATCACCTCTGCTCATTTCTTGCACCACCTCTCCCTAGCTGACAAGGACTCTGTGGCTGGCTGCTGTAAACATACACTCAGGACGCTGGAGACAACTTCATTCCCTCTACTGTCCTGCCCCTCTTCCCTCCCTTCAGAGTCCGGCATCAGTCTTCTTTTTCTCCCCTAAGGCTGAGGAAGTCCACTAAAAACAAGCATCAAACTGAGAGTCTTCAAAAAGCTGGGGGATTGACGACCATATGCCCACTACCACAGGAATTTTTAAAAGATAGCAATTCTCAGGAACAAAGGGAATGGAGAAGAACTGTGACAAATGCACAGAAGCCCAAAAATCAGTAGAGGAACACTTCTGACTATGTCAGCAGGTGCTCTGCTCTGATTCTCTGTATCCCCCCAAGTTCATATGCTGACATTTATCTCCAGTGCAACAGTATTAAGAGGTGGGACCTTTAGGGGGGTGATTAGGTCAGGAGGGAAGAGTCTCTTCAAAGGGATACGTAACTTTACATGAGAAGCCCACGGAAGATTGTTCATGGCCTTCCACCATGTGAGGGTTCAGGAAAGAGCACTGTCCATGAGGCCTCATCAGACACCAAGACAACTGGTGCCTTGACCTTGGACTTCCTAGGTTCCACAACAGTGAGCAATAAACTTCTGTTGTATATTAACCACCTGACCAGAAACATTCATTAAATGGACCAAGACAAATGGTACCAAGAGTGAGGAGCTGCCATAACAAATGTGGAAGCAGCTTTGGAAGTGGGTAATGGCAGAGGCTGGAAGAGTTTGGAGGTACATGGGGAAAGCCTGAATAGCCACAAATGGAATGTTAAGGGTGACTCTGGTGAAGGCTCAGTAGAAGAGGAGCTGGTAAAGAAAGCCTCGATCTTCTTAGAGATTACCTAAGAGGTCTCAAATAGAATGGTGATAGAAATGTGGACAGTGAAGTGATCTCAGATGGCAATGAGGAATATGATATTGCAAACTGGACTAAATGCAAGTCTTGTGACAATATGGTAAAGAGCTCATCTGAATGATAACCATGTCTCATTGTGTTATGAAAAAAGGAACTTGTGAGTGATGATATAGAACATTTGGCCCAAGAAATATCTAATCAGACTGTTGAGGGTGCTGCATGGTTTCAGTCTCTTGACTGTTTATTGCAAAGTGCAAAAAGACAGAAATTAAAGACAAACCTTATAATCTAAAGGGAAGCAGAACTTAAATATTTGTGAAATTCTCTGCCTGCACATGTTCATTCCATTTTAATAATTATAACAGTGTGTTTGAGGCGGAACACCAAGGATGTAACCTAGCTACTATTTGATAAATAGACTAGTGTGGGTCAGCAGAGGCCAGGTGCTATTCATGAAGACACCAAAACAGAGACCTCAACAGCATATTGGAGAATGTTTTTCTCCTTCCATCACAGGCCCAGATTGCCAAAGCAAGGGTACAGAACGATGTCAAAATAGGGACATGGGTACACCCACAAAACATGGGTGCTTACAGCTAGGAATCTCCCACCCCAAGTCTATACTCCCTACATTCAGTGTAGCTGTCCTTTGCCACCCCATGTATCTCCAGTACAATATAACCCTGCCGCAGTGGCAGTCCCTCCTAAGGTCATGGGTAGTAAACCCTGGCAGTGTTCACGTGGTGCCAACTCTGTAGGAGCTCACTGTATGAGAGCTGTGCTTACGTCCCTGCCTCCAACTAGGTTTCCAAGGATGCCCTGAAGAACCTGTGTGCTGAGGGAAAGAAGGCTGCCACGGGGACAGGGCTGACATGGTGAGCCCCTCCTAGAGCAATGCTCAGCAGGTCCATGGGGGGCAGGGACACCCTGCACACCCCAGACTGCCAGAGCCTCCAGCCTGCAGGTCCAGCCTGGGATAGCTGCAGGCACTTTACTCCAATGGCTGAGAGATGCCACTTGGGCATCACCCAGCAAAGTCCCTGGGGTGTAGTTGCCCGGAGCCTTGGGGGCCTAACACCTGCCCCCATGTGTGCAGAAGACAGGATTTTGAATCAAAGAAAATTATTCTGGAGCCTTAAGAGGTGATATTTTCCCTGTTTGGTTTTGGATTTGGTTGTGACCTATTATCTCTTTATTCTTTCCTATTTCTCTGGTTTAGAATAGGAATTTCTCTCCTGTGCCTGTCCTACCACGTATTTTTGAAGCACATATTGGTTTTACTTCATAGGCTCAAAGCTGGAGGAGAATGTGTGTCAGGGTGAATCATACTTGAATGTCACCTATATCTGATTCAGGTATTTTACTTTATATATATATTTTAGAAAAAGGATCTCTCTCTGTCACCCAAGTTTAAGTGCAGTGGCACAATTATAGGTACTGCAGCCTATAACTCCTATGCTCAAGGCATCCTACTGCCTCAGCTACCCAAGTAGTTAGGATCACAAATGTATACCACCATACCTGGGTAACTTTTCGGTACAGAGTTGAGGTGTTTTTATGTTTCCAAGCCTGGTCTCTTCCTCCAAGGCTCAAGTGAATCTCCTGCCTTGGCCTCCCAAATGCTATGATTGTAGGTGTGAGCCAAGGTGCTTGGCCTCAAGTGATACATAGATGATACTCTGGACTAAGACTAAGACTATTGAAGTGATACTGAAACAATTTAAGGCTTTTTGGGCTTTGGGGATGGAATGAATTTTTCATGGTGGAAGAACATTCAATTATGTGTGTCCCTCCCCTAGTTCATATATTGCAACTTACCTCTAATACAACACTTAAGAGGTAGGACAGTCTGGAGGTGATTAGCTTATGAGAGCAGAGTTCTCATGAATGGCCTCTCAGAAAAGAGGCCAAAGGGAGCCTGTTTGTCCCTTTTGCCATGTGAGAATACATAGAAGATGCCATCTATGAGAAGCAGGACTTTCCCAAACACTGGATCTACTGGTACCTTGACCTTGTGAATCACAGTTTCCAGAACTGTGAGCAATAAATTTCTGTTATTAATAAATTACCGAGGCTAAAGTTTTGTTTTGTTTTGCCAGTCAGCCGCTCAGCTCCCTCTCACACAGAGTTTTCCATTAGCTTCTTAAATATGAAGAGAGGACCAAAGATGACAAATATTGAAGAAAACCCCCCAAATTAAAAAAGGATCCAAAATAGTCATAAAGAAAAATGACCCAAGACAACACAGAAATTAGCAAACAGAAGGAGAACTGAAAACAAGACCTTAACTTTATCCTAAAAGGATCTGAGCATGTTTTCTTCATAAAACAAGATCTAGGTGCTGCTGAGAATAAAAGAAAAAATAAGATTATAAGGAGAGCAGGGTGATAGAATGTAAACTGGAAGTTTTCTGTTCTGGAATTTCAACTCAAGTCCAAAGCTGGCATTAATACACGTAACAGTGAAGGATGGCTTCACATTCTAAAGAGAGGGCACGTTCAAAGACACTCAGGGGAGGACTTACTAAAGTAAAAATAGCAAGACTGTCCTGTAGCCACAGCCCCCAGCCACATATACAGGCTGCAGATCTGGTTCATGGAAGTGAACAAGTCTTTTATCTCTTCTCCATCCACTTTCCACTCAGCTCTCCTTTGCCCAAGTCAGGTCAAGAGTAGTTCAAGAGACCTCCTAGGATAGAAGAGGGAACTGCCTTTGGAAAAAGACATCTGCCCTCCCACATTCAAGTTGGTGTCTGCTGGCTCAGACATGTAGGGGGGCTTGTCCGGGTACTCCAGATAGAGAATTTGTGGGAGACTTCATAAGTGTCTCCTGAAGTTTGAGGGCCCACACAAACCAGGTGATGATGCCCTTCTCTCACCAGCTTATAACGAAGGCAAAAGGTTGGTGAGAGCAACGCATCATGGCAGGGTGGGGCTCGGCCAGTGAGAGTTCTTGGCTAAATGGACCCTGCTGTCTTATAGGAAACCCATATGCAGGCTGAGGAGACCCCTACAGAAAGGTGTGGTGAATTGTAGGGACATAAACTGAGGGACTTTACAAAGAGAGTTCTGGGACCATTAGGAAACTCCAGCACATGAAGGTACACAGATATGTTTCTGGTTTTCCTTCATTCTTGTGCAGTAGTCCTTGAGAGAAACCATCTCATCACCTGAAGCAGAAGTGTAGTATTGCAATAGCTCTGAAAGCTTCTTCGATTTTGAGAATCTTCATGTATTCCAAGCCTTATGTTTTTAGAGAACTGCTCATAAAACTTTTTGTAGTTCTCCTTATCTTCTGCCAGTTCAGTAAAGAGCTTTAAACACTTTTTGACCAAATTCTTTCTGATAACTTTCAAAATTTTGCTTTGCTGCAACATCTCACAGGAAATATTCAGAGGGAGATCCTCAGAGTCCACCACTCCTCTAATGAAATTCAAATATTCAGGGATTAGCTCCTCACAGTTATCCATGATAAAAACTCTGTGGACATACAACTTAATGTTGTTCTTTTTCTTTCTGTTTTCAAATTGGTCAAAAGGAGCACGTCTTGGGACAAAAAGCAGAGCTCTGAATTCCAACTGTCCTTCAACTGAAAAGTGCTTCACTGCCAAGTGATCTTCCCAGTCATTGGTCAAGCTCTTATAGAATTCTCCATACTCCTCATTAGTTATATCATCAGGATTTCTGGTCCAAATAGGCTTTGTTTTCTTGAGCTCTTCATGATCAATGTACTTTTCCTTAATCTTCTTCTTCTTCTTGTCACCATCTTTCTTCTCCTTTTCTTCTTCATCAGAACCAACATCTTCTATTTCAGGTTTGTCATCAGACCCCTTTTCTTCTTTCTCCTTCTCCTTATCTTCCCTTTCTTCCACCTCATCATCGCTGACTTCTTTATCACGTTCCTTCTCCTCAAAGAGAATAATGGGATAGCCAATGAACTGAGAATGTTTCTTCACAATCTCTTTTATCCTTCTTTCCTCCAAGTACTCATTTGGTCTTCTTTTAGATGGAGAATAACCTTTGTTCCATGACCCATAGGTTCACTAGTGTCAGTCCTAACTGTGAATGATCCTCCTGCAGAGGACTCCCAGGCATACTGCTCATCATGTTATGTTTGGTGATCATAGTTACTTTCTCAGCAACGAAATATGCAGAATAAAAACCAACACCAAACTGGCCAATCATAGATATATCTGCACCAGCCTGCAGAGCTTCCATGAATGCTTTGGTTCCAGACTTGGCAATAGTACCTAGGTTATTGATCAAGTCAGCCTTGGTCATTCCAATGCCAGTATCCACAATAGTAAGGGTTCAATCTTATTTGTTTGGTATGAGATTAATGTGCAGCTCTTTCCCAGAGTCTGGTTTACTGGGATCTGTCAAACTTTCATATCTGATTTTTTTCAAAGCATCTGATGAGTTTGAAATGAGCTCTCTCAGAAAGATCTCTTTGTTGGAGTAGAAAGTATTGATGATCAATGACATCAACTGGGCAATGTCTGCCTGAAAGGCAAAAGTCTCAACCTCCTCCTCCTCCATTGGTTGGTCTTAGGTCTGGATTTTCTCAGGCATCTTGGGTAATGGACTGCACAGGCTCCACAGTACAGCAGCACCCGGATGCTGAAGCAACTCCTACGAGTGAGTCTTAATTATCAAAAAGAGACTTATTGTACCAACCAAGAATGGCTGAAAGAAGATGATACCTGACCAAGATATTGTCATGTGTTGGGAAAGGGGCCACTTATAGGACATGGTGGAAGGGAGGAGCTGAAGAAAAATGTCCCCCAGTGAGTTCACCCATTCAATGCACTGTCTACTCATAACATGCAGGACTATGAAGAAATCTACACAAAGAAAGAACTGAGGAAGTTCAGTGTGATAGCGTATGGGGAAGGAACTAGGGGCTGAGGCAGGCAGAAATTGGTCCTATTTTTCATCACAAATCTCTTGATACTATTTAGTTTTTAATCATATGCATCTATTACATTAAAAACATTTTTCAAAAGTTTTAAGGTCAACCCAGGAACCTCTATTTCCTACATTGATGACAAATACATGCCACTGGCATTGGCTAGGTCCCACACTCATTTGGGTATATCAAGGACAGCCAAACTGGTCTCCAGTATCTGTAGAACCTGGGAGGTCTCCAAACCAGCTTCATGCCCTCACTCTTAAATGGGTAACCCCACCTGTTATCATCTTTACTATATACAAAGCACTGGCTGAAATGAAAAGCGAGTTCAAATTCCAGGTCCCTTACTTCTTAGCTGTCACCTTGGGCAAGTTATTTCCCCCTTGGAATCCTCAGTTCTCCTGCCTCTCCACCTACTATGGCATGGGAGTAACGCCTGTCATGAAGATTACATGTGATGATGTGAAGATTAAAACTGATAACTGCTTCAAGTAGAAATGTCTAACCCTTCACCCATAAGGGATTTTAGCTGTCTTCCTCCCCTATCCCTGTCTTCCCCTCTGTCCATCCCCTTTGCTTACCTGCCCTCCGTCAGCCATGCCTTCTCTGCTTCTCAACCACTCCTTCTTCAATCAGTTGCCCTCTCCTAGCTTCAATCCCTCATATTCCTGTCAGGGTTTCCCTTACAGTTACACAAATCAGCTGCCCATTTCTGCCTCTGTCATAACTGACTGAACAAGTCATCACTTTCTCCCTCTTTCTCCACAAGAGTCCCCTCCAGGGTGGCTCCACTGCTTCAGCTCCTAGACTCCTCAAGGTCACCAAAGCCAGCAGACCTTTCCCCAGCCTCACCTCTGTTGCCTTTGAGCCTGACCCTTCCCTTGTCCTTGAATCCTTGCCTTTCAGCACTCTTCCTTCTGGCTTTCTGACCATTTATCTAATGTCCATTTAACTGTCTCCTCTGGGGGTGCTAATGCCAGGGATGCAGAGGCTCTGCCCTTGGGTCCTTCTCCCAGGGAAATCCTACATATTCCCACAGCTTCAGGGCCCCTCCACCATGGAGGTCCCCTCCATATGCAGCCCATCAGATCCAGCCCTTTACCTGCCCTGTACTTGTTTGCTCACCAGATAGAAATGATGAGGGGGAACATAGGTGCCCCTCCCAGGAGAAACAGCAGCCTCCAGTGGTGAAGACTATAGGAAAGCGACACCAGGCTTAGGATACCCACAGAGAAACAGCAGTGTTCCAGGATGATGGCATGGGCCCGGTGCTCACCCACTAGCCACTCAGTAACTGTGAAGAGGTCAAGAGGACAAAACAATTGTCAGCTCAAAGTTCACAGGGTACCCCAGTATCCAACCTTTTCATATACCTGCCTTGATCTGGACAGTTTAGACTGGACACAGGGTTTTCTGCCTGGTTATGATCTGCACTAGGTCCAGAAACAGTCCTTCAAAGCCAGGAAGAGTGCCTGGGCTGCTTGCCTAATCTTCTGATCTCTCATACATAGCCTCCCATTTCTTCTCAATCTGGCTGATCCCTCTCAACTCCTCCTACCTAACCACATGCCTCTCATAGAGATGAGGTGCTATGCACAATATCCCACTTGTGGCCTGACACAGGGCAAGGCAAGCAATCACTGTCCTCCCCTTTGCTCTGAATCTATTAGTGCTCTGGCCATGAGGCCCAGGGCTCTATGGAGGACCTCCCAAGGAGAAGAGGTCACCTGCCAGGGAAGTCCGGACACATCCAGCATTTGCATTTATAAGACTGCACTCAGGGCTTCAGCATCACATAGGCCTCAGCTAAAATCCCAGCTTCTTCTCTGAAGTGCTGTTTGACCCTGAGCAAGTTGGTCAACTTCTCTGAAGTAACCTCCTCAGCTAAAGAAACTTTAGAATTTTTCCTACTTAATAGTGTCAGGATGAAATGAAACAATGCATATAAAGGGTTTAACAGCTGCCTGCCCCTTCTTCAGGCTCAATAAATGTAAGCCCTGGGGGTGGGATATGCAAGGAGGAAGTATTGGGGGAAGGAAAATGGGGGAATGTGTGACGTGTGAGGGGTTTAGGGTGGAAGATGAGGGTGTAAGGGCAGTCTGGGCACAGATGATCTGCCATCTTTAGACAGTGAAAAGTGGAGATTCTTTCCACTTCTGCTTTCCTAATTAGGTCCTGACTGTGTGTCCTGTGGGCTTCCACCAGGTCAGGCCCATACTGGAACACCCCACTCCTATGCCCCCACCAAGCTCACCATGGCCAGGCTGCCACTGTCTTTCAGCCCGGCCCTGCCCCTTTATGGTCACCTAAGGAGGTACTGGAGATGACATAGCCCACCATCGCCTGTGACACACAGAAGCGGAAGAACAAATATTGATGAAAACTGTTCACAAAGGCTGTCCCGAACCCGAAGATGACCAGCCCCATCAGCGACAGCAGGATGGCAGGGTGGCGGCCAAACCTATAGGAGTGAATGGGAGGATGCACAAAGTGCCAGGGTCTCCTTGGCTGGTCCCAGTCAGACTCCTGAGCCAGTACTTAAGCCTTACATGGAACCTGAGAAGACTGTAACACCGCCTCCCCAGCTTGAGAATCTTCACCTCTGAATGCCCAGGAGGAAAAGGCAAGGTATGCTGGGGAACGCTGGGGACTTACCTGTCACTTAAGAGCCCAAAGAAGAGAGAGCCTATCAGGATCCCTGCCACGAACATGGTCTTTACAATGCCCGTGTTCTGCTCCATGTCACACACCAGGTCAAACTGTGGGTCAGATACAGAGATCTGCCCAGGCTCTGCCTCCACAGGTTGACCTCAGGCTAATGGCTTCCCTTCTATGAGCCTCAGCTCCCCCACCTATTCAATGAGGGTGGGGGCATATCTCCGGGCCTGGGGGATAACCATGGATGACCCAGCACAAAGCACACCTCAACGTTCAGTGATCGCTTCGTGTTGCCAGGATAGATCCACCCATCTTGGCAAGTAACTGTGTCTTTGAGGCCAAACTGGATAATAGAAGGTAGATCCCAGGGCACAGGTAAGTACATGAAGCATGTCATAAAATGGCCACTGGAATCTCGGGGCACCGTCAGATTCAGCTGCTCATACTCTGTCAGGTTGGGGCCCACTGCCAGGATCCAGCTTGTGTTGCAATATGGCTTGTCATTTCTAAACACGAACAGGTCTGCAAACATGAAGAAGCCTGCCACGATGTTGGGGATGCAAGTGAGGGCCACCAGCCTCCACTGGAAAGTGCCAAACTCCCCGACTGCATCCAGAACATCAGAAAACTTATCATCCTGCTTGGTGAAAATGGCCCTCAATCTGTGTAACAGCCCCTCCAGAGACAGGGTATTGGAACATGTTAATGCCTCACGCCGGTTCAAGTTCCAGGAAGTGTCCTGGGATCCTCTCTTCACTTCTGGGTTGTTTTCTCCCGCCATCTGTTCAAAGAAACAATGCAGTTCAGTCTCTACTGATCCCTAATAGACTGGATATCAGACACCAGCGTGGGAGCCACTCACCAGAAATTGGTCTCTGGCTTCAAACCTTAATGTTACAAGTTCTTCCCACTTTTGCTTCTAAAGTTTTTTAGTTAGTACAATTGGTCCACCATTGGCCCAACCATCCCTGACTTTTAGTGCAAGGTTAAATAATAATGGTTTAGAAAGTGTTATTCTTCTGTTGTCATGAATGACCAAGTTCTGAGGACCGTTCCTACAACTTCCCCATGATCTAAACTTCCTTTACTCTAACAATGGACTTTCAAAAGGTAGGAGAGACTCTTTCTTCAACAAAACAAAGACCTGCATCGGCTCTTTTCCAGGAGCTAAGGCCCATGTGGAAGGCTGAAAGCCTTGGTCATAGTAAGTGGAGAGCCACACCTGGTACAGGGGACACCATAATAGTAGCGTGACAGACAGTAGCGTGGAGCCAAACTGCACAGGCAGGTAAGGTGGAGGAGGAAGGTAAGCAGTACTGACCATAAGGAGATTGCTACCTTGTAACTACATCAAGGTGCTAAACTAAGCTTAAAACTGCTTTGAGCCAAAACCTTCAGCAGACCTAAAAGCTCCTGGGCATGGCACACTTTGGCTCTGAGCAAAAGCAGAAACAAGCCTCCTCTGAAGGAAAATTTCTCCAAGTTGAGGCTTCAGGACTCCGACAGATGAATGTCAACTCAAGAGATTATGGCTTGAGAAGACAAGCCACTCTGACAGTGAACAGAATCCAAAGACAACAGACTTAAGACTGTTGTCTATTGGGACTGTCAGATACAGAACATAGAACATCTATTGTATCAACTTCCTAAAGAAATAAAAAAACAAATTGCAAAATGAACTTAGAATTCCTTTGGGAAGAAGACAGCAAAATTCTAAAAATCAAATCTTATTAAATGGGAATTTTAATTTTTGATGTTAAAAGAAGGTTAATCAAATTTGACACAAAGAATTAGTACAGGAGGCGGAGCAAGATGGCAGCCGAGTAACAGCTTCCTTGCATCTGGGCACCGTGAGTCTGGGGAGATAGGACTCCAGGCATCTCTGGCTGGTGGGATCTGCCTACCATCACCCCTGAGAGGATACAGGGAGTCAGCGAGAGACTTCTGGACCCCAAGAGGAGGACTAAAACAGTGGAAAACCGGAAAGTGGTCGCGTGTGTTCAATCCGTCTAAACCCGCCCGCAACTGTAAGTTCAGTAGCAGCGAGACTGCAAAGCAGAAAGGCCTTACCTGTGAACTGTTTTGGTGTCTTCGGACTTGGCACTCAGCTGAACTGCCTTGGGGAGAGCCTGAGCGGGAGTGTGGAGAACTTTGGCCTTTGTCTAGGGCCCCAGTCTGAGCCACTGAGCCAGATGGAGCTAATAGTGTTTGGCTCTGGGTCACAGGCAGACATTGTGAGCGATCTGCCCCGGCAAGCTCCACCCTTAGGGTCGCAGAGCTGGAATTGGGTGGGAGCTGGTAACCCAGCGACCAAGTAGCCTAAGGGCGGAGTCTGAGCCGCCTTGCAGCCCTAACCCTCGGGGGCAGAGGGAGACACAGGGTAAGTGGATAGCCACTTCAGCAGTGATTCCAGCGACAAGCACTTCCCTGAGAAAGCTTCTGCTCAGTAATTGAACAAGTTAAAAGTGCCTTTTAAGTGGGCTGAAGAGAGATTTAAGGTGTCTACCTGCTGGAGTTTGAGAAACTAGCAGCCTCCAGTCGTATCAGAACTGTGATTAACATCTCATACCCCAGAAGACCACGTGTTGCCCAGACAATATTCAATAACATATACATACTGCTTTGTTTTTGGTTGTTTTTTTGTTTTTTGTTTTTTTTTTTGGTTTGGTTGGTTTTTTTGTTTATTTTGATGTTGTGGATTGTTGTTTTGTTTTTTAAGTTCAACCTTTTCCATACAGATCCTTTTTCTTTCTCAATTTTTCTAGTTTAATTATAATTTCCCATTGCTGCCTATTTCAATAATTAGAACTTCATTTTTGTTACTGTTTCTACCGCTATTATTTGGTTTTTCCAGAAATTTTATCCCGTAAAGTTATCTGTTTGCTTGTTTGGGTTTGATTTGTAGCATTTTTGTCTTTCCTCTCTACTTGGTGGTGGTGGGGTACTGTGTCTGATCAGGTTAGCAAAGAGCTGCTGACCTCAAGGGAACCACCCAACTGGGCACCCCCAGAAGGTGGTTTTTTTTTAAGGTTGTATCAAAGTACCCTACTGTACACCTATATTGCTCTGTCTCCCTCTTTCTGTGCCTCTCTTCTTTTTGTCAATATTCCCTTTACCCACCCCCTCTCCTTTCTCTATTTTTCTTTTTTTTTCCTTATCACTTGGTCCTCCTTTCTTTCATCCCTTTTTTGCTCTTCAACCTTCTCACCCTTCTGGTCCTGTAACCCTTACTCCACAGGCACAAGAACTTAAAGAGCAAGAAGAAGTGAAAGGAAAATTAGGGCAAGGAAACAGACAAAAGAAATCACCCACGAGGAACAATCAGCAGAAAACTCCAGGCAACAGAAGAACCAGTCCAGAACAACCCCGCCAAGGGACCATGAGGTAGCTACTGCAGAGGATTCCACCTATACAGAAATGTTAGGAATGACAGAAAGGGAATTTAGAATACACATGTTGAAAACAATGAAAGAAATGATGGAAACAATGAAGGAAACTACTAATAAAGTGGAAAATAACCAAAAGGAAATCCAAAAACAGAATCAAATCAGAGATGAACAATATGAAGAATATAAAAAGGATATAGCAGAGCTGAAGGAAATGAAACAGTCAATCAGGGAACTTAAAGATGCAATGGAAAGTATCAGCAACAGGTTAGACCATGCATAAGAAAGAATTTCAGAGGTAGAAGACAAAGTTCTTGAGATAACTCAGATAGTAAAAGAGGCAGAAAAGAAGAGAGAGAAAGCAGAACATTCACTGTCAGAATTATGGGACTTTATGAAGCGTTCCAACATACGAGTTATAGGAATTCCAGAAGGGGAAGAAGAATGCCCCAGAGGAATGGAAGCCATACGAGAGAATATTATAAAAGAAAATTTCCCAAATATCACCAAAGATTCTGACACACTGCTTTCAGAGGGCTATCGGACCCCAGGTCGCCTCAACTCTAACCAAGCTTCTCCAAGACACATTGTGATGAACCTGTCCAAAGTCAAGACAAAAGAAAAGATTCTGCAAGCTGCCAGGAGTAAGCGCCAGTTGACCTACAGGGGCAAATCCATCAGAGTGACCGCAGACTTCTCTAATGAAACTTTCCAAGCAAGAAGACAATGGTCATCTACCTTTAATCTACTTAAACAGAACAATTTCCAGCCCAGAATTCTGTACCCTGCTAAGCTAAGCTTCAAAATTGACGGAGAAATTAAATCATTTACGGATATACAAACATTGAGGAAATTCGCCACAACAAGACCAGCTCTACAGGAAATACTTCAACCTGTTCTGCACACTGACCACCACAATGGATCAGCAGCAAAGTAAGAACTCAGAAATTAAAGGACAGAACCAAACCTCTACACTGATGCAAAACATAAAACTACGCAATGGACTCTCACAAAATAAGACGAATAGAATACTACCACACTTATCAATTATCTCAATTAATGTTAATGGCTTGAATGTCGCACTGAAGAGACATAGATTGGTTGACTGGATTAAAAAACACAAGCCATCCATTTGCTGTCTGCAAGAAACACACCTGGCTTCAAAAGACAAATTAAAGCTCCGAGTCAAGGGTTGGAAGACAATTTTTCAGGCAAATGGAATTCAGAAGAAAAGAGGAGTTGCAATCTTATTTTCAGATACATGTGGATTTAAAGCAACTAAAGTCAAAAAAGACAAAGATGGTCACTTTATATTGGTCAAGGGAAAAAGACAACAAGAAGACATTTCAATTCTAAATATCTATGCACCCAATTTAAATGCTCCCAGATTCTTGAAACAGACCTTACTCAGTCTGAGCAATATGATATCTGATAATACCATAATAACAGGGGACCTTAACACTCCTCTTACAGAGCTGGACAGATCCTCGAAACAGAAATAAAACAAGGATATAAGAGACTTAAATGAGACCCTAGAACAACTGTGCTTGATAGACGCATATAGAACACTCCATCCCAAAGATAAAGAATATACATTCTTCTCATCACCCCATGGAACATTCTCCAAAATTGATCATATCCTGGGACACAAAACAATTATCAACAGAATCAAAAGAATTGAAATTTTACCTTGTATCTTCTCAGACCATAATGCACTAAAGGTGGAACTCAACTCTAACAAAAATGCTCGACTCCACCCAAAGGCATGGAAACTAAACAATCTTCTGTTGAATAACAGATGGGTGCAGGAAGAAATAAAACAGGAAATCATTAACTTCCTTGAGCATAACAACAATGAAGACACAAGCTACCAAAACCTGTGGGATACTGCAAAAGCAGTTTTGAGAGGAAAATTCATCGCTTTAGACGCCTACATTCGAAAAACAGAAAGAGAGCACATCAACAATCTCACAAGAGATCTTATGGAATTGGAAAAAGAAGAACAATCTAAGCCTAAACTCAGTAGAAGAAAAGAAATATCCAAAATCAAATCAGAGATCAATGAAATTGAAAACAAAAGAATCATTCAGAAAATTAATGAAACAAGGAGTTGGTTTTTTGAAAAAATAAATAAAATAGATAAACCATTGGCCAGACTAACGAGGAATAGAAAAGTAAAATCTCTAGTAACCTCAATCAGAAATGATAAAGGGGAAATAACAACTGATCCCACAGAGATACAAGACATCATCTCTGAATACTACCAGAAACTCTATGCCCAGAAATTTGACAATGTGAAAGAAATGGATCAATATTTGGAATCACACCCTCTCCCTAGACTCAGCCAGGAAGAAATAAACCTCCTGAACAGACCAATTTCAAGCACTGAGATCAAAGAAACAATAAAAAATCTTCCAACCAAAAAAATGCCCTGGTCCAGATGGCTTCACTCCAGAATTCTATCAAACCTTCAAGGAAGAGCTTATTCCTCTACTGCAGAAATTATTCCAAAAAATTGAGGAAGAAGGAATCTTCCCCAACACATTCTATGAAGCAAACATCACCCTGATACCAAAACCAGGAAAAGACCCAAACAAAAAGGAGAATTTCAGACCAATCTCACTCCTGAACATAGACACAAAAATTCTCAACAAAATCCTAGCCAATAGATTACAGCTTATCATCAAAAAAGTCATTCATCATGACCAAGTAGGCTTCATCCCAGGGATGCAAGGCTGGTTTAACATACGCAAGTCTATAAACGTTATCCGCCATATTAACAGAGGCAAAAATAAAGATCACATGATCCTCTCAATAGATGCAGAAAAAGCATTTGATAAAATCCAGTATCCTTTTCTAATTAGAACACTGAAGAGTATAGGCATAGGTGGCACATTTCTAAAACTGATTGAAGCTATCTATGACAAACCCACAGCCAATATTTTACTGAATGGAGTAAAACTCAAAGCTTTTCCTCTTAGAACTGGAACCAGACAAGGTTGTCCTCTGTCACCTTTACTATTCAACGTAGTGCTGGAAGTTCTAGCCAATACAATTAGGCAAGACAAGGAAATAAAGGGAATCCAAATGGGAGCAGAGGAGGTCAAACTCTCCCTCTTTGCTGACGACATGATCTTATACTTAGAGAATCCCAAAGACTCAACCACAAGACTCCTAGAAGTCATCAAAAAATACAGTAATGTTTCAGGATATAAAATCAATGTCCACAAGTCAGTAGCCTTTGTGTACACCAATAACAGTCAAGATGAGAAGCTAATTAAGGACACAACTCCCTTCACCATAGTCTCAAAGAAAATGAAACACCTAGGAATATACCTAACGAAGGAGGTGAAAGACCTCTATAAAGAAAACTATGAAATCCTCAGAAAGGAAATAGCAGAGGATATTAACAAAGGGAAGAACATACCATGCTCATGGATGGGAAGAATCAACATTGTTAAAATGTCTATACTTCCCAAAGCAATCTACCTATTCAATGCCATTCCTATCAAAATATCAACATCATACTTTCAAGATTTGGAAAAAATGATTCTGCGTTTTGTATGGAACCGGAAAAAACCCCGTATAGCTAAGGCAGTTCTCTGTAACAAAAATAAAGCCGGGGGCATCAGCATACCAGACTTTAGTCTGTAGTACAAAGCCATAGTGCTCAAGACAGCATGGTACTGGCACAAAAACAGAGACATAGACACTTGGAATCAAATTGAAAACCAAGAAATGAAACTAACATTTTACAACCACCTAATCTTTGATAAACCAAACAAGAACATACCTTGGGGGAAAGACTCCCTATTCAATAAATGGTGTTGGGAGAACTGGATGTCTACATGTAAAAGACTGAAACTGGACCCACACCTTTCCCCACTCACAAAAATTGATTCAAGATGGATAAAGGACTTAAACTTAAGGCATGAAACAATAAAAATCCTCCAAGAAAGCATAGGAAAAACACTGGAAGATATTGGCCTGGGGAACGACTTCATGAAGAAGACTGCCATGGCAATTGCGACAACAAAAATAAACAAATGGGACTTCATTAAACTGAAAAGCTTCTGTACAGCTAAGGAGACAATAACCAAAGCAAAGAGACAACCTACACAATGGGAAAGGATATTTGCATATTTTCAATCAGACAAAAGCTTGATAACTAGGATCTATAGAGAACTCAAATTAATCCACATGAAAAAAGACAACAATCCCATACATCAATGGGCAAGAGACATGAATAGAACTTTCTCTAAAGACGACAGACGAATGGCTAACAACCACATGAAAAAATGTTCATCATCTCTATATATTAGAGAAATGCAAATCAAAACAACCCTGAGATATCATCTAACCCCAGTGAGAATGGCCCACATCACAAAATCTCAAAACTGCAGATGCTGGCGTGGATGTGGAGAGAAGGGAACACTTTTACACTGCTGGTGGGACTGCAAACTAGTACAACCTTTCTGGAAGGAAGTATGGAGAAACCTCAAAGCACTCAAGCTAGACCTCCCATTTGATCCTGCAATCCCATTACTGGGCATCTACCCAGAAGGAAAGAAATCCTTTTATCATAAGGACACTTGTACTAGACTGTTTATTGCAGCTCAATTTACAATCGCCAAAATGTGGAAACAGCCTAAATGCCCACCAACCCAGGAATGGATTAACAAGCTGTGGTATATGTATACCATGGAATACTATTCAGCCATTAAAAAAAATGGAGACTTTACATCCTTCGTATTAACCTGGATGGAAGTGGAAGACATTATTCTTAGTAAAGCATCACAAGAATGGAGAAGCATGAATCCTATGTACTCAATTTTGATATGAGGACAATTAATGACAATTATGGTTATGGGGGGGGGGACAGAAAGAGGGAAGGAGGGAGGTGGGTGGGGCCTTAGTGTGTGTCACACTTTATGGGAGCAAGACATGATTGCAAGAGGGACTTTACCTAAGAATTGCAATCAGTGTAACCTGGCTTATTGTACCCTCAATGAATCCCCAACAATAAAAAAAAAAAAAATTAGTACAGCTGAAATGTGAAGGAGAGGTTTATAGAAGGTTATAGATAGAAGGTTTAAAATGTATCTGACTGGAATCCCAGAAGGAGAAATGAAGAAGTATTATTAAAGAAATAAAAATAACTTTTCTAAAACATGAGAAATCTTGGGTTCAGGAAGCAACTGATGTCAAGGAGGATAAAATAGAAATAAATAAATAAGAAACCCATGGCTAGATTCATTGTAATGCAGCTGCAGGACACCAGTGAGAAAATATTTTGATAATCAGCTGAAGAGAAGACAATCACTGACTAATGAACACCTTCAGTGTCTGCTATCAAGAAGTACAGGCTGGCTCGGCACTTGTGTCTCAAGCGGCTAAGGCGTCAGCCACATACACCTGAACTGGCAGGTTCAAATCCAGCACAGGCCTACCAAACAACAATGATGGCTGCAACCAAAAAATAGCTGGGCATTATGGTGGGCGCCTGTAGTTCCAGTTACTTGGGAGGCGGAAGCAGGAGAATTGCTTGAGCCCAGGAGTTGGAGGTTGTTGTGAACTGTGATGCCATAGTACTCTACCCAGGGCGACAGCTTAAGGCTCAGTCTCAAAAAAAAAAAAAAAGAAAGAAAAGAAAGAAGAAGAAGTAGTACAGGCTGTTAAGCAACAAGGAAGTCAGAGATTATGAACAATACCTTCAAAATGGGTATCAAAAATTACGGTATGGCTAGAGTTGCTTACCCAGCAAAATTATTTGTTAAGAACTGTTCTCTTGGCCCCACACAGTGTCTCATGCTTGCAATCCTAGAACTCTGGGAGTCCGAGGTAGATGGATTGTCTGAGCTCAGAAGTTGGAGACCAGCCTGAGCAAGAGCGAGACCTCATCTCTAATAATAGCCGGGTGTTGTGGCAGGTACCTGTAGTCCCAACTACTCAAGAGGCTGAGGCAAGAGAATCACTTGAGCTCACAAGTTTCAGGTTGCTGTGAGCAGTGACACCATAGCACTCTATTGAGGGTGACAAAATGAGACTCTGTCTCAAGAAAAAAAAAAAAAAGAACTGTTATCTCTTTCTCTCTGTACATATGCCTTACCATGTGAACTTTATAATCAGTTATTGGTATTTAAAAAATAGCTGGCCGTACTTTTGATGAGATTGTATTGAATCTGTAGGTCAAATGGGACAGAATTTACATCTAACAACAGTATGAAATCCTCTAATCTAGGAGCATGGAAGGAAGACAGGTAGTTAGAAATATCTGCATTTCTTCAGTTAAAAAATCTTGTGGATACTTCGCAAGTGAAAGAAGAAATCACAGTGGAAATTTTAAAATATTCATAAATTATGAGTGATAAAATATAACATATTAAAACTTATTGGTATAGAGTTCAACTTTGTGGGAAATTTATAGCTTTAGGGTTTTATAATAGAATATTAAAAATATTCAAAATTGATCAACTAAACATCTAACGTAAAAAGTGAGGGAGAAAACAAACTAATAAATCAAACAAAGTAAAAGAAGGTGGTGATAAAGTTTAGACAAAAATAAATGAAATGTTAAACAAAAATATAGGGGAATTAACAGTCTGAAGTTATTTCTTAAATACATTAATAAGATAGACAAATCTGTGCTAAAATTATATAAAGAAATAAAAAAGAAGCCACAAATAAGTCTTATGTAAATACAAAAAGGAATATACAGATACAACAAAGTTTAAACATATTAACTAAATACTAACATCAACTTTATGCCAATAAATTTGAAAAGTTATGTGAATTAAATTCCCAGAAGAAAATTAATGAAAATAGAAATTAGAAAAAATAGCAGGTCTTCCAAGTTCTATAATGACTAAAGAAATTAAAGTAGAAGCTAAGAATCTCACCCCCCAAAAAACACAAGCTACCAAACTCACAAAGAACAACTTTTTTTTAGAGAATAAGAGGAGATATACTCCCAAGTCATTCTTACTTTGATTACAAAACTAGAAAACTGCAATACAAGAAAGTAAACTACAGATTTATTTCATTCATAAAAATAGATACAAAACCTCTAAAAACAATGTAGGTAAACCAAATCTGATAATCTATTAAATAAAAATACACCACTGTCAAGGTAGTTTTAACCAAGAAATGCGAACATAATTTTACTATTAGAAAATATAAAAATACTTCTATTACTAGATTAATAGAGTAAAAGCATGTGATCAGGTTTGTAGATGAAAAAATGTATTTGATAAAATTCAACACCAATTTATGAGTTTTTAGCAAAATCCTAGGAAAAATTGGAAATTCCTTGATGTAATAAAGAAAATCTATCCTCCCCACCCCCCGCAATTTCTGTGAGTGAAATGTTAAAATTATTCCACTGCAAATTAGGGAGAAGACAAAGATTTGCCCACAATCACTTCAACATTATACTGGTGGCCCTTGTTAGTGCAATTAGATAAGGAAATTAAAGGCATAGAGATTGAAAAGACAATAAAACCCCAAAGATACTGCAGATAACTAGAAACAACAGAATTTAGGAACGTAGCTATTTATAATGTGAATATATAAAAGACAATTACGTTGTTGTAAATCCCAAATAATTATAAAATATAATTTGTAAAAATATATATTCAAGGAAAAAAATATTCAAAGTCACTCAAAATTAGGGAAATGGAAACTACATCAATACTGAGAGAAAATTTCTCACCTATTACATTGTCAAAAGTTAAGAAATATGACAACACATTTGCTGGAGAGGCAATGGAGACCCAAATTCTTTCATGCTTTGCTAATGGGAAAGCAAAGTGGCATAACCTTTCTGAAGGACAATTTGGCAATATCTAATAGGCAAGAAAGAGTTAACCCAGGCAACCTGATTCACATGCACAGTTATCAATGTTGCACATTCTCAGAAGGTTCTTCTTGAGTGACTACTCCTTAGCTGGCTTCTGGGAATTGAGCTCTTGGAGTGTTCCCTGTGCTATCAGTGAAAGTGTAGTATTTTGCCTGCTTGGAGCCTTGAAACGCACTGTACCAACTTGTCTAGATAGTTTGTGCCTTATGATAAACATCTCCTTTCCTTCTTGTGGTCTGAAATTAGGCTGTAAATTTCAGTCACTACAGGTAACCATGAAGACATGGTGGACTCATGTAACCAATTCCTAATAAAAACCTTGGACTCTTAGGCACAAGGAGGTTTTCTGGCAGAAAAGACTTCATATATGTTACAGTTCACTGGTAGTAGAATAAAGGCATCCCAGATATTTCCACTAGGAAAGGACTACTGAAATATGGTACCTACTATCCTCCAAAGCCCAGACAATGTAACTTTTCCCTTTATGGACCTTGCATTGTACCCTTTTGCTATAATTAATTGCAGCAGTTAGTATATCAACCTTTGAGGTATGTGATACTTGTAGTGAAGCACAAAACCTTGCGGGTGGTTTGGAGGACCACTGGTACACCTAAGAAATGTATATATGAGGCTAAGCATATTGGCTCATGTCAGTAATCTGAGAGAACTTTAGGAGGCAGAAGCAGGTGTATCACTTGAGGCCAGGAGTTTGAGCCCAGTCTGGGCAACAATGCAAGAACTGTCTCTAAAAAAAAAAAAAAAAAAAAAAATTAAAAATTAAAAATAATCTATATATGCATTTACTTTTGACTTAGTAATCCCACATCCAGGAATTTGATCTGGAGATACAATTTCAACTCTAAGGAAATACAGGTGTACAAGGCTATTCGCTGCAGCTTTGACTATATTCCAAAATATAGGAAACAACCTAAAGTCAACATGTAGGACAGTGATTGAATAAATAGTGTGGTATATCCTCAAAATGCAATATTAAGATATTGCAAAAAAGGATGAGGAAAATTTTTGTGAACTGATAGGAAATGAGTTTCAGGCCATGGTGGTAAGTAAAAAATCAATATGCTCCATAGTATCTATAGTAAGAACACTTCATATAATAAATGAGGAAATAAGAGAATATACACATATCAGCTCATTTGTGAAAAAAATACAAGATAGTAAATCACAAATTAAGGAACTAGTTATCTATGAGGGTGAGTGGGTGGGAACAGGTGAAAAGAATGGGGAATGGAATGGGTGTGGTTGGGATGAGGGTAGAGACCCTTCTTTCAGTACAGCTTTTTATATAATTCTGACTCATAGAACCACAACAAAATTTAACATACACCTGCCCCTCAGGTAAGTAATTGATTAAAACCAACCAGGATGAACAGGGAAGCCAAACAATAACAAATAAACTTAACTGTAATACAAATAACACCATAACTACATTGAAGAGAGTAGGGAAGAAAAGAACTAACCCAGGTAACTTTGAAAAATAGCATATTGACTACTTATTGGAAAGCCAAGGATGAAAAGACCTCTGTACATAAATATTGTTACTCTAGTTAGTCAATTTCTCACAGAATGGGTTTGCAATTCTGAAACTCCTTTATGTGTATACTGGATTTAAGTATAAAGTAAATGTATTACACATATTGATAGTAATAACTAGGTTTCTGTCACAGAAAAGTGTTACAACTTTAAGTAGTGGGAAGATTAGAATAAAGACTGTGGTCTTTAATTAGAATCAAGGGTATAAGAATGAAATCTTGAAAGATGGATATGGAGATATGTGTGTCAATGGATACTTCCTACCTCTGCCCACTGAGAAGGCCCGGACACCGTAACACGTTAGTATCCATGATAACACCCAGTTCTCAGATCTTGGTTACTACATTTAAAAAATCAGGGTTTGTTTGGAAAAATGGTTGATTCCAGCCTAAAGTAGAGAAAGTACAATGCAATTATTAAATGTCTCATGGGGACAGAAAATAAGAATTGTCCCTAATATACTAGGACAAAACTGAACAAGTCACCAGTGGCCAAATACAGGACAATTTTAGTAACAACATAATAAAAGTAATAGAATATGACCCATAGGGTAGGTGGGAGACAAGATGGCGGACTGAAGCCAGCTTTCAACAAAGGCTCCCGTCCAGAAGGAGAGTTAAGGGACAGGAATTTAGTAAGTATCCTGGTGGACTTGAGCCTCACCAAGAGAGAAGGCTGAAGAACGCACATCAACACCGCTGAGGCAAATTGTGATCACAAGGACGCAAACAAAAGGTACAAAATCCACCACCAAGCGGACGGGAGTCCCCCTCCCCCATGAGACCGGCTCTAGAGCCCCACAATTGAACAAGCGGGCAGAAATTAAAGGCCCTCCCACTACACTCCACGGGAGAGACCTTCTAAAAACTGGACCTACCTCCCCTACTGGGGTGCCGTGGCGTTCTCCTGCCGGACATAGGGCTGAATAAAACTTAGGGAATCCTTTGCTGGCAACCCTGAATCCCCGGCGCTCCCCTCCCGCCCACTGAGGTCTGGAGGCCTGTCCACCAGGACTTCGGATCCTTGGGTGATTTCTCAAGGGGAGTGGACAGTCCCCGAGTTGCGACTGGTCAGCATTGACTCTGAGGCACGCCGAGTGAGGAGAGGGCACCGGGCTGAGGGGGAGTCATGCCTCGCGGCACTTCCCTGCGGTGCAGTGCAGCAACCCTCCCCAGGCATACGGGGCCCAAGACTGAATAAGACTCTGGCCTCCCCGCTGAGAGCTGAGAACCCCTACTCTCACTCGGGGTCTGAGGACCTATCCCCCAGGAGTTCGGCTCCTTGGGTGATTTCTCGAGGGGAGTGCACAGTGCCTGAGCTGCGTCAGCTCGAGGGGAGTGCACAGTGCCTGAGCTGCGTCAGGTCAGCGCTGACTCTGGGACACGTGAGCGAGGAGAGGGCACTCTGCTGAGGGGAAATCAAGCCTTGGCGGCACTTCCCTGCGGTGCAGTGCAGGAGCCCTCCCCGGACCGTAGTATTGCGTGAAACTGAATGAAACTCTAGCTTCCCCCCGCCCCACTCCCAATCAGGGTCTGGGGGCCCATCCCCCAAGAGTTCTGATTCTTGGGGGATCTCTTAAGGGGTGTGGACCCAGCACAAACTGCGGCCGCTCAGTGCTGACTCTGGGGCACGGGACAGAGCCCTTCTACAAGAAATTATGAAAGAAAATTTTCCAGACATGCCTAGAGAATCTGAAATTCAGATAGCAGACAGCTTCAGAACCCCAGCACGATTCAACCCCAATAAGCCATCTCCCAGACATATCATAATTAGCTTCACTAAAGTTAACATGAAAGAGAAGATTCTCAAAGCAGCCCGGCGAAAGAAAACTATAACGTACAAAGGTAAGAATATTAGAATAACTGCAGATCTCTCCACTGAAACTTTTCAAGCAAGAAGAGGCTGGTCATCAACTTTTAATCTCCTAAAGCAAAAAAACTTTCAACCCAGGATCTTGTATCCAGCTAAACTGAGTTTCATCTATGATGGAGAAATTAAATACTTCAATGACATTCATATGTTGAAAAAATTTGCCATAAGTAAACCAGCTCTTCAGGATGTTCTCAGACCTATCCTCCACAATGACCAACCCAATCCTATACCACAAAAGTAAACTCACTCAGAAACTTCGGATCAAACTCCAACTTCCACACTGGCGAAAGGATTAAAAATATCCACTGGACCTTTGAAAAACTCTATACCCAAAATTCCACCAGATTTATCAATACTCTCCATCAATGTGAATGGCTTAAACTGTCCTCTAAAGAGGCATAGGTTAGCTGACTGGATACAAAAACTCAAGCCAGATATTTGTTGCATACAAGAGTCACATCTCAACTTAAAAGACAAATACAGACTCAGGGTGAAAGGATGGTCATCCATATTTCAGGCAAATGGTAATCAGAAAAAAGCAGGTGTTGCAATTTTATTTGCAGATACGGTAGGCTTTAAACCATCAAAAGTAAGGAAGGACAAGAATGGTCACTTCATATTTGTTAAGGGTAATACTCAATATGACGAGATCTCAATTATTAATATCTATGCACCCAACCAGAATGCACCTCAATTTATAAGAGAAACTCTAACAGACATGAGTAACTTGATTTCCTCCAGCTCCATAATTGTTGGAGATTTCAACACTCCCTTGGCAGTGTTGGATCGATCCTCCAGAAAGAAGCTGAGCAAAGAAATCTTAGATTTAAACCTAACCATCCAATATTTAGATTTAGCAGACATCTACAGAACATTTCATCCCAACAAAATTGAATACACATACTTCTCATCAGCCCACGGAACTTACTCCAAAATTGATCACATTTTAGGTCACAAGTCTAACCTCAGTAAATTTAAAGGAATAAAAATTATTCCATGCATCTTCTCGGACCATCATGGAATAAAACTTGAATTGAGTAACAACAGGAATCTGCATACCCATACAAAAACATGGAAGTTAAATAACCTTATGCTGAATGATAGCTGGGTCAGAGATGAGATTAAGAAAGAAATCACCAATTTTTTGGAACAAAATGACAATGAAGACACAAGCTATCAGAACCTCTGGGACACTGCAAAGGCAGTTCTAAGAGGGAAATTTATAGCACTGCAAGCCTTCCTCAAGAGAACGGAAAGAGAGGAAGTTAACAACTTAATGGGACATCTCACGCAACTGGAAAAGGAAGAACATTCCAACCCCAAACCCAGTAGAAGAAAAGAAATAACCAAAATTAGAGCAGAATTAAACGAAATTGAAAACAAAAGAATAATACAACAGATCAATAAATCAAAAAGCTGGTTTTTTGAAAAGGTCAATAAAATAGATAAACCTCTGGCCAACCTAATCAGGAAAAAAAGAGTAAAATCTCTAATATCATCAATCAGAAACAACAAAGACGAAATAACCACAGACTCATCAGAAATCCAAAAAATCCTTAATGAATATTACAAGAAACTTCATTCTCAGAAATATGAAAATCTGAAGGAAATAGACCGATACTTGGAAGCACGCCACCTTCCAAGACTTAACCAGAATCAAGTGGAAATGTTGAACAGACCCATATCGAGTTCAGAAATAGCATCAACTATACAAAACCTCCCTAAAAAGAAAAGCCCGGGACCAGATGGTTTCACGTCAGAATTCTACCAAACCTTTAAAGAGGAATTAGTACCTATATTACTCAACCTGTTCCAAAATGTAGAAAAAGAAGGAAGACTACCCAACACGTTCTATGAAGCAAACCCACAGCCAATATCATATTGAATGGAGTTAAATTGGAATCATTTCCACTCAGATCAGGAACCAGACAAGGCTGCCCATTGTCTCCATTGCTTTTCAACATTGTAATGGAAGTTTTAGCCACCGCAATTAGGGAAGAAAAGGCGATCAAGGGTATCCATATAGGGTCAGAAGAGATCAAACTCTCGCTCTTCGCAGATGATATGATTGTGTATCTGGAAAACACTAGGGACTCTACTACAAAACTCCTAGAAGTGATCAAGGAATACAGCAGCGTCTCAGGTTACAAAATCAACATTCATAAGTCGGTAGCCTTTATATACACCAACAACAGTCAAATTGAAAAAGCAGTTAAGGGAGGAGAGACAAGATGGCGGACTGAAGCCAGCTTTCAACAAAGGCTCCCGTCCAGAAGGAGAGTTAAGGGACAGGAATTTAGTAAGTATCCTGGTGGACTTGAGCCTCACCAAGAGAGAAGGCTGAAGAACGCACATCAACACCGCTGAGGCAAGTTGTGATCACAAGGACGCAAACAAAAGGTACAAAATCCACCACCAAGCGGACGGGAGTCCCCCTCCCCCATGAGACCGGCTCTGTAGCCCCACAATTGAACAAGTGGGCAGAAATTAAAGCCCCTCCCACTACACTCCACGGGAGAGACCTTCTAAAAACTGGACCTACCTCCCCTACTGGGGTGCCGTGGCGTTCTCCTGCCGGACATAGGGCTGAATAAAACTTTGGGAATCCTTTGCCGGCAACCCTGAATCCCCGGCGCTCCCCTCCCGCCCACTGAGGTCTGGAGGCCTGTCCCCCAGGACTTCGGATCCTTGGGTGATTTCTCAAGGGGAGTGGACAGTCCCCGAGTTGCGTCTGGTCAGCATTGACTCTGAGGCGCGCCGAGTGAGGAGAGGGCACCGGGCTGAGGGGGAGTCACGCCTCGCGGCACTTCCCTGCGGTGCAGTGCACCAACCCTCCCCGGGCATACGGGGCCCAAGACTGAATCAGACTCTGGCCTCCCCGCTGAGAGCTGAGAACCCCTACTCTCACTCGGGGTCTGAGGGCCTATCCCCCAGGAGTTCGGCTCCTTGGGCGATTTCTCGAGGGGAGTGCACAGTGCCTGAGCTGCGTCAGGTCAGCGCTGACTCTGGGACACGTGAGCGAGGAGAGGGCACTCCGCTGAGGGGAAATCAAGCCTTGGCGGCACTTCCCTGCGGTGCAGTGCACCAACCCTCCCCGGGCATACGGGGCCCAAGACTGAATCAGACTCTGGCCTCCCCGCTGAGAGCTGAGAACCCCTACTCTCACTCGGGGTCTGAGGGCCTATCCCCCAGGAGTTCGGCTCCTTGGGTGATTTCTCGAGGGGAGTGCACAGTGCCTGAGCTGCGTCAGGTCAGCGCTGACTCTGGGATACGTGAGCGAGGAGAGGGCACTCCGCTGAGGGGAAATCAAGCCTTGGCGGCACTTCCCTGCAGTGCAGTGCAGGAGCCCTCCCCGGGCACAAGACTGAATAAGACTCTGGCCTCCCCGCTGAGAGCTGAGAGCCCCTACTCTCACTCGGGGTCTGAGGGCCTATCCCTCCGGAGTTCGGCTCCTTGGGTGATTTCTCGAGGGGAGTGCACAGTGCCGGAGCTGCGTCAGGTCAGCGCTGACTCTGGGATACGTGAGCGAGGAGAGGGCACTCCGCTGAGGGGAAATCAAGCCTTGGCGGCACTTCCCTGCGGTGCAGTGCAGGAGCCCTCCCCGGACCGTAGTATTGCGTGAAACTGAATGAAACTCTAGCTTCCCCCCGCCCCACTCCCAATCCGGGTCTGGGCGCCCATCCCCCAAGAGTTCTGATTCTTGGGGGATCTCTTAAGGGGTGTGGACCCAGCACAAACTGCGGCCGCTCAGTGCTGACTCTGGGGCGCGGGACAGAGGAGAAAAGGGTCGCCTGAGTGCCCACACCAGAGCAGCAGTTCCCTGGAGGTAGATCAACAGCCGTTTTTTCTTTAACGGCAGAACGCTCACTTCTGGATATTCTGAGGCCACACCCCCTGTCTCCCTGGGCAACCAGAGGAGGCCACCTGTGTCACGACTCACAAACCCAGAAGCCTCCAGGGCGGGGCCGACCCAGAGAGGGGTTCAGACACAATTCTCCAGCAGCAAAGACGTTTGAACTCAAAACAGCCCGTCTCCTGTAGGCGACGACAGGAACAGAGACAGAACCTCACAAAGTTGTCTGTTCTGTTCTGTTCTGTTAGCAGCATCCATCAGGGACGGGGCTAAGCCTGAGTGAACACCTCCTTCCCATCACCTGCATCAAACACTCAAAGATGTCAGGCCCCATCTCCTCCTGCTAGATAGCGGCAGTCTTCGGGGGCCTGGCAGACTTCCTCGCGATTCAGGCAGGTGCAAACCCCTGGAGTGTCTGTTCACTGCAGGCAACTGGGTTAGCCATCTGCAGAGATACCAGTGACTGGGTCCGACGGAGGGGCAAAGTGGGGAAGGAGACGTTAACCTTCCCAGACTGCTCTGTTTGCGGGGTGGCTCCTCCTGACTCCACGCTGCACTGGAGTGAGCTGTCTCAGAGGAGTCACCAGGCCCCTGTGATCCAGTTCCCAGAGACCTCTTGAACCCTTCCACCTGAGACAAGTGCCGATTGAGACAGTTGATTCGGACCTTTTGAACTGGGCTAATAGACTGAGGACTTTTCAGGTGGTGCCCTGGGTGTGCGATTGTAGGAAGGTTTGATTCTCCTTTTCCAACTGGGGCCAGAGGTGGGCAGGCAGGGTGACTTAATTGCTGATTTTTCCACACAGCTGAGACTTCAAGCCAGAGTAGAAGTTGCAATAGGATAGAACAGAAACCAGCTGAAAACAAGACAGAACCACTTTGCTCCACCACACCAGACAGGGCCCCAGTTTCTCAGGCCACAACACTGTACGGGCCCTCGATAAAACCCCAGGGGAAAAACCAAAGGGAGTAAACCATGGGGCGGAATCAGCGGAAAAACTCTGGTAACATGAATAACCAGAATAGATCAACCCCCCCAAGAAAAGATACGGCAGATGTGATTGAAGATCCCATTCATAAACAACTGGCTGAGATGTCAGAAGTCGAATTTAGAATTTGGTTTGCAGACAAGATTAATAAAATGGAATTAGGAATTCGTGGAGAAATTCAAAAACTGTCTCAAGAATTTAACGAATTTAAAGACAAAACCACCAAAGACTTAGACACACTGAAACAAGAACTTACAGCCCTCAAAGATATGAAAAATACAGTAGAATCCCTCAGTAACAGAATGGAGCAAGCAGAAGAAAGGATTTCTGACATTGAAGATAAAGTCTTCGAACGCTCCCAATCTCTCAAAGAGGAAGAGAAATGGAGAGCAAAAACGGATCACTCACTCAGAGAGCTCTCAGATAATTCGAAAAAACATAACATAAGGGTTATAGGAATTTCGGAGGCTGAAGACGTGGCAGCCAAGGGCACAGAGGCCCTTCTACATGAAATTATGAAAGAAAATTTTCCAGACATGCCTAGAGAATCTGAAATTCAGATAGCAGACAGCTTCAGAACCCCAGCACGATTCAACCCCAAAAAGCCATCTCCCAGACATATCATAATTAGCTTCACTAAAGTTAACATGAAAGAGAAGATTCTCAAAGCAGCCCGGCGAAAGAAAACTATAACGTACAAAGGTAAGAATATTAGAATAACTGCAGATCTCTCTGCTGAAACTTTTCAAGCCAGAAGAGGCTGGTCATCAACTTTTAATCTCCTAAAGCAAAAAAACTTTCAACCCAGGATCTTGTATCCAGCTAAACTGAGTTTCATCTATGATGGAGAAATTAAATACTTCAATGACATTCATATGTTGAAAAAATTTGCCATAAGTAAACCAGCTCTTCAGGATGTTCTCAGACCTATCCTCCACAATGACCAACCCAATCCTATACCACAAAAGTAAACTCACTCAGAAACTTCGGATCAAACTCCAACTTCCACACTGGCGAAAGGATTAAAAATGTCCATTGGACCTTTGAAAAACTCGATACCCAAAATTCCACCAGACTTATCCTTACTCTCCATCAATGTGAATGGCTTAAACTGTCCTCTAAAGAGGCATAGGTTAGCTGACTGGATACAAAAACTTAAGCCAGATATTTGTTGCATACAAGAGTCACATCTCAACTTAAAAGACAAATACAGACTCAGGGTGAAAGGATGGTCATCCATATTTCAGGCAAATGGTAATCAGAAAAAAGCAGGTGTTGCAATTTTATTTGCAGATACGGTAGGCTTTAAACCATCAAAAGTAAGGAAGGACAAGAATGGTCACTTCATATTTGTTAAGGGTAATACTCAATATGACGAGATCTCAATTATTAATATCTATGCACCCAACCAGAATGCACCTCAATTTATAAGAGAAACTCTAACAGACATGAGTAACTTGATTTCCTCCAGCTCCATAATCGTTGGAGATTTCAACACTCCCTTGGCAGTGTTG
This sequence comes from Nycticebus coucang, assembly GCF_027406575.1. Classification (NCBI taxonomy): domain Eukaryota; kingdom Metazoa; phylum Chordata; class Mammalia; order Primates; family Lorisidae; genus Nycticebus; species Nycticebus coucang. The sequence continues at coordinate 83,210,026 of NC_069787.1, read as the reverse complement.
GATCGATCCTCCAGAAAGAAGCTGAGCAAAGAAATCTTAGATTTAAACCTAACCATCCAATATTTAGATTTAGCAGACATCTACAGAACATTTCATCCCAACAAAACTGAATACACATACTTCTCATCAGCCCACGGAACTTACTCCAAAATTGATCACATTTTAGGTCACAAGTCTAACCTCAGTCAATTTAAAGGAATAGAAATTATTCCGTGCATCTTCTCGGACCATCATGGAATAAAACTTGAATTGAGTAACAACAGGAATCTGCATACCCATACAAAAACATGGAAGTTAAATAACCTTCTGCTGAATGATAGCTGGGTCAGAGATGAGATTAAGAAAGAAATCACCAATTTTTTGGAACAAAATGACAATGAAGACACAAGCTATCAGAACCTCTGGGACACCGCAAAGGCAGTTCTAAGAGGGAAATTTATAGCACTGCAAGCCTTCCTCAAGAGAACGGAAAGAGAGGAAGTTAACAACTTAATGGGACATCTCACGCAACTGGAAAAGGAAGAACATTCCAACCCCAAACCCAGTAGAAGAAAAGAAATAACCAAAATTAGAGCAGAATTAAATGAAATTGAAAACAAAAGAATAATACAACAGATCAATAAATCAAAAAGCTGGTTTTTTGAAAAGGTCAATAAAATAGATAAACCTCTGGCCAACCTAATCAGGAAAAAAAGAGTAAAATCTCTAATATCATCAATCAGAAACAACAAAGACAAAATAACCACAGACTCATCAGAAATCCAAAAAATCCTTAATGAATATTACAAGAAACTTTATTCTCAGAAATATGAAAATCTGAAGGAAATAGACCGATACTTGGAAGCATGCCACCTTCCAAGACTTAACCAGAATCAAGTGGAAATGTTGAACAGACCCATATCAAGTTCAGAAATAGCATCAACTATACAAAACCTCCCTAAAAAGAAAAGCCCGGGACCAGATGGTTTCACGTCAGAATTCTACCAAACCTTTAAAGAGGAATTAGTACCTATATTACTCAACCTGTTCCAAAATGTAGAAAAAGAAGGAAGACTACCCAACACGTTCTATGAAGCAAATATCACCCTGATCCCCAAACCAGGAAAAGACCCAACAAGAAAAGAAAATTATAGACCAATATCACTAATGAATATAGATGCAAAAATATTCAACAAGATCCTAACAAACAGAATCCAGCAACACATCAAACAAATTATACATCATGACCAAGTTGGTTTTATCCCAGGGTCTCAAGGCTGGTTCAATATACGTAAATCTATAAATGTAATTCAGCACATAAACAAATTAAAAAACAAAGACCATATGATTCTCTCAATTGATGCAGAAAAAGCTTTTGATAATATCCAGCATCCCTTCATGATCAGAACACTCAAGAAAATTGGTCTAGAAGGGACTTTTCTTAAACTGATAGAGGCTATCTACAGCAAACCCACAGCCAATATCATATTGAATGGAGTTAAATTGGAATCATTTCCACTCAGATCAGGAACCAGACAAGGCTGCCCATTGTCTCCATTGCTTTTCAACATTGTAATGGAAGTTTTAGCCACCGCAATTAGGGAAGAAAAGGCGATCAAGGGTATCCATATAGGGTCAGAAGAGATCAAACTCTCGCTCTTCGCAGATGATATGATTGTGTATCTGGAAAACACTAGGGACTCTACTACAAAACTCCTAGAAGTGATCAAGGAATACAGCAGCGTCTCAGGTTACAAAATCAACATTCATAAATCGGTAGCCTTTATATACACCAACAACAGTCAAATTGAAAAAGCAGTTAAGGACTCTATCCCATTCACAGTAGTGCCAAAGAAGATGAAATATTTGGGAATTTACCTAACAAAAGACGTGAAAGATCTCTATAAAGAGAACTATGAAACTCTAAGAAAAGAAATAGCTGAAAATGTTAACAAATGGAAAAACATACCATGCTCATGGCTAGGAAGAATCAACATTATCAAAATGTCCATACTACCCAAAGCAATATATACTTTCAACGCACTCCCTATTAAAGCTCCACTGTCATATTTTAAAGATCTTGAAAAAACATTACTTCGTTTTATATGGAATCAGAAAAAACCTCGAATAGCCAAGACATTACTCAGAAATAAAAACAAAACAGGAGGAATCACACTACCAGACCTCAGACTTTACTACAAATCGATAGTGATCAAAACAGCATGGTATTGGCACAAAAACAGAGAAGTAGATATCTGGAATAGAATAGAGAACCAAGAGATGAATCCAGCTACTTACCGCTATTTGATTTTTGACAAGCCAATTAAAAACATTCAGTGGGGAAAAGATTCCCTATTTAACAAATGGTGCTGGGTGAACTGGCTGGCAACCTGCAGAAGACTGAAATTAGACCCACACCTTTCACCATTAACTAAGATAGACTCTCATTGGATTAAAGATTTAAACTTAAGACATGAAACTATAAAAATACTAGAGGAGAATGCAGGGAAAACCCTTGAAGAAATTGGTCTGGGTGAGTATTTCATGAGGAGAACCCCCCGGGCAATTGAAGCAGCTTCAAAAATACACTACTGGGACTTGATCAAACTAAAAAGCTTCTGCACAGCTAAGAACACAGTAAGCAGAGCAAGCAGACAGCCCTCAGAATGGGAGAAGATATTTGCAGGGTATAACTCTGACAAAGGTTTAATAACCAGAATCCACAGAGAACTCAAACGCATCAGCAAGAAAAAAACAAGTGATCCCATCGCAGGCTGGGCAAGGGATTTGAAGAGAAACTTCTCTGAAGAAGACAGGCGCACGGCCTTCAGACATATGAAAAAATGCTCATCATCTTTAATCATCAGAGAAATGCAAATCAAAACTACTTTGAGATATCATCTAACTCCAATGAGACTAGCCTATATCACAAAATCTCAAGACCAGAGATGTTGGCGTGGATGCGGAGAAAAGGGAACACTTCTGCACTGCTGGTGGGAATGCAAATTAATACATTCCTTTTGGAGGGATATATGGAGAACACTCAGAGATCTAAAAATAGATCTGCCATTCAATCCTGTAATTCCTCTGCTGGGCATATACCCAGAAGACCAAAAATCACAACATAACAAAGATATTTGTACCAGAATGTTTATTGCAGCCCAATTCATAATTGCTAAGTCATGGAAAAAGCCGAAGTGCCCATCGATCCACGAATGGATTAATAAATTGTGGTATATGTATACCATGGAATACTATGCAGCCTTAAAGAAAGATGGAGACTTTACCTCTTTCATGTTTACATGGATGGAGCTGGAACATATTCTTCTTAGTAAAGTATCCCAAGAATGGAAGAAAAAATATCCAATGTACACAGCCCTACTATGAAACTAATTTGGGACTCTCACATGAAAGCTATAACCCAGCTACAACTTAACAATAGGGGGAAGTGGGAAAGGGGGGGGTGGGTAGAGGGAGGGGAATCGGTGGGATCACACCTGTGGTGCATATTACAGGGGTATTTGCGAAACTTGGTAAATGTAGAATATAAATGTTTTGGCACAGTAACTGAGATAACGCCGGAAAGGCTATGTTAACCACTGGGATAAAAATGTGTCAAATGGTTTATGAAGTGAGTGTATGATGCCCCATAATCATATCATTGTATACACTTATGATTTAATAAAAAAATTAAAAAAAAAAAAAAAAAAAAAACAATAATATGTTACTTTCCCTAAGAGAAATAAAATGATGAAATTAGTGCATAAAAAAAAAAAAAAAAAAAGAATGTCAACAAAAAAATAGAATAAACATCATAACTTAATGGGGAAAAAAAAAAAAAAGAAAAAGAAAAAGCAGTTAAGGACTCTATCCCATTCACAGTAGTGCCAAAGAAGATGAAATATTTGGGAATTTACCTAACAAAAGACGTGAAAGATCTCTATAAAGAGAACTATGAAACTCTAAGAAAAGAAATAGCTGAAAATGTTAACAAATGGAAAAACATACCATGCTCATGGCTAGGAAGAATCAACATTATCAAAATGTCCCTACTACCCAAAGCAATATATAATTTCAACGCACTCCCTATTAAAGCTCCACTGTCATATTTTAAAGATCTTGAAAAAACATTACTTCGTTTTATATGGAATCAGAAAAAACCTCGAATAGCCAAGACATTACTCAGAAATAAAAACAAAACAGGAGGAATCACACTACCAGACCTCAGACTTTACTACAAATCGATAGTGATCAAAACAGCATGGTATTGGCACAAAAACAGAGAAGTAGATATCTGGAATAGAATAGAGAACCAAGAGATGAATCCAGCTACTTACCGCTATTTGATTTTTGACAAGCCAATTAAAAACATTCAGTGGGGAAAAGATTCCCTATTTAACAAATGGTGCTGGGTGAACTGGCTGGCAACCTGCAGAAGACTGAAATTGGACCCACACCTTTCACCATTAACTAAGATAGACTCTCATTGGATTAAAGATTTAAACTTAAGACATGAAACTATAAAAATACTAGAGGAGAATGCAGGGAAAACCCTTGAAGAAATTGGTCTGGGTGAGTATTTCATGAGGAGAACCCCCCGGGCAATTGAAGCAGCTTCAAAAATACACTACTGGGACTTGATCAAACTTAAAAGCTTCTGCACAGCTAAGAACACAGTAAGCAGAGCAAGCAGACAGCCCTCAGAATGGGAGAAGATATTTGCAGGGTATAACTCTGACAAAGGTTTATTAACCAGAATCCACAGAGAACTCAAACGCATCAGCAAGAAAAAAACAAGTGATCCCATCGCAGGCTGGGGAAGGGATTTGAAGAGAAACTTCTCTGAAGAAGACAGGCGCACGGCCTTCAGACATATGAAAAAATGCTCATCATCTTTAATCATCAGAGAAATGCAAATCAAAACTACTTTGAGATATCATCTAACTCCAATGAGACTAGCCTATATCACAAAATCTCAAGACCAGAGATGTTGGCGTGGATGCGGAGAAAAGGGAACACTTCTGCACTGCTGGTGGGAATGCAAATTAATACATTCCTTTTGGAAAGATATATGGAGAACACTCAGAGATCTAAAAATAGATCTGCCATTCAATCCTGTAATTCCTCTGCTGGGCATATACCCAGAAGACCAAAAATCACAACATAACAAAGATATTTGTACCAGAATGTTTATTGCAGCCCAATTCATAATAGCTAAGTCATGGAAAAAACACAAGTGCCCATCGATCCACGAATGGATTAATAAATTGTGGTATATGTATACCATGGAATACTATGCAGCCTTAAAGAAAGATGGAGACTTTACCTCTTTCATGTTTACATGGATGGAGCTGGAACATATTCTTCTTAGTAAAGTATCCCAAGAATGGAAGAAAAAATACCCAATGTACACAGCCCTACTATGAAACTAATTTGGGACTCTCACATGAAAGCTATAACCCAGCTACAACTTAACAATAGGGGGAAGTGGGAAAGGGGGGGTGGGTAGAGGGAGGGGAATCGGTGGGATCACACCTGTGGTGCATATTACAGGGGTATTTGCGAAACTTGGTAAATGTAGAATGTAAATGTTTTGGCACAGTAACTGAGATAACGCCGGAAAGGCTATGTTAACCACTGTGATAAAAATGTGTCAAATGGTTTATGAAGTGAGTGTATGATGCCCCATAATCATATCATTGTATACAGTTATGATTTAATAAAAAAATTAAAAAAAAAAAAGAATATGACCCATAGAATAAATATGCATGGGCGGAGACAAGATGGCTGACTGAAGCCAGTTTTCCACAGAGGCTCCCAGCCAGAAGGAGAGTTAAAGGACAGAAATTTAGCAAGTAACCTGGTGGATTAGAGCTGCACTAAGAGAGAAGGTTGAAAAACGCACATCAACCCTGCTGAGGGGAGCTGTGACCCCAAGGATACAAACAAAAGGTACAAAATCCATCACCTAGTAGACGGGAGTCCCCTCCCCCATGAGAACGGCTCGGAGTGCCCCACAAACAAACGAGCAGAGTTCAAAGGTCCTCCCACTACACTCCACGGGAGAGACCCTCTAAAAACTGGACCTACTTCCCCTATTAGGGTGCCACAGCGTTCTCCTACCAGGCATAAAACTGTATATATTCTCTACCTGCAACTCTGAGCTCCCAGCACTCCTCTCCACTCTCACTCTAAGGTTGGGAGGCCTGTCCCCCAGGAGTCCAGATTCTTGAGTGATAACTCGAGGGGTGTGGACAGTGCTTAAACTGCAGCTGTTCAGTGCTGACTCTGGGGCATGGGAGCAAGGAGAGGACAGTCAGCTGAGAGGGAACCATACTGGAGCAGCACTGCCCTGAGGTACAGAGCAGTAGCTGTCTTTTTGGCAATAATACAACTCACTCCCGGATATTCTGAAGCCACACCCCCATCTCCCTGGGTAACCTGAGGAGGCCGGGCATCTACTCAGGTGGCAACCACCACGGTAACAGATCTGGGACAGAAATGCAAGCCCTGTGAGTAAAGGGTTGGTCTGAGGTGGTACAGACCTGAGTGGAGCACCAGGACTAAAACCACACTCTCAGGCCAGAGAAGTTCCCAGGGCAGGGCTGACCCAGAGGACTGCTTTATTGAGCCTAAGACACACCCAGCCCTCAGGGGATCATCAGCCTATAGACAAAGGAAGGCAGCAAGCTAGAACTGACAGGTAACTGAATACAAACCTGCAGGAGCAAAGACAGGGACTAAGGCGCAGGCTCTGGGAACTCAAAACAGCTTCTCTTCTGCAGGGAAATTTAGCAGGGACAGTAACAAATTCCCACAAAGTTGTTTTGTTCTGTCAGTAAAATCAATCAGGGGCGGGGATGGAACTCAATGAACACCCCCCAGCCTCCATCAAGTGCCCGAGGTTGTCAGGCATCACCTCCTCCTGCTAGATAGAGGCAGAGCGTAATGGCCTGGCTGAGCAGAAATAGATTTCCTTGTGATTCAGGCAGGTGCAAACACCTGGAGTACCTGTTCACTAGAGGGAACTGGGTCACAGCCCTGTGGGGCTATCACTGACTGGGTGTGACAGAGGTGCAAGGTGGGGAAGGAGGCATCAACCTTCCCAGACTGATCTATTTGCTGGGTGGCTCCTCCTGATTCCACGTAGCACTGGAGTAAGCCATATCAGAATAGTCACCAGACCACTTTGATCCAAATGCCAGAGACCTTTTAAACTCTCCCAGCTGAGACAGGTGCTGACTGAGACAATTGATTTGGACCTCTGGACCTGAGCCAATTACCCGAGGACTATTCAGGTCATGCCCTGGGCATGTGGTTGTAGGAAGGTTTGATATTCCTTTTCCAATTGTTGCCTGTGGGGGGGGAGGGGCGGGGTGACTTAATTGCTGGTATTTCTCCACAGCTGACACTTCAACCCAGAGTAACTGTTTCACTAGGTCGAACAGAAACCAGCTGAAAACAAGACAGAAACACTTAGCCCCACCACACCAAACACAGCCCCAGTTTCTCAGGCCATAGCACTGTACAGGTCCTTGACAAAGCTCCAGGGGAAAAAATCAAAGAGTGTAAAACAATCATGGGGTGGAATCAGTGGAAAAACTCTGGTAACATGAATAACCAGAATAGAGCAATGCCCCACAAGGAAAGATATGGCAGATGTCACTGAAGATCCCATTCATAAACAGCTGGCCGAGATGTCAGAAATCGAATTCAGAATTTGGATTGCAAACAAGATTAATAAAATGGAGGAAAATTTGGAATTAGATATTCGAGCAGCAATTCAAAAGTCAGAATTAGAAATTCGAGGAGACATTCAAAAGTTGTCTAAAGAATTTAACGAATTTAAAGACAAAACCACTAAACATTTTGAAATACTGAAGCAAGAATTTGCAGTGCTCAAAAATCTGAAAAATACAGTAGAATCCTTCAGTAACAGAGTGGAGAAAGCAGAAGAAAGGATTTCTAACATTGAAGACAAAGCCTTTGAACGTTCCCAAACTCTCAAAGAGGAAGAGAAATGGAGAGCAAAAATGGATCATTCTTTCAGAGAGCTCTGGGATAATTAGAAGACTAATATCCAATTCATTAGAATCCCTGAAACTGATGAAGTGGCCCTGCTAGGCACAGAGGCCCTTCTCCATGAAATTATGAAAGAGAATTTTCCAGACATGCCAAGAGATTCTGAAATTCAGATAGCAGACAGTTTCAGAACCCCAGCATGACTAAATCCCAAAAAGACATCCACCAGGCATATCATAATTAACTTCACTAAAGTTAATATGAAGGAGAAAATTCTCAAAGCAGCCAGACGGAAGAAATCCATTACCTACAAAGGGAAGAATATTAGAATGACTGCAGATCTCTCTGCTGAAACTTTTCAAGCCAGAAGAGGGTGGTCATTGACTTTTAACCTCCTAAAGCAAAATAACTTTCAACCCCAGATCCTGTATCCAGCTAAACTGAGTTTCATGTATGATGGAGAAATTAAATACTTTTATGACATTCATATGTTGAAGAAATTTGCCATAACCAAACCAGCTCTTCAGGATATTCTCAGACCTATCCTCCATAATGACCAGCCCAATACTCTACCACAAAAGTAAACTCACTCAGAAACTTTAGATCAAACTCCACTTCCACAGTGGTGAAAGGATTAAAAATGTCCACTGGACTTTTGAAAAACACGATACCCAAAATTTTACCAGACTTGTCAATATTCTCCATAAATGTGAATAGCTTAAACTGTCCTCTCAAGAGGTACAGGTTAGCCGACTGGATACAAAAACTTAGGCCAGATATTTGCTGCACACAAGAGTCACATCTTACATTAAAAGACAAATTTAGACTCAGGGTGAAAGGATGGTCATCCATATTTCAGGCAAATGGTAATCAGAAAAAAAGCAGGTGTTGCAATTTTATTTGCAGATACAATAGGTTTTAAAACAACAAAAGTAAGGAAGGATAAGAATGGTCACTTCATATTTGTTCAGGGTAATACTCAATAAGATGAGATTTCAATTATTAATATCTATGCACCAAACCAGAATGCACTTCAATTTATAAGAGAAAGTCTAACAGACATAAGCAACTTCATTTTATCCAGCACCATAATAGTTGGAGATTTCAACACTCCTTTGGCAGTGTTGGATCGATCCTCCAATAAGAAGCTGAGCAAAGAAATTTTAGATTTAATCCTAACAATCCAACATTTGGATATAGCAGACATCTACAGAACATTTCATCCCAACAAAACTGAATACACATACTTCTCATCAGCCCACGGAACATACTCCAAAATCGATCACATCTTAGGTCACAAGTCTAACCTCAGTAAATTTAAAGGAATAGAAATTATTCCTTGCATCTTCTCGGACCACCATGGAATAAAAGTTGAGCTCAGTAACAACAGGAATCTGCATACTCATACAAAAACATGGAAGTTAAATAACCTTATGCTGAATGAGAGTTGGGTCAGAGATGAGATTAAGAAGGAAATTGCCAAATTTTTGGAACAAAATGACAATGAAGACATAAATTATCAGAACCTCTGGGATACCACAAAGGCAGTCCTAAGAGGGAAATTTATAGCACTGCAAGCCTTCCTCAAGAGAACAGAAAGAGAGGAAGTTAACAACTTAATGGGACATCTCAAGCAACTGGAAAAGGAAGAACATTCCAACCCCAAACCCAGTAGAAGAAAAGAAATAACCAAAATTAGAGCAGAATTAAATGAAATTGAAAACAAAAGAATTATACAACAGATCAATAAATCAAAAAGTTGTTTTTATGAAAATGTCAATAAAATAGATAAACCTTTGGCTAACCTAATCAGGAAAAAAAAGAGTAAAATCTCTAATCTCATCAATCAGAAACGACAAAGATGAAATAACAACAGACTCCTCAGAAATTAAAAAAATCCTTAATGAATATTACCAGAAAATTTATTCTCATAAATATGAAAATGTGAAGGAAATTGACCAATACTTGGAAGCACGTCACCTTCCAAGACTTAGCCAGAATCAAGTGGAAATGTTGAACAGACCCATATCAAGTTCTGAAATAGCATCAACCATACAAAACCTCCCTAAAAAGAAAAGCCCAGGACCAGATGGCTTCACATCAGAATTCTACCAAACCTTTAAAGTGGAATTAGTACCTATATTACTCAACCTGTTCCAAAATGTAGAAAAAGAAGGAAGACTACCCAACACGTTCTATGAAGCAAACATCACCCTGAACCCCAAACCAGTAAAAGATCCAACAAGGAAAGAAAATCATAGACCAATATCACTAATGAATATAGATGCAAAAATATTCAACAAGATCCTAACAAACAGAATGCAGCAACACATCAAACAAATTATACATCATGACCAAGTCGATTTTATCCCAGGGTCTCAAGGCTGGTTCAATATGCGCAAATCTATAAGTATAATTCAGCACATAAACAAACGAAAAAACAAAGACCATATGATTCTCTCAATTGGTGCAGAAAAAGCTTTTGATAATATACAGCATCCCTTCATGATCAGAATACTTAAGAAAATTGGTATAGAAGGGACATTTCTTAAACTGATAGAGGCCATCTACAGCAAACCCACAGCCAGTATCGTATTGAATGGAGTTAAATTGAAATCATTTCCACTCAGATCAGGAACCAGACAAGGCTGCCCATTGTCTCCACTGCTCTTAGCATTGTAATGGAAGTTTTAGCCACCATTAAAGGCTATCAAGGGTATCCATATAGTGTCAGAAGAGATCAAACTTTCACTCTTTGCAGATGATATGATTGTATATCTGGAAAACACCAGGGATTCTACTACAAAACTCGTAGAAGTGATCAAGGAATACAGCAGCGTCTCAGGTCACAAAATCAACATTCTTAACTTGGTAGCCTTTATATATACCAACAATAGTCAAGCTGAAAAAACAGTTAAGGACTCTATCCCATTCACAGTAGTGCCAAAGAAGATGAAATATTTGGGAATTTATCTAACAAAGGACGTGAATGATCTCTATAAAGAGAACTATGAAACTCTAAGAAAAGAAATAGCTGAAAATGTTAACAAATGAAAAAACATACCATGCTCATGGCTGGGAAGAATCAACATTGTTAAAATGTCCATACAACCCGTAGCAATATATAATTTTAACGCAATCCCTATTAAAGTTCCACTGTCATACTTTAAAGATCTTGAAAAAACAATACTTCATTTTATATGGAATCAGAAAAAACCTCGAATAGCCAAGATTTACTCAGAATAAAAACAAAGCAGAAGAAATCACGCTACCAGACCTCAGACTATACTGCAAATTGATTGTGATCAAAATAGCATGGTACTGGCACAAAAACAGAGAAGTAGATGTCTGGAACAGAATAGAGAACCAAGAGATGAGTCCAGCTACTTACCGTTATTTAATCTTTGACAAGCCAATTAAAAACATTCAATGGGGAAAGATTCCCTATTTAACAAATGGTGCTGGGTGAACTGGCTGGCAACCTCAGAAGACTGAAACTGGACCCACACCTTTCACCATTAACTAAGATAGACTCTCACTGGATTAAAGATTTAAACTTAAGACACGAAACTATAAAAATACTAGAAGAGAGTGTAGTGAAAACCCTTGAAGAAATCGGTCTAGGCGAGTATTTTATGAGGAGAACCCCCCTCCCCTGACAATTGAAGCAGCTTCGAAAATACACTACTGGGACCTGATCAAACTAAAAAGCTTCTGCACAGCCAAGAACACAGTAAGTAAAGCAAGCAGACAGCCCTCAGAATGGGAGAAGATATTTGCAGGTTATGTCTCTGACAAAGGTTTAACAACCAGAATCCACAGAGAACTCAAACGTATAAGCAAGAAAAGAACAAGTGATCACATTGCAGGCTGGGCAAGGGATTTGAGGAGAAACTTCTCTGAAGAAGACAGGCGCATGGCCTACAGACATATGAAAAAATGCTCATCATCTTTAATCATCAAAGAAATGCAAATCAAAACTACTTTGAGATATCATCTAACTCCAGTAAGATTAGCCCATATCACAAAATCCCAAGACCAGAGATGTTGGCACGGATGTGGAGAAAAGGGAACACTTCTACACTGCTGGTGGGAATGCAAATTAATACATTCCTTTCGGAAAGATGTTTGGAGAACACTTAGAGATCTAAAAATAGACCTGCCATTCAATCCTATAATTCCTCAATTAGGCATATACCCAGAAGACCAAAAATCACATCATAACAAAAATATTTGTACCAGAATGTTTATTGCAGCCCAATTCATAAATGCTCAGTCATGGAAAAAGCCCAAGTGCCCATCAATCCACGAATGGATTAATAAATTGTGGTATATATACACCATGGAATATTATGCAGCCTTAAAGAAAGATGGAGACTTTACCTCTTTCATGTTTACATGGATGGAACTGGAACATATTTTTCTTAATAAAGTATCTCAAGAATGGAAGAAAAAGTATCCAATGTACTGAGCCCTACTATGAAACTAATTTATGGCTTTCACATGAAAGCTATAACCCAGTTATAACCCAAGAATAGGGGGAAGGGGGAAAGGGAGGGGAGGGAGGTGGGCAGAGGGAGGGCGATTGGAGGGATTACACCCACGGTGCATCTAACAAGGGTATATGTGATGCTTAGTAAATGTAGAATGTAAATGTCTTAACACAATAACTAAGAAAATGCCAGGAAGGCCATGTTAACCAGTGTGAAGAAAAATGTGTCAAACGTTCTATAAAACCAGTGTATGGTGCCCCATGATCACATGAATGTACACAGCTATGCTTTAATAAAATAAAATAAAATAAAGTGCTACTTTTTCAAGTTATTCAAAGTATGATATTGGTGCTTTGATGGGGATTGTATTAAATCTATAGATTTCTTTGGGTAGTAGGGACTTTTTTTTTTTTTTTTAAGACAGAGTTTCACTCTGTGCCCTGACATTGAGTGTCATGGCATCATAGCTCACAGCAACCTCAAAGTTTGGGTTCAAAAGATCCTCTTGCCTCAGCCTGTCAAGTAGCTGGGACTACAGTTGCCTGCCACATCACCTGGCTATTTTTTAGAAATGGAGTCTGACTTTTGCTCAGGCTGGTCTCAAACTCCTGAGCTCAGGTGATCCACCTGGCTCAACCTCCCAAAGTCTTTTCAATGCTAGGATCATAGGTGTAAGCCAAGATGTTGAGCTGGTAGTATGGACATTTTAACAGTGTTGATTATTCCCAGCCATGAGTATGGTATGTTCTTCCATTTGTTAATGTCTTCTGCTATTTCTTAAGGTTTCATAATTCTCTTTGTAGAGGTCCTTCACCTCTTTTGTTATGTATATTCCCTAGGTATTTCACTTTCTTCGAAGCTACTGTGATGGGCATTGTCTTTGATGGACTTCTCAATTTTGCTGTTATTGACATATACAAAGCCTACTGATTTGTGGACATTGATTTATACCATGAGATGTCACTGTATTTCTTGATCACTTCCAGGAGTATTGGTGTTGAGTCTCTGGGGTTCTTTAAATATGAGATCATATCACTGGCAAAAAGCAAGAATTTGACTTCTTCTTCCCCCATTTGGATGACCTGAATATCCTTGTCTTGCCTGATTGCATTGGCTAGAACTTCCAGAAATATGTTGAATAGTGGTGGCAATAGAGAACATCCCTGTCTGCTTCCAGTTCTAAATGGAAAAGCTTTTAGTTTTATTCCATTCAGTATTATGTTAGCTGTGAGTCAGTCAAAGATGGCTTCAATCAGTTTAAGAAATGTGCCACTTATGTCCATTTTCTTAAGTATTCTTGTTAGAAAAGAATGCTGAATTTTGTCAAATGCTTTTTCTGCATCAATTGAGAGGATCATATGGTCTTTATTTTTGCTCCTTTTCACATGTTGACTTACATTTACGAATTTGTGTATTAAACCAGACTTGCATCCCTGGGATGAAGCCTATTTGATCATGATATATCAATTTTTTAATGTGTAGCTGTAATCTATTGACTACAATTTTGTTGAGTATTTTTGCATTGATATTCATCAGTGAAATTAGTCTGTAGTTCTCCTTTTTAGTTGGCTCCATTCCTCGTTTTGGTATTAGAGTGATGTTTGCTTCACGGAACATGTTGGGGAAGGTTCCTTCCTTCTCAGTATTTTAGAGTAGTTTCTGCAGTATAAGTACAAGTTCTTCTTTGAAGGTTTGATAGATTTCTGCTGTGAAGCCATTTGGTCCAGGGCTTTTGTTGTTGCTGGAATTTTTTTATTGTTTCTTCAATCTCAATGTTTGGTATTGGTCTGTTGAAGAGATCTAATTCTTCTTGGTTAAGTCTAGGGATACGGTGTGATTCCAGGTATTGGAAATTGGACAATTTCCTACAAATTGTAAAATTTCTGGGTGTAGAGTTTCTTGTAGTAGTCAGAGATAATCTCTTGTATGTCTGTGTTATAGGTTGTTATTTCCCCTTTTTTTGTTTCTGATTGAAGTTATTAGAGATTTTGCTTTTCAATTTGTAGTTGATCTGGTCAAAAGTTTATCAATTTTATTTATCTGTTTAAAGAACCAACTTTCTGTTTCATTAATTATTTCAATGATTCTTTTGTATTCAATTTCATTTATTTCTTATTTCAATTTGGCTGTTTCTTTTCATGTGCTAGGTTTGGGATCGGAATACTCTTCCTTTTCCATTTCCTTAAGCTGATTCATTAGACTGCTGATGTTCTCTCTTTCTGTTTTTCAAACGTAGGCATCTAATGAGATAAGTTTCCCTTTAGGACTGGTTTTGAAGTATCCCACAGTTTTTGGTAACTTGTAGTTTCATTGTTGTTATGTATTTAATAATTTCCTCGTATATCTTTTCCTTAACCCAGGTGCCATTCATTATAAGGTTGTTTACTTTCCATGCCATTGGTAGGCATGAAAATTTTTGTTGGATTTGAGTTCCACTTTTATTGTTTTGTGGACTGAAATGATAGAAGTTATAATTTCAATTCTTTTAATTTCATTGAAGTTTTATTTGTATCCTAGGATACAATCTATTTTGGAGTAGTTCCCATGGGCTGATGAGAAGAATGTATATTCCTTAGCTTTAAGATGGTGTGTTCTATATGTGTCTATTAAACCATTTTTTTAGGGTCACATTTAAGTCCCTTGTATCTTTGCTTAGTTTCTGTTTAGAGGATCTGTCCAGTTCTGACAGAGGAGTATCCCCAGCTATTGTGGGGTTATAGGATATCATAGTGCTCATACCAATCAAGGTCTGTTTCATAAATGTATGAGCATTTAAGTTGAGTGCATAAATATTTAGAATTGAAATGTCCTCTTATTGTGTTGTTCCCTTGACCAGAATTAAGTGACCAAGAACAACACATTTAGTAGAAAATATCAGGAAATATATCTCTGACTTTCATGTAAGAAAGAATTTCTTTTTTTTTTTTTTTTTATTGTTGGGGATTCATTGAGGGTACAATAAGCCAGGTTACACTGATTGCAATTGTTAGGTAAAGTCCCTCTTGCAATCATGTCTTGCTCCCATAAAGTGTGACACACACCAAGGCCCCACCCACCTCCCTCCTTCCCTCTTTCTGTTCCCCCCCATAACCATAATTGTCATTAATTGTCCTCATATCAAAATTGAGTACATAGGATTCATGCTTCTCCATTCTTGTGATGCTTTACTAAGAATAATGTCTTCCACTTCCATCCAGGTTAATACGAAGGATGTAAAGTCTCCATTTTTTTAATGGCTGAATAGTATTCCATGGTATACATATACCACAGCTTGTTAATCCATTCCTGGGTTGGTGGGCATTTAGGCTGTTTCCACTTAACCAAGACACAAAACCTATGCTATTTTACACCAATCATAACATTTTAAAATTATAAATTTGACTACTTCAATTGACCATCTTAAATGGTAGAAAATAAACCAGAACTTGGAGAAAATATGTCCAAACACATAACTGAAAAAGAATATGGAATGACCCCCACAAATCAGTAATTAGAGATAATAAAGAAAAAAGGCAAAAGACAGGAACAGGCATTTCATGAAGAGCAAACTTACATGGCCCACATGTGGGTAAAGAGATGCTAAATTACTCCAATAATGAGGGAAATTCAGTACTGTCAGAGATATAGTAGGAAATTAATAAATTCCTCAGACATGACAACAATGAAACCAAGAACATGGGTGACATTTACTATCACTTGATTGACAAAACTTGAGAAATTTGATAGTTCTGAAGGGTGCAGAGACTCTATCCTTTGCACATTTTTGGCAAGATCATCTGTAGGCCTACTTTGAAAAACAATTTGGCATTATCTTATGAAGTACGATAGTCCTATATATTGTGAATCAGTGATGCTGCTCCCAGGGTATATCCTAGGGAAATATTTATACACATGATCCAGTAAATAAGTATTTTATTGTTTAGCCCAACACACTTCAAATATGAAAAATACCCCAGCCCAAATGCACATCCACAGGAGAATGTCTAAATCATAGCACATTTATATAGTGAAATATAATACAGTAATGAAAAATAAACTTTAGCTCCATCCATCCATATGTAAGTCCCTAAAATATGATATAGATTGATAAAAGGAAGGCTTGGAACACTTTTATTCTTTTTATAAAGTTCAGAAAAAAAGCAAAACTGAAATCCAAAGGACCATTAGAGACTACTATGGGAAACTATATGCCAATACATTTTAAAACCTAGAAGAAATGAATGCATTCCTAGACACATACAGTTTACCAAGTCTGATCCATGAAGAAAGCTAAAACCTGAACAAACCAAACACAAGTAATGAAATAGAAGCAGTAACTAAAAGTCTCCCATCAAAAAGAAGCTGAGGACCCAGTGCCTTCACTGCTGAATTCTACCAAACATTCAACAAACTAATACCAATCCTACGTAAACTATTCCAAAAAATCAAAGAGTAGGGGATACTTCCAAACTCATCCTATGGGGCCTGATATAAGATCACCCTGATACCAAAAACCAAAGACACAGAAAAAATAGAAAACTATAGGCCAGAGAGGTTTTAGATTCTTCCTTCACAGGCTCAAAAGGAACCAATCCTGTGAAATCCTTCATTTTGGACTTCCAGCTCTCCAGAACACTGTGAAAAATAAATTTCCATTGTTAAATCGAAAAAAAAAAAAAGAAAGAAAGAAAAGAAAACTATAGGCCAGTATTTCTGATGAGCATTGATGCAAAAATCTTAACAGAACACTAGTGATCTGAATTCAACAACACATGCAAAAGGTTATTCATCATGATTAAGTGAGATTCATCCTAGTGATGTAAGGATAACTCAATATATGATGTATACGTCATACCAACATCAGGAAGGACAAAAACCATGTGATCATTTCAATTGATGCTTAAAAAGCATTCAATAAAATTCAACAGAACTTCATGATTAAAACTCTCAAAAAACTGGGTATAGAAACTCTCAAAAAACTGGGTTGAGGTTTAACCTCAACATTGTAAAAGTCATATATGACAGATTCATAGCTAGTATCTACTGAATGGGAAAAACTGAAAGCCTTTCCTCTAAGATGTGCAACAAGACAGGGTTGCCAATTTTCACTATTGTTGCTCAACATAGTACTAGAAATTCTAGCTAGAGCAATCAGACAAGAGAAAGAAATGAAGGGCATCCAAAATGGAAGGAAAGAAGTCAAGTACCTTTGCAGATGAGATGACCTTACCTCTAGAGTTACCTAAAAACTCCATTCAAAAACTATTAGCACTGATAAATTGAGTGAAGTTTCAGGAAACAAACTCAACATACAAAATTAGTAGCATTTCTATATATCAAGAGTAAACAATCTGTAAAAGAAACCAAGAAATGAATTCCATTTACCATACCTACAAATAAAATAAAATGCCTAGGAATAATGTAACCAAAGAAGTGAAAGATCTCTATAATGAAAATTATAAAACATTGGTGAAAGAAGTTGAGGACAATACAAAAAATTGGAAAGATATCCCATGTTTATGCATTGGAATAATCAAAATTGTTCAAATGTTCATACTACCCCCAAGTATCTACAGATTCAATGCTATCACCTTCAAAATACCAATGACATTCTTTAAAAACATGGAAAAAATAATCCTAAAACTTATAAAGAACCATAAAAGACCCACAGTAGCAAAATAATCCTGAGGAGAAAAAAGAGTGAAATTGGAGGAATCACATTATTTGGCCTCAAATTTTACTACAGAGCTGCTGTAACCAAAATAGTATGGTAATGGCATAAAAACAGACACATAGACCAATGGAACAGAATAAAGAACCCAGAAATAAATCTACACATCTATAGTGAACTTGTCTTCAATAAAGGTGGCAAGACTGTCCAATGGGGATAAGACAGTGGTGCAGGGAAAACTGGATATACATGCCCACAAGAGTGAAACCAGACCTGTATCTCTCACCATATACAAAAATAAAATCAAAAGGGCAGTAAATTTAAATCTAAGACCTGAAACTATAAAGATACTAAAATAAAACATTGGGAAAATGCCTCAGGACATTGTTCTGTACAAGGACCTCAAAAACATCCACAAAGGGCATGCAACCAAAGCAAATTTGGACAAATGAGAAATCAAGCTAAAATATTCCTGCACAGCAAAGGAAACAATTAACAAAGTGAAGAGACAGCCCACAGAATGGGAGAAAAATTGACAAACTATCCCTCTGACAAGGGATTAATAACTAGAATATATAAGGAGATCCAACAATCCAATAGGAAAAAAATAATTCATCTAAAAAATTGGCAAAGGATCTGAATAAACATTTCTCAAAAGAAGACAGACAAATAGGCAACAGGTATATGAAAAAATGCTCAACATCATTAGTCATCAGGGAAATGCAAATCAAAACTATGAGATATTATTTCACCCCAGTTAAAATGGCTTTTATCAAAGAGACAGGCAATACTAACTGCTGATGAGGATGTGGAGTGATGGGAACCCTGTACACTGTTGGTGGGAATGGGAACAAGTTCATCACAATGGAGAACAGTATGGAGGTTCTTCAAAAAACTGAAAATGTAGCTACCATGGGACCCAGCAATCCCACTGCTGGGTATATATCCAAGAAGGGGAAGTAAGTTTATTGAAAAGACATCTGGGGAGGGAGGCAAGATGGCCAACTGAAGCCAGATTTTGGCAAAGGCTCCCATCCAGAGGGAGAAATAATGACTGGAAATAACCCAATAAAGCAGAAGATCAGAGCTGAGCTGACAGAAAGCATCGATAGGTTCGCATCACTCTCCTACTGCAACAAACTGGGACTCCAAGGAAACAAATTACAGGTACAAAACCGATCCCAAAGAGAATGGGAATCCTTCCCTTCTTCCCTATCAGGAGAGCAGCTTGAGGCAAGTAGAGAACTGAGGATCTTTTGTTTCACAAAAAGGGAAAGAACAACTGAAGGCTGGGACTCCCTCCATGAAGAGATACCACTGCAAACCCAGGCAATCTCTTACCTGGGCCAAAAGTTGATCTAATATTCTCCCTACCTTCTTTAACTCCAAATCCACCCCTCCCCCCTCTCCCAGAGGTCTGGAAGACTACCCCCTGCAAAATCTGTTTGGCAGATTTTTGCTAGGGCAGGGCACCTCATGAGCTGTGGCACAGTTGCACTGAAACTATAACTTTAATACAGGTGGGGAGTCACAAGGGGAGAGAGACTTGCCCTGTGTTGGAAAGAACATAGCTCAGTCCTGCACTACTGACCACTGGGAACTGCAGCCCACTGGCTCCCCAGTTCAGCAGCCCCCAGTGGGTGGCTGGGCTCCCCACCAGACTCCTGCGACCAGCATATGCAGCAGTTACTGCCACCCAGCTCCATGGACCTGTGGCCGGCAACTCCTGCCCAGCTTCTGCGACCCACCACCCGTGGCCAGTGACTCCCGCCCAGGCCCTGCGATACATGGCCTGTGGCCGGAGACTCCTGCCTAGCTCCTGTGACCCATACACCTCACAGCCGCTGACTCCACCCTTTGGCTCCCCATCTGGCTCCTGTGACTCTTGCACCTGGGTGGCAACACCCTCCAGCTCCATGCCAGCTCCTGTGACCTGCACGCAGCAGTACCCCAGACTGGAGGCACCACTCCCAACAGTGACAGCTCCACTGTCCCTCCCTGTGGGGTCAAATAGAGCTGCCAGTGGACCCCTGCTGCCTAGATGCTGAAGACCTTTTGAACTCTCAAACCTGATGGGTGTTTGCGTCCACCAAGACAATTGGCTTGGTACTCTTGACCTGGGCTGATCACCCAGGGACCCACCAAATTTGTACCCTGGTTGTGTTCTTGTGGGAGTGTGGGATTCTCCCCTTCCAGTTGTCACCTTTGAGGGGATGGGTGGGGTGTCTTAGTTACTTCTATATCTCCACAGCTGAGATTTCAGCCCAAAGCCACTGATTCACTAGGATTAGACAGAGACTAGCTGAATACCAGTCAGCACCATCTAGCGCCACCACACCAAGCAGGTGCCCAGAGTTTCAGGCTGTAGTTCTGAATGGGACTTTTGTAAAGCTCTAAGGGAAAAGCCACAATCACCAGTCCCCGCCCGTTCTTTGGTAAAGGGCTCGTTAATTACAACTCCAGGAGCTCTCAATTCAGTTTCACCCTGCCAGCTTCTCTAGCCAAAAGGTGAAAAATAATCATGGGGTGGAATCAGGGGAAAAACTCTGGCAACATGAATAATCAGAGTAGATCAACTCCCCCAAGGAATTACAAAGGGGACACAAAAGAAGAGTCCATTTATAAACAAATGGCTAAGATGTCAGAAATAGAATTCAGAATTTGGATTGCAAATAAGATTAACAGAATGGAGGTAAAGATGGAAATAGAAATTCAAGTAGCAATTCCAAAGTTGTCTCAAGAATTCAATGAATTCAAAGACAACATCACCAAGGATTTTGACATTTTGAGACAAGAACTTGCAGCCCTCAAAGATCTGAGAAATACAGTAGAATCCTTCAGTAACAGAATGGAGCAGGCAGAAGAAAAGACCTCTGACACTGAAGACAAAGCTTTTGAATGCTCCCAAACACTCAAAGATGAAGAGAAGTGGAGAGCAAAAATGGATCATTCCCTGAGAGAATTGTAGGACCACTCCAAAAGAGCAAACATCTACCTCATAGGAATCCCTGAAGGAGAAGAGGATGGTCCAAAAGGCACAGATACTCTACTCCAAGAGATAACTAAGGAGAACTTCCCAAGCATGGCAAGAGATACTGAAATTCAGATAGGAGACAGTTTCTGAACCCCCGCATGACTCAAATTAAATAAAGCATCTTCTAGACACATTGTAATCAACATCACCAAAGTTAATATGAAGGAGAAAATCCTGCAAGCAGCCAGATGTAAAAAAATCATAACCTACAAGGGGAAGAATATTAGAATGACTGCAGATCTTTCTGCTATAACTTTTCAGGCAAGAAAAGATGGTCATTGATCTTCAATCTCCTAAAACAAAAAACCTTTCAGCCCAGGATGCAGTATGCAGCTAAATTGAGCTTCATTTGTCATGGAGAAGTTAAATACTTTAATGACATACACATGCTGAAAAATTTGCCATAACCAAACCAGCACATCAGGATATCCTCAGACCCATCCTCCATAATGACCAGCATAATGCTCTACCACCAAAGTAAACTCATTCTGAAATTTTTGACCAAAACCCAATTTCCACAGTGGTGAAAAGATTCAAAATTTCCACTGGACTTTTGAAAAACTTGACACCCAAAATACTACCAGGCTTATCAATACTCTCAATTAATGTGAATGGCTTAAACTGTCCTCTTAAGAGACATGGGTTGGCTGACTGGATACAAAAACTCAGGCCAGATATCTGCTGCATATAAGAAATCTCATCTTACCTTAAAGGATAAAAATAAAGTTAGGGTGAAGGGATGGGCATCTGTCATCCAGGCAAATGGAAATCAGAAAAAACAAGGGTGTCAATTTTATTCGCAGATACACTAGGCTTTAAACTAACAAAAGTAAGGAAGGACAAGGATGGTCACTTCATATTTGTTAAGGGAAACACTCAACATGATGAGGTGTCAATTGTTAACATTTATGCACTAAACCAGAATGCTCCTCAATTTATAAGGGAGACCCTAACAGACATGAGCAATTTAATATCTTCTAGCACCATAATAGTTGGAGAATTTAACACCCCTTTGGCAGTGTTGGATAGATCCTCCAATAAGAAACTAAGCAAAGAAATTTTGGACTTAAACTTCACCATAAAACAATTGAATTTAACAGACATCTACAGAACATTTCATCATAAACAAAACTGAATACACATTCTTCTCATCAGCCCATGGAACATCCTCCAAAATTGATCACAGCTTAGGTCACGAGTCCAACCTCAGCAAATTTAAAAGTATAGAAATTATTCCTTGTATTTTCTCAGATCATCATGCAATAAATGGAAACTATGGAACATGGAAACTAAATAACCTTATGCTGAACAATAGATGAGATTAAGAAGGAAATTGCCAAATTTCTGAAACAAAACAATGATGAAGACGTGAATTATCAGAACCTGTGGGATACTGAAAAGGCAGTCTTAAGAGGGAAATTTATAGCATTGCAAGCCTTCCTCAAGATAATGGAAAGAGAGGAAATCAATAACTTAATGGGACATCTTAAGCAACTGGAAAAGGAAGAACATTCCAACCCCAAACCCAGCAGAAGAAAAGAAATAACTAAAATTAGAGCACAATTAAATGAAATAGAAAACAAAAGAATTATTCAAAAGATCAATGAATCAAAAGTTGGTTTTTTGAAAAATTCAACAAAATGATAAACCTTTGGCCAACCTAACCAAAAATAGAAAATTAAAGTCCCTAATATCATCAATCAGAAATGACAAAAGCAAAATAACAACACACACCTCAGAAATTCAAAGAATCCTTAATGAATACTGCAAAAAACTTTATTCTCAAAAATATGAAAACATGAAAGAAATTGACCAATACTTGGAAGCACACCAACTTCCTAGATTTAATCAAAAAGAATTGGAAACACTGAACAGACCTATATCAAGTACTGACATCTAATCAACTATACGAAATCTTTCAAAAAAGAAGAGTCTGGGACCAGATGGCTTCACATCAGAATTCTACCAAACCTTTAAGGAGGAATGAGTACCTATATTACTTAACCTTTTCCAAAACATCAAAAAAGAAGGAATACTTCCCAACACATTCCATGAAGCAGATATCACCCTGATCCCCAAACCAGGAAAAGATCCAACAAGAAAAGAAAATTATAGACCAATATCTTTAATGAACATAGATGTAAAAATATTCAATAAGATCCTAGCAAACAGAATCCAGCAGGATATCAAACAAATTATACACATTATGACCAAGTGGGTTTTATCCCAGGGTCTCAAGGTTGGTTCAATATATGTAAATCCATAATACAATACGTCACATAAACAAACTAAAAAACAAAAACCATATGATTCTCTCAATAGATGTATAAAAAGCTTTTAATAATACCCATCATCCTTTTATGATCAGAACACTTAATAGGTATAGAAGGGACTTTTCTTAAACTGATAGAGGCCATCTACAGCAAACCCACAGCCACTATCATAATGAATGCAGTAAAATTAAAAACATTTCCACTCGGATCAGGAAGCAGGCAAGGTTGCCCATTATCTCCATTGCTTTTTAACATCCTAATGGAAGTCTTAGCCATTGCAATCAGGCAAGAGAAGGCAACGAAGGGTATACAAATAGGATCAGAGGAGATCAAACTTTCACTCTTCACAGATGATATGATTTTATACCTGGAAAACCCCAGGGACTTAACCACAAAACTCTTAGAAGTGATCGAGGAATACAGTAGCATCTCAGGATACAAAATCAATACTCACAAATCAGTAGCTTTTATATATACCAATAATAGTCAAGCCAAAAAAACAGTCAAGGACTCTATTCCCTTTATAGTCATACCAAAAAAGATGAAATATTTGGGAATTTACCTAACAAAGGACATGAAAGATCTCTATGAAGAGAATTATGAAACTCCAAGAAAAGAAATAGTTGAAGATCTTAACAAATGGAAAAACATACCATGCTCATGGCTAGGAAGAATCAACATTGTTAAAATGTCCATATTACCCAAAGCAATTTACAAATTTATTGCAATACCAATCAAAGCACCACCATCATACTTTAAAGATCTGGAATAAATAGTACTTTGTTTTATATGGAACCAGAAAAAGCCTTGAATAGCCAAGACATTACTCAGAAATAAAACAAATCAGGAGAAATCATGCTATATTATAAATCTATGGTAATCAAAACAGCATGGTACTAGCACAAAAATAGAGAGGTAGATGTATGGAACAGAATTGAGAACCAAGAGATGAACCCAGACACTTATCATCATTTGATCTTTGATAAGCCTATCAAAAATATAAATTGAGGGAAAGATTCCCTGTTTAACAGATAGTGCTGGGAGAATTGGCTGGCAACTTGTAGAAGACTGAAACTGGACCCACGTCTTTCACCATCAACAAAAATGTACTCTCACTGGATAAAAGATTTAAACTTAAAACATGAAACTATAAAGATTCTTGAAGAGAGTGCAGGAGAAAACACTCGAAGAAATTGTCCTGGGAGAATACTTTATGAGGAGGACCACCCCAGGGTAAAACCAAAGGAGGGATCTGATCAAACTAAAAAGCTTCTGACACAGTAAGTAAAGCAAGCAGACAGCCCTCAGAATGGGAGAGGATATTTGCAGGTTATGTTTCTGACAAAGGTTTGATAACCAGAATCCACAGAGAACTCAAACTTATTAATAAGAAAAGAACAAGTAATCCCATTTCATTGTGGGCAAAAGACTTGAACAGAAACTTCACTGAAGAAGATAGGCGCATGGCCTACAGACACATGAAAAAATGTTCATCGTCTTTAATCATGAGAGAAATGCAAATCAAAACCACTTTGAGATATCATCTAACTCCTCTAAGAGTGGCTCACATAGCAAAATCCTAAACCTTTAGACGTTGGCGTGGATATGGAGAAAAGGAACACTTTTGCACTGCTGGTGGGAGTGCAAGCTAATACATCCCTTTTGGAAAGAAGTATAGAGTAAGCTAATACATCCCTTTTGGATCTAAAAGTAGACCTGCCATTTGATCTTGCAATTCCTCTACTAGGTGTATATCCAAAAGACCAAAAATCACTTTAAAACAAACATATTTTCACCAGATTGTTCATTGCAGCTCAATGCATAATAGCCAAGTCATGGAAGAAGTCTTTAAGTGCCCATTGACCCATGAATGGATTAATAAATTGTGGTATATGTATACCATGGAATATTATGCAGCCTTAAAAAAGACAGAGACTACTTCTTTTATGTTTACATGGATGGAGCTGAAACATCCTACTTAGTAAAGTATCTCAAGAATGGAAGAAAAAATATCCAATATACTCAGTACTATTATGAAACCAATTTACAATCACTCACACTTTCATATGAAGAATATATCACAACTATGGCCCAAGATGAAGGAAGGAAGAGAGGGGTTGAGATGGGAGAGGAGAGGTCAGATCGAGGGAGGGTGAATGGTGGGATCACACCTATGGTGTATAATGCAAGGGTACATGTTGGATCTAATAGTATAGAATATAAACGTCTTAACATAATAATTAAGTAAACGAGATGAGGTATGTATTAACCAGTGTGGTGTAAGCGTTCCTAATTCTATATGAAATCAGCACATTTTACCCCATAAATGCGTTAATGTATACATGATCTATGTGTTTGTAATTTAATAAAAAAATAAAAATAAAAAAAATAAAAGACATCTGCATTCTCATGTTTATTGTAGCACTATTCACAATAACCAAGATACAGGTTCAACCTAAGTGTCCATCAACAGATGAATAGATAGAGAAATTGTGGTACTACATACATAATGGAATGTTATACAGCCCCCCCAAAAAATGAAATTCTGCCATTTGCAAAAACTTGGATGGAACAGGAGAACATTTCACTTCAGTTCAGTGAAATAGCCTAACATAGAAAGGAAAATCTTGCATATTCTCATACATGTGTGGGAGTTAAATATTAAAAACAATTGCTCTGGTGGGAACAGAGTAGAATGAGGTTTAACAGAGGTTGGGAAGAGTACAAGGAGAAGGAGGTAAAGTAGAGATGGTTAATGGATACAAAAATATAGTTATTATAAAGTTAGAAAGAACAATATTTGATAGCACAACCAAGTGACTCTAGTCAACAATAAGTTAAGCTATACATTCTAATAACTAAAAAAGTGGAATTGTAATGTTTCTAACACTAAAGACTAATAAATGCCTGAGGTAATGGATACCTCCATTACCCCAATTTGATTAATCCACACTATATACCTGTATCAAAATATCACATGCACCATACAAAGTTATACAACCATTTATGTACTGATAATAATAAAAAGCAAAATCTAAAGCAATTAAAAATTGAAAACAAAGAGAATTTTTAAAAAGAAACAAGCATGACTAGATAAGGTTATTGTTAATGTTTGCCATGTAATAAAACGGCCAAGTTTTTTAACACAAGGATGAAATTCAGATAATCATCTCTGCAAGGAGGCAGAGGGATGATGTCAGGAAGTGGTAGATGGAAGTCACTATTTATGCTCTGGGGATTTGCTTGGGTGATGGGTTCAGAAGTATCTGTATTTATTTTGGAAAAATATTGTTTCCAATGCCCTCTCCTGAGATAGTCACTCATTTTTCCTAAAGGGCCTCTTATCCTCTGATGGAGACTGGTAAAGGTGGCAGTCACACGCTGTGACTGCACGGTATGCCCTATTACTGAGATTTTGCCTGCCACTATGCTCTTCCTGTTTTCTTCAGCCAAAACTCACGGATCATGTCAATGGCTGCAGCTCTTTCATTACAGATCTGTTCACTTTATGGGTGCTGCTGGGCACCAGAGCTGTTTCCCACTGTCTCAGACAACTCTGCTGTACACATCAATGTGCAGAAGGCTCTCTGTGTTCCCTGGGCTAATGTCTACTCATTAGGATCATGATATAGCTCCTGCAGCAAGTGGTCACATTGTCCTACAGGAAGAGCAAACTGGAGTCTGCCCCACTCCATGAGGTGTTTTCTTCTCTACAGTCCCACCAGCATTGGCTTTGATTTTTGGTCATTTGTGGGTATGAGGAGACACCTTGTCTCTGCTGTGACTTTTTTTTTTTTTTTTTTTTTTTGAGGTAGAGTGCTATGGTGTTATAGCTCACAGCAACATCATGCTCTTGGGCTTAAGCAATTCTCTTACCTCAGCCTCCCAAGTAGCTGGGACTACAAGCACCCCCCACAACGCTCAGCTATTTTTTGTTGCTGTTGCAGTTACCTTTGTTGTTAATCAGGCCCAGGCCAAGTTTGAACCTACCAACCTTGGTGTATGTGCCCCACACCCTAACCACTGAGCTATGGGTGCCAAGCCTCTGCTGTGACTTTTTAAATACTGCTGAAGGCCAAGCACTCACATTGTCAAGTCAGGTATCCTCTGAAGAAACCCACATCCACATATTCTCACTTTTCCTATGCTTTGGTCTTTTGTGTACTTTTTTCCTAAGCACTAAGACCTATTTTCCAAAGGTGTCCAACCTTTTTTATTTTTCTACCATATACTGGAGGAAGAGAGTTGTCTTGGGTCACACATAAAATACACAGCACTAACAAAAGCTGATTAACAAAACATGGTCACACATAATTTTTGTGATATGCAATACCACAAATAAGCACAAAAAGTCCTCACAAAATCAGCATGTATCCTGCAGGACATATGTTGGACATCCCTATACATTTAAATAATAAACTAGAGCATCCTTACCAATCTCTAATTTCTGCCAAGCTTCCTGTGGATTCCCAGTATGCCAGGAACGTTTCTCCAGAGAAGTCTTTAGAGGAGAGGCCCTTGTCTGGTTGCAGGTAGCACACTGGTTGCCTAGAGGGTAGGGAGTTTAGGGGATCAAGTTATAGCCACAGAATCCACTCCCTACCCCTGATAGCAGGTGCCTCCACTGGGCTTTCTACCAAGATGCCTTGCCAGCCCCAGCTAGGGCTAGGACCTCTCTCAGAACCCCATGAGCCCTGCACTGCACTCTGGCACAGGGTAGCTGGGAATGGAGAAAAGCCCACTGTCTGGCTACAAGGGCACAGGCTCAAATCACATGCCTGAATACATCCCTTTTTGTCTGGGGACCCTACTTTCCTACCAGTAACACTTGAGGGCTGCTTGCTTCTCACTCTGTCACTCTGCTGTTCCATAATCCATGTGACAGGTGTCTAACTTGTTGCCGAGGGGACAAGCCCAACTTGCAGACACGTTACCCTTGGCTAGCTCATTTGGAGTGAGAATTAGTTGCCAACAGAAGATTCCAGAAAAATTCAGCATTTTCTTTTTGAACTTTGGCCAATGGGACACCATGCCCACATGGGCAACAACTGGCAAAGTGGACCAAGGACCCTTCTCTGGACTGAAGATCTGTTCTGCTTAGCCCAAGTCCTGCTACTTCTGATTTATTCCAGTGGGAAGTCCACAGGGGCTGGCACTGTGCCTGTTTGACTTGTCTATGCCTCTTGCCTCGCCCCAAAGTTCAGGATCTCCAATCTCAGCAGAATTAGAAGGTGTACAAGAGGCAGAGAACACAGAGGAACAGCATGGATGGGGGAGTGTGTGTCTTGTGAGCGCTGTGGGGAAGACTGAATAATGGTCCCTTTGAAGATAAATGTTTACCCTATGACGTGAATATGTTACCTTACATGGCAAGGGATCAGATTTGCAGATGAAATTGAAGTTACTAATCAGGTGACGTTCAAATAAATGAAGAGAGTATCTCAGGTTATCTGAGTGGGCCCAGTGCAATCATAAGATCCTTAAATGTGGAAGTGGGGCAGGAGAGCTGGCACCAGAAAAATGCAGGATGAGAAGGATTTGAATGTTCTCAGCTGGCTTTGAAGATACAGGGGTCTTTGAGCCAAAGAACCCCGCAGCCTCTGAATGTTGAGAAAAGGGAAGAAGTGATTCTGCCATGGAGCCTCCAGACAGGAACACAGCCCTGCCAACCCTTAGTTTTAGTCTAGTGAGCCCCATTTTGGACTGCTGATCACCAGAACTGAAGGAGACAATAAATTAATTCAGTTTTAAGCCACGAGGGGTGATAGTTTGTCCCAACAGCCAGAGGAGACAAACAGCATGTGCCTGTGTCAGGTTGGAGAGTGTAGGGGGAGGGGGTAGGAGACCTCCAGGGAGGGAGGGAGAAAACCATTGCTCTCCCCACAGAGACCTGCATTCCAGGCCAGAATCTGCCATATCAGCCTCCCCACAGTCCCCACTGTGTCCTCCCAGCACCACTTGAACACCCACAGTGGTCTAACAGTCTGAAGGCCCCAGAGCACTTACTCCCTCTTCTGACCCCTTGGTCTCTGCCAGGTGGACAGGCCCCCATGGGTTCTCAGTGAACAAAAGCAGAAACTAAAAGGTATAGCCAGGAGCAGCCCTCCTCCTGAGGGCAGAAGATGGCCAGCTACCTCACCTGAGAACTCGTGCTTCCCAGGAGGGCAGCCTGCTTCTTCCACAGATTTTCCACTGCCAAACAGGTACAGATCCTCTCCACATCTGTGCTAAGAATGTGGAACCATAGTTGTCAGTTATCATCAAAATTGTCACCCTCCACACCCTTCCTGTCCCTCCTTCCTGGATTTAGGACCATAAGCCAAAGCCAGTGCTCATCTGACTGCAGTCCAGACTCAGCCAGACCTTGGAAGTAGAACTCATGGGTTCCATTGGTGTCACAATGGTCCAGGGAGGTCCTTGGGCTAGGCTAGGAGTGGTGAGGGGCAGCATTCTACTCCATGGACACAACTGGCCACAGCCCCCAGGGACAGATTAGGCAAAATAGGCTGGGAAACTGCCACACGAGCCAGCCCCATGTGTCTGTGAACACTGTTCCCTGTGCCCAGAGCACACACCCTCTACTCAGGGACACGTTCCCGGCCTTCTAGATGTCTCTCAGTTGTCAGCTATCCCCCGAGCCTTCCTGACCCAATGGCTGGAAGTGGCTGTCCTGGTCCCGCACCCCTGTGCTCTGTCTCTCTGGGACACTCCTCCACCACCCTGGTTAGAGCTTCCTGTGTCTGGCCCATCTTCCCCATAAGCCAGAAGCCTCACTGCCAGCTTGTTTGACCAGGGCTCCAGTCTCTGTGCCTGGGGGTAAGGGGTGGGACACTAGGGTGGGGGAAATCAGCTCAGGGCCTGGAACACAGAAGAACTGGGGGGTGACTGACAGCCCTGGCTGGAGAAGGGAAAGCCTTGTACCTCTGAGCGAAGCTTCCCCTGCTGAAGCCCGCCAGCTTCACGCCTATTTCCTGGGGCTGTAGTAACAAAGAGCTCTTTTCTTCTCACCCCTGTCCAAGGTGTCACCCAGAGAAGCCCTAGTGAGAACAAGGAAGAGCAGCAAGGGAGGCTGGGCCCAGGTCTGCCTGATAGCCGGTCAGCAGATGCAGCATGTGCTCAGGACAGCAGCAAAACTGGGGTACTGCTACATTCTGAATGTTTGTCCCCACCAGAACTCACTGATGCTTCATCCCCAGTGTGACAGTGTGGAGAGGTGAGGCCTTTCAGGGGTGGTTGTGCCCTGTGACTACATTATGAAGGCCCCAGGCCTCACCTTGTGAATGGCTGAATAGGTCCTGAGTTAATGAGTTTTCATGGGAGTGGATCTGGTGGCTTTATGAGAATAGGAGAAGAGATGGGAGTGAACATGCTCAGCCCCGTTGCTCTGCAGAGAGTCCCCACGCCAGCAAGAAGGCCCTCACCCATGAGGCCCTTCAACTCTGGACTTGGCAACTTCTACAAATGTAAGAAGTAAATTCATTTTCCCCAACATCCTCTAGAAGTTTAAAAATAAAACGAAAGAAAGAAAAGAAATTCCTTTACTTATTTATTCTTAATTTTTAAAAATGTTCCTATTTATTTAGAGACAGAGCCTTGCTCATTCAGCCAGGCTAGAGTGCAGTGGTGTAGTTAGGAGCTCACTGCAACCACCAACTCTTCCTCAAAGTTATCCCTCAGCCAACTGAGGAGCTGGGACTACAGGCATATGTCAATGTGCCTGGCTAATTGTCCTATTGTTTGTAGAGATAGAGTCTCACTATATTGCCCAGGCTGGTCTCCAACTCCTAGCTTCAAGTGATCCTCCCACCTGGCACTCCTAAACTGCTAAGAATACAGGCATGAGGCAAGGCACACAGCCAAATTCATTTCTTTATAAATTACCCAGTTTCAGGTATTCTGATGTTAGCAACAGATAACACAAGTACTAAAACACTTAGATAATATTGAACAAATTTACTATATTTGAAAAAAGCCATCAAGGTATGAATCATAAGGAACCCAACTTATAGCTAATTTGTAGTTTACAATGGGTTTAGTATTCCCTTATGTGGGGGCAGGGCCCTTCAGGTTTCTTGGTGTCTGGGGTATCAGATCTTGTGTCTGACACTAGCACTTGTCTGATGTCTGTGAGTCACCTGAGTGGCTAGTCATAGGGCTCTCAGGCTCCCTAGAGTTCCCTACACTTAAGTAGAAGCCCTGGTGGGGTTACAGGTGGCATAGTGAACAACCAGCAGTCATGGTTGAGGCTGATAACTAGGGTGGGAGCACCCCATGCTTTGGTCATCTGAGACCTCATAACCTAGGCTCCATCTCTGGACTGTTCAGGTAGAGGGAAGCCCAAACAGCACAGATTAAATTTCTGATAATCTCAGTGAGATGACTTAACGAAAAAGTGTTCCTTGCAGATATACGTTTACAGAGTTAATAGTCATACTAGCTATAAAAGTCAATTATCTTGGTTAAATATTATGAAATCATTTTTGTTTCCCTTAATGACAAATTAAGAAGGCTAGTAACTATCAGGGTCCTTTCACACATCTGGACTGAATGCTCCCCATTCACCTAACTATCAAAGAACAAAAGCAACGAGGTAGGCAACCAGGGTCCAGGGAGGCCACCAAATCCAACCTGCAGGGCAAGGGCTAGCCTCAGGGAGTCCCTGGCACATCCTAGGCACCTGGGAAGCTGGGAATTTCTTACATTTAGACAACTGTCAGCCCAACTGTCACGAGTATCTGTGCCTGACACTAATGCTTGAATCATTGAGAGACCTCCAGGAGCAGAAGAAACCCCAGATGGAGCTACAGTCTCTCACCTGCAAAGAAACTTGAAGGCAAAGGCAAATTCAGTGCACAGGCTCCCCACTGACTGGCCTGAGGTAGAGGAAATAGAGAAGAGAGGTGGGGGGACCTTCAGCAGCTCCCAGGTCTTGGCAGGCAGAGGTGGGAGCAGGGGTAAGGGCCATGCCTGCCTCAGCATCACCACCACCTCTGTACAGGACAGTTCCTTCACTGCAGCAGAAGGGAGAGCAAAGGCACCTGTGGCTCAAGGAGTAGGGCGTCAGCCCCATATACCAGAGGTGGCAGGTTCAAACCCAGCCCTGGCCAAAAACTGCAAAAATAAAAATAAAATAAAATAAAAATAAATTAAAAAAAAAAAAGGAAGACTCAGAGGAAGGAAGTTTGTGGAGCTACTGTGCAATGGCCTCTCCCATCTCTGAAAGGAGGAGAAGGGATCTGCTAGGGGGGAGGGGGAGGGGAAGGATGCCGGAGCAGGGGTTAGAAATAGGCAGTGGTCAGAGCTGGACAACAAGCTAACTAGGGCAGCTGGGAGAAATTCTGGGTACTGCTGAAGACCCAATTGAGGAATGTGTCATGTGATTCTCAGAAGCAATGACTGGGAGTCTGGGGTGGAGGGAAAGGGAGGACAGACAATTGGGCTCACCTGCTGCTGTGGATTTGCTAGCTGGGTACAATATTGGCTACAGAGAGGATCACTTTGTCTGAAAAGAAATTAAAATGATAGCCTTCGTCCCCTAATCTGGGTAGAGAGGACAGTGAGAAGTGAGGAGAAAGTAAAAGGGTCAGGGGATCAGAAGGGCCATGAGGCATAAGGATGGTGCTATGGAAAGAAAGTTTGTCTCCCCAATTCATACATCAGAGCCCTAATCCCAATGTGGTGGTGTTTGAACATGGGGCCATTGGGAGTTAATTAGGTCATGGGGCCTTGGGATGAAATTAGTGGCCCTATAAGAACAGGAGAAGATGCCAGGTGTGGTGGCCTATGCCTGTAGTCCCAGCTACTCAGGAGGCTGAAGTGGGAAGAACCCCTTAGGCAGAGAGTTTGGGTCCAGCCCAGAGAACTTAGACTGACCTTTAAAACAAATAAAAAAGAAAAATAAAAACCCCAGTTAAGAGATAAACTTCTCTTTTTCCCTCTAGGTGTACATAACCATGAAAGGCCATGCAGGTGGAGGGGTGAACAAGAAGGTGGCCATGTGCAACCAGGAAGGGAGCCATCAACATAACCTGTATTCTGGCACCTGATCTCAGACATCCAACCTCCAAAACTGTAAGAAAATAAATTTCTATTTCTAAGCCACCTGGTCTGTGGTATTTTGTTGTAGCGGCTCAGGCTGAGTAAGACAGCTGGGAATAGTGGAGCAAACAAGCCAGAAAGATGGGAGGCTGAGATCAGAAAGTGAGAACTTTAAATGAGAGATTCACACATGTATTCACTTACATGTCAGACATTTTTGAGATGTTGGAGGTGAGGGCAGGGGTCGTGGTGGAAGAAAGGACCCTGAGATGGGTAGCAGAGTTTTAGATGGATAAGGATGGGTGACCTGGAGTTCCTGAGGTGGGAGCAAAGAGAGAGACCAGTTTCCAGAGGAGAAGTCTCCACAAGAAGGAAGAGTAATGCTGGCGAAGCAGCAATGGAGAGCTGGGGGTCCCCCACACCAGCTAGGACCTGGGAGAGAATGCACAGCCAGGGAGACACAGGGGATGAGAGCCACCAGGAAAAGGACTGAGAACCCAGGGCCTGTGCTGTATTCAGAGCCCTGGAACCAGAGACCCGGTATTGGATACTAGGGGGTAACGGGCTCAGGTGGGGATAGGCCTGAGTGTCAGTGTGGAGCTGGAGTCAGTGAGGACAGTGCCAAAGCAGTGAACTGCTGGCTGGCAAGTGTCGGGGTATCTGACACCGTGGACATGGGGTGTAGGGAACACTAGTGCTCAGTACACTGGTCTCAGTCTCCGAGATCCCTTGGTGGGGCGCAGCCATGGCACCTAGCAGCCAGGGTGCATCTTCTGCCCAGAAACAAAGAAGCCAGTCCTGTGTCCAGGTCACAGGCCAGAGGTGCGATTATCAAAGAGGCTTCACCTTCTCACAGGCTCTGAGATCCGCTGCTTCCCAGTTTCAGCACCATCAGCCCACTTCCTCACCAGCAGCTTGGGAGGATAAAGGAGGTGATAATGCTTGCTGTTGATTACTTTATTGCTGCAATGATGTCCTGCCTGGGTTGTCTGCTTCCACTTCTGCCCTCTTCCAACACATTCATCAGATAGAGCGAGATCTTTAAAATACAAATCTTACTGGGCCTTCCCCCAGCTTAAAGGAAAAAGAAATTCAGTGAGTATTGCCTTCAGAACTCAGTCCAAAATTAGAGATGTGGTCCTCCAAGCCCCACCCGTACCTGGTTCCTCAAACCCCCAGAAACCTTCCAAGCTGTAGCACCTGCCACCACTGCTCATTACCCAGTAAGAAAGCACTGCTGGAGCCCTGCCTGCCTTCTCTCCAACTGCCCTCAGCAGGGCCCTCTGCCTTATATGCTGGACCAGCTGCCTTGTTTAAAGCTACCATGTCCTCTCCTCTTCTCTTTGGCTCTTTTCCCAGGTTCTGGGGAGTCCTATGACAGCTACTGTAACCGTGGATCTTTGGACCCAGCATACAGGGCAAGTGACATGAGATCTTCCTAGCAGATTGGTGAGTGGGTCAGCAGGTGAGCGAGTGGAGGCAGGCATGTCCCCCCAATCTGTGCTGTCGGTGTTCAATAACACCAGTTTGGCACATGCTGGCCATGGCCTGACCCAGCGGGGCCCCTTCCTGTGGTGCTCCTCAGGGTAGAGAGCAGATCAGGACAGGACATCTTCTCCTCTGGGCCGATAATCTCAGCTGCTCACCTGCCATCAGCCACTGCTAAAGGACATTTACCCACTAAGCATAACAAGCTGCAAAACGTTTTTTTTTTTTTTGCAGTTTTTGGCCGGGGCTGGGTTTGAATCTGCCACCTCCAGTGAATGGGGCCAGCGCCCTACTCCTTTGAGCCACAGGTGCCACCCTCTGCAAAAATGCTTTTAAATATGAAGAGCAATTGCCCATAATCCTAATGAAAGAAAAGAAAAAGTCTCCAAAGATTCATCCAAAAGTTATAAGTGAATCTTTTTCATTCATGCTTCTGTCCATAAAATGTCCCTTTCAGTCTCTTCCTGGGAGTGATGGTCATTCTACCTCAAAGGCAGCAAGTGTGCACCTCTTAGAGCAGGAACTGACTTCACCTTGGAAATGGCCCTTCTCCTGCTTCTACCCAGAGATGTTTGTTGTTTTTTGTTTTCCTCACAAGTGGCAGTTTCAGCCCAGGTGACATATTGTGTCAAGAAAGTTGTGAGCATTCCGCAAGAGGACTCTGTGAATGGGTTTGCAGTGGGAAGCTAAATAGAACTTTTGCCCATCACTTGGAAGCTGGAAGCTCTAAGTAGGAAATATTCATGTGAAAGAGAAGAGCTGGGCACTTCCATGCTGGATTGAGTGACCTGGTCCATCGGCACACACCCGCTTCCCTGGGCTGTGTAGGAGAAGGTGAGCAAGTAGAAGGGACACACATTCCGAAAGAAACCTTCTCGAGCTGGGTGCCTGAAGGAAGGGAGATGGAAGCTTCTGCCTGATGGGAGGTCAGCTGGGGCATTGGGGCAGTGATGGGGCAAGCTCTTTTTCCAGCTTTTGGTGCACAAAGATGTATGGTGAAGGTTGAGGGGGTGAGGAGAGGGAGGCAGGGACTAGGTCCTGTTTGAGACACTTCTGGGATTGTGGTGGGTGGTGGGTGGTGGGTGGTGGGTCATGGCAGGTGTGCTGCCTCCATGAGCAAGGCTGCTCTTATCCCCATGTCCTCATGGTTCCTGGCCATGTCTAAGGGATGTTTGAGCCGCTCCCTGCTACTGATGGTCTAGCTCTTAGAGACCTCAGTCACACAAGTATGTGCTGCTCACAAAGGCCATCCCTGAGCAGGAGGTTCTTTCTGTGGGGTCCATTTCCTTTTCTTGGGGCATCAACTTAGGGAACTTGGAGGGAGAAGAAGCTTGTCACTGGCTGTCTAAGAATTGGTCCCCTGGCAAGGTCTCTCATCATCTCTGTCCCAAAGTAGGGAGAAACTGGCCCAATGCTAGGAAGACATCTGTGGGGTTGGCGGGTCCTATACTGGCCTGTTAGAAACCATGTCTAATGGTGAGGTGCAGGCCTAGGCATATAGAGAGGGGTAACCACTATGAGGCCAACATCCTGATTACAGAGCAAGCCAGCAGCTCACTGTGGGTGAGGCCTCTGTTCCCTTGATGCCGTCCTTCAGGCCCTGGCCACGTGTCTCTGGCAGCAGGATGCAAAGCAAGCCTACCACAATGGGGAAGCTGCCAATGATAGCAGGGGCAGGTTCACGTGGTACTCCTATAGCAGGATCAGCAGAGCCATGATGATGCCCCCAATCCATGAGAAGATGCCCACCAGCCCCATGACCATCTTCTTGGGGGAGGCCAGGGCAGGCTGAGCACACCTGTTCCCACCTCCAGGCCATACTCTGGCCCAGTTTACTTCCTCAGGAGAGCCAAGACCCATTCCTGAAGGGTCCCCAACTCCCATTAGCACATCCAGCACTCCTACTCCTGGCTGCTTCTCCCTCCTCCAGGCCTCTCTCTGCCTGCTGTACTCCAACTCACCTGCCAAAGGCTTCACCTCCTGAGCACCCCATTCCCCTTAGAAGTCCATTCACTCTTAGAAGTCCTGGCAGGGTCAGGGCATGGCCTAGTTCTATTATTTGTCCTCCACCAGCCTGGGGACAACTTGTGGGCTTATTTCTAGCTTCCCTGGGTTCCAACCAGCATTGTTGTCCTGGAGCCAGCCCCAGAGCTGTTTGTGAAAGGTGTGGGGGGGAGGGATGGCCACAACCAGAGTCTCTAGAGCAGAAGAAAAGAGGCCACACAGGCAGCTCTAAATGGATGGCAGTGGGGAAGAGCTCAATAGAGTACATGTAGGCAATGGTAAAGGCGGCAGCTGTGGTGATCTTTCCCACCACAGGTGCACCTGGGGGAGAATGCTAGCCAGCCACCAGACGGTAGATGGCCCCATCCCCTATTCCTACCCCTCAGTCTGCCTACCCAAGCTCCTCACCCCAGGGAAGCCCTTATTCCTGGAAACAGAACAATGGCCACTGGTCTAGCCCTGGCAACTGGGGTGGGGGGAGGGGCCGCCAGCCCTGGTACCTGCTGGGATGAAGATGATGGTGATACACATGAGGCCACCCAGAACCAGAGTCCCCAGCTGGCTCCATTTGCGGCCCCACTTCTGCATCATGAAGATGCTGGCATAGCGGGCAGGCACCTCCACTGCTCCAAAAATCAGCTGAGTCAGGTAGATGTCCAGACCAAAGTCTCCCACTTTGAGGCCCAGGCCGAAGTACCCAAGACTGCTCACAAACCTACAAAGTACCCAAGGGTCCATGTCACTGCTGGGGTTTGAGACATCATTGAACCTAGAGGGAGAGGCTACCACAGTCAGCAGTCACACAGAGACATGGGCACAGCTAGGGGAGACTGTACCAGAGAGAAGGACCGCTACTCCACTCATCCACGCCAGGAGACTGTCAGCCCTTTGGTGCTACCCATAGGGAGGGCATGGGCCCTGGGCACTCACCAGACACAGAAGAGAACCAGGGTCACCTTCCGGAGCTGGGGGTGTCTGAGCAGATCCAGGGCATTCCCTGAGGGTTCTGTCTGCTCTGAAACCAGCTGCAAGGAGGGTGCAGGGTAAGGCCCAGAGTGAGTCATACCTGGAGACAGCGCTGGGCAAGGGCTGGACCAGACCTATTGGAAGTACCTGGCTCAGGAGCTCTGGAGAGAGTTTCCGCTTGTTGACCAAGGCTGCCTTCTGGATCACTTGTTTAGCCTCCTCTATCCTCCCACGGGTCAGGAGCCACCGGGCAGATTCTGGCAGAGCCCTGTGGGCCAGGAATGGTGGTGACCTTGAGGCTGGGAGTCCTGTGGGGGGTCCCCACAGTTCTAGTGCAGGCTGAGCCC
Source organism: Nycticebus coucang (assembly GCF_027406575.1). Lineage (NCBI taxonomy): Eukaryota > Metazoa > Chordata > Mammalia > Primates > Lorisidae > Nycticebus > Nycticebus coucang. The sequence goes on along the minus strand of NC_069787.1, from coordinate 83,171,732 downwards.
CACACCCCAGCCCTTAGAGGATCCTTCTCCAGCATGGCCTCTGTCATCCCAGGAGTGTGGGTGCTTCCCCCAGCCCAACACAGCATAGCTAAGCTAGGCCTGCTTGCTCCTGCCAGCTCTCTGCTCACCAGTAGTAGAAGAAGAGCAGTAGGACAGGGGCCGTGCCTGCGATCTGAAAGAGCCTCCAGTTGCGGACACCATAGGCAAGTCCTGCTAGTGCCATCTGCCCCAGGGCGAAGGCGCATTGGGTCAGGACCACGGCCTGGGTCCTCCATGAGGGCCCCACCCACTCTGTAACTGTGGGAACAGAGAATGAGACTGGGCCAGCTGGGCCAGCCCTGCCCACTCCCTCCCTATTCCTCCCAAAGCCACCATGTCAGGGGTGGGGCCTTAGGGCCAGCAGAGGAGGCTGTGATGTGGCTGCTTCAGATGTGGGTGCCTAACTGGGCTGAAGTCTCCTGGCCTAGATACTCACGCAGGGTGACACTACTGAAGGCAAATCCAGCGACAGCGATAGCCACAGCAAAGCGCAGGGCCATGTAGAGTTCAAACGTGTGCACGAAAGCTGTGGCCAGGCCGATGATGGCTAAGAGCAGCAGCTGCAGCAGGATGGCGGCTTTGCGGCCAAGCCTGAGGAAGCCAGGGGCAGGTCAGGGGAGGCCCTCCTGGAAACTCGCCTGGGTCTGGAGGAAAGGAGACCCCGCCCTGCCTGGGGGCTACCTCTGAGGAAGGGGCATGGCCTCATTATAAAGGCCAGTGGATGGGGCACAAGGGGGAAACGTGGGCTGGGGTCAGGAGCCGATGGGCATGCACTGGCCATGTCCTTACCAGTCACAGAGGGGTCCGAAGATGAGGGCCCCGACAAGGAGCCCACCCATGAACACTGACTGTGAGGTCTCCTTCAGGTACTTCCGATCGCACACCAGGTTGAACTGAGGCAGACACAGGCAGATGTGAGTCTAGGGCGGCCGCAAGGACAAGTCCTTCCTCACGTAGCCCACCACAAACCACGAAGGGACACAGATGCCAATTGTTCCCAAACTCTGTGCTAAGGCACCCCCCAGGCACCACAGTGAACTTACTGGTATGATCACTGTACATGTCACATTTGAAAAGGAAATGCAGCAGTACCTGACATCTGTCTGACATTGCACAAACCACTACTCATGAGAGCTCACAGTTTCATGGAGCAGACTACTTTCCATTCAATGGCATCATAGCCACGTGAGGACTTGTTCTTGGCTGCTGCTGTGAAGGAAAAGCAAACCGCACAGGAAAATCGATGCGGAGCTGAAAAGAGGCGGCAGTGTTAGAGCACCGAGAAGTCATGCAGTGCCCCGTAAGTACATACCCACTAATGGAAGATACACACTATATTTTTAAACAACTGCACTAAATCGTGAGGACATGAACACTTGCGGTCTAGACTTCATCACTTAGTATGCACTTAGGTATTTCTTTTGGTTTGGAGATGCCGTGTGAAATTACTGACACGTGCAGGATATAAAGTTTGGGAACCTCTGACAGTTAATTGCTGCCTCCCAACAAAGAGGCCTCTTACCCACAGCCAGGCACTCCTGTGACCCATTTGGGCCTCTCCCTGTTTCCCATGTGACTGCAGAATCTCCCTGGAAAGCTCACCACACACAGGCAGTCAGAATCCTAAGGAGCTTTCACGCATGCCTGGAAGAAGGCAGGACAGAGGAGCGCACCCGCACATACACTCACACACACAGAGAGTAAAAGAGAGAGAAACAGAAAAGAGCTAGCAAGCAAGGGAAGACGGGGGGTGGGGGGACCAAAGATGCTAACCCACCTAGAGACTTACAGAGAGAACCCACTACCCAGACTGGGAAACCAAAGGGGAAAATACACAGGTCCATCTAACTCTGTACATGTGTCTACGGTACGTGCACACAGCGTGAGTGAACTTGACCAACCCTCAGCCTCACTGGGTTGTGGGACCCTGAGGAGTTCTGTGTTCCCTGCACATAGCTCAGTTCCATATAAAGATGTTTGTGGGGAACATGCCTTCTGAGCTGTCCCCCAGCTCTGCAATAATCACTGATGCCTTTGAGTGCTCACACTGTGCTGGATGCTATGATAAATGCTTTGCATGCATTGTCTCATGAATTCTAACAACAATCTTGACTTTTCCTGGAGGAAAGAAAGGTGAAACAGCTAATCCTATGCCCTCGACCTGGATGGCAGGTGGTGAACTTGGGACTTCACTATTGCCCTAGACTGAGAATCAAGCAATGAAGGCTAACAAATGAACTAACACTTACAGCTAGCTAACTAGCCACCACCATGACTTTAATAACCATTAGCAAGAATTTAACCAATTTAACCAGGAGTTCCCATTGTGTTGATATTTGTATTCTCAAAGACAACTGTTAATGTTTAAGATCTTCCAATATGTATGAAATGATTCAATGACTGACCCCAGGGATAACGTGTGGAAGGACAGTTCTGTCCTGTTGGGATGTGTCCAGCAACCATGGATTTCTTTTATAGTAGGATGCCATTTACAATAACGAATAAGAAGGAGACTTGCTGCCATCATTCTTTGGAGTCAGAATTGTGTGTCCTTGTATGACTTTGAGTTCATTGCTCCATCTGTGTCTTGGTTTTTCACTTATGAACCAAGAATATCGGCAAGGTACAGTGGCTCATGCCTGTACTCCTAGCACTTGGGGAGGCTGAAGTGGGTGGATTGCTTGAACTCAAGAGTTTGAGGCCAGCCATTGCATCTCTACTAAAGACAGAAAAAATAGCCGGGTATTGTGGTGGGCACCTATAGTCCCAGCTACTTGGGAGGCTGAAGCAAGAGGAATGCTTGAGCCCAAGAGTTTGAGTTTTCTGTGAACTATAACACGTCATTCTAGCCTGGGATAACAGAATAAGCACCTGTCTAAAAAAATAAAACTGCAATACCTCCTTTCAAACTTGGAATAAAACATATTATATAGTGTCACCTGAAAGGATTAAAGGAACTAACACATATCACATCCTCAACTTGGTGGTTGTTATATAGAAAGTTCTCAGTTCATGTTAGCAAGGATAAGTGTGTTCTGGCCCCTGTGCCCACTAAGGTCTAAGCCAGTGACATAGAGTTCTCAGACCCATGACCTCTGCAAGAATAAGGGACAAGCTGTGGGAGACCTCCAAGGCTGGCACCCCTGGGTACTAGCCACTGTTCATGACATTCACTTAGCTCATTAAATCTACATTCCAACCTTGTCAAGGCCCATTTCCACTACTCAGCAGCAGACACTGAGGCGCAGAGACGTCCCAGCTAGCTCAAGCTCACCTGGTGCTGTCACACTGCAGATGGTACAGAGAGGAAGAGGACTCCCACTTGGGAGGCCAGTCATCACCCTCCCCAGCCCTAAGGCCCACAGTGGTCTGTCTGGGGCCTGCCAGTGATCTGCACTATCCCATCTTCATTTCTCGTGCACATTTTATCATCTCTCCCCAGTTCCAAAACCCTCAGTGGCTCCCTTTGGTCTCTATTCCCCAGCGCCATGTCTAAGACGCTTTAAGAGCTGGATCCTGCCAGTGTCTCAGCCTCTGTTCTGTCAGCCTTCCTCACATGTGTCAGGCATTTTCAAGCCTCCATACCCCAGCGATGACTGTTTTTTTCTGCTTCTCTTTCCCTCACTTTCCTACATATTCTGAAGTCACGGGACAGATCACACTATTCTTGCTTCTCATTGATGATCTGCTGTCCCCCATCACCCAAGATTCACAGGTTCACGTGGACTGGGTTGGGAGTTATTGTTCACTTTTACCAAGGATGGGGACCAGGAATGTTGACTGGTAGGTTGAGAGGAGACACATACTCCGAAACTTAACAGCACTCAGTCTGTGAGGAAATGTGTTCTTTTGCTTTCAAATTAGTACGGTTTGTATTTCAATTTAATTATGAAGCTGATATCCATAATAAACTGGGGATGTCAGCTGAGGGAGTGGAGAGCTCCTCCTCACTGACAGGAAGTAGACACAGGAGATCTCACAAGACAGCTCCACTCTGGAACCGAGCCTGGATTACCATGTGATACAAGGCACAAAGTACCAAAGGTGGACATTCCCTTGGGAGTCACAGTCCTTGGGAGGGTGAGGGCAGGACGGAGCTCGTCAGGGTAGTGTGAGAGGTCCGAGGCCCAACCCCAGTGCCAGCACTGTCTAGGTGGGTGACTGAGGACAAGGACAGAGGCTCCTGTGTGCTGCCAACACCCAGCCAGAGGCTGAGGGTGCACACTGTACTTGAGATGTTTTAAGTGTATACAAAATGATTTTAGCAATGCAGACAATTAAGTGCGTTGTTGTCAGCAATGGTGCTATGGGCAAAACATCTCCTCATATCCTACACAACGAACAGATTTCCATCTGCGTATGTAGCACTGTTTCTGACAAAGACGCAGCCACCATTGTGGTGATGGAGAGCATATATTCCCTTGGACTTCCTGACCCTGTGGGACAAGAGGACCGTGACAGGTAGCAGCTGCTGAGTACCCACTAATACTGACTAGTATTTCTAGTCAGTTTTAACGTCCTCATTCAAAAAATGAGTTCAAAGAAGCTTTTCATGCTTGTCAGGACCCAAATTGATCTCAGGGATGACCCCTCTGCTACTGAGAAATTTGTCAAGAGTAAACAGAACAAACAGAAGCCTGTCACTCCAGAGACTGCTGGAAGGGGGCTCTGCACTCACCCACAAGGCCTGAAGAGTGTGCTGACAACACAGCACCGGCTCCCTGAGCCTGCAGAACCGAAGAGCCACAGGCGTGAGCTGCCAGGAACATACCTCTAGAGCCCTTTCTGCATAGCTGGGGCCAGCATCAGACTAAATACAATGTTTAAATCAAACTAAACATTACCAGTTAGTTTCCTGCAGTCATGAGAAAAGCCCTGCATCCACCCATGTCTAGTCATGCAAGTTGAGAAATACTGGTGTGCCTAACTTTGAGTAGCTATTTATTGTCAGAAAAGTGATCATCACTTGCTCATTTTGGTGTTTCTAAATGTGTTTGTTTAAAGCAAGCATGCTCATCGTGACTTTCTAACCCAGTAATTCGAACTCTTAAAGAAACTCCTTGGTCCCACTCTATGTTCTAGCCCAGTGCTGTCTAATAGACATATAATATAAGCCACAGATGCAAGTCACATGTAGTTTTTAAATTTGTGGTAGTTGCACTTCAAAATGTTTTAAAAAACAGGTACAATTCATTGTAATATTTTATTAGCTTAACATAGCCAAAATAGTACCATGTTTACCTGCAATCTGTATAAAAAGCACTAATGAGGTATTTTATGTATTGTTTTGTACTGTCTTTGAAATCCAGCATGTTTTTACAATTAACAGACATCTCAATTCAGACTCACCACCCTTCAGCATCCTATAGCCACATCTGGTTAATGGCTACTGTCTGGGACAGCATGGGTCTAGTCTATTAAAATACTTAATGTCAAACTCTAGGTAAAGCAGAGTATTAGCCATGGTTTACATAGGTAGGTCCTATCTGGAATGAATTGACAAGCCCTGGCCCCTAAGCAAACTTGAAGTCGTATATGGGTGTGCTGGTCTTGATGCCAGCTGCCAGTTCCTTCACATCCACACGGTCCAAGCAGTTTTCTGTCCTGACCCCTTGCATGCTATTGTTCCCTGCAGTACTGGCTGAATCCTTCTCTAAAGCAACTTGAGGTCAGATGTTTAACATGGTTAATATGTTGGCCATCACATCTCCCAGACAGGCCTCACCCAGAAAGAGCAACAGAGACTTTTCAAGCATCCTGTGGTCCTATGAGCAGATACTTGGTTGAGACTCCTTTCTGGGCCCTTCGAAACCCACCTTGGAGGCCGTCCATTAAAGAGTGGAGGACCAGAAAATGATCCTGAAAGCAGAAGATGAGGGCTCCTGCTTCTTGCTGTCCAAAAGCTTGGGAACTTATGCCCAATGCAGTGTGGGGGCACCAAGTGTAGTAAAGGTTGAAGGCCAGCTCTGCCTCATTGCACTCCAACCCCACCACAGGAGGCCCAGAGCCTTGCTGCCCTGACTCCATTAGGACGGACATGATTCTCTGTCCTCCTCCCCTCAGAAGCTCTGAGGAATAGGATGGAGCTTCTTTTAGCAAATTCATGATCACCATTAAGGTGGTCAAAAGTGCAGTGAGGAGGTAGGCTCCGACCTCAGGAAGTCCCCTCCCAGAGAGAGAGGAGCTGGTGCTGAGGGCCTGGCCCAAGACCTTCCCAGTCTAGCCAGTTGGGCTCTGCCCAGAGGAGCCCCCATGCAGACTGGGAAAGGCAGACTCACCCACAGGGCAAGAGGGACTGGTGGGGAGAGAGCTGGGCTATGCAGGCTTGTCCTTTGGTATGGAGGTCACAGGTCAGCTAGGCTGGAGCAATCAGAGAATGCAGCCCCAAGGAGGAGGACTGAGATGGAAGATACCCAGGGACATGCTTATTTAGGAGCATCAGAGGAAAAACAGTGTGAGAAAGCCCCACGTGCTTAAAATGGGGCTTCAAAATCTGTCCTCAGCTGGATGCCCACCAAAGCTAATGGTGCCTAGGCTGGTGAGAAGGCTCAAGCCCACCTGTCATCCACCCTAGATCCTCATGGATATTACCCCTGCCTCCCACACCAAGAGCTCCTCACTGTCCCCCCAGGAGTAGCTAAAGACACCAAGAAGTCTGGGATCCTGCCTGAGCTGCCTTCCTCCAGGCCAGAGCCTATGGGGTCTCCAGACATAGCCACATTTGACCACCATCTTGTGGCTAACATGATGCTTTTATTGGAAGGATTCACAGCCTGGCTTTCCCAGAAGGGATAAATTCTGAATATGGACATCCAGCCTGGGAGCAGGACTGACCCTGCCCCCGACAGGGCACTGGGCCAGGACTTCGTGGTGTGGAGTCCACAACCCCATGCCCAGACACTCAACTCGAAACTGAGGAGGACGGAGGCCTGGCCTCAGGGAGCCTGATTGCTGTCTTCTGATCACCTCAATTGTTCCACAGCAGTATTAGAGGGTGTGTCCAGTCTCAGGATCTGGGCATTGAGAATCTTGTTCTTGTCCACTTCCTCAATCACAGCATAAGACAAGGTGTCCTCAGTCATCTCATTGTTATTCTTGCTTGTGACGGAGCCCTCAGAGGATGAGCCCTGAGATGTATCTTTCTGGGAGCTAGGAAAAACAGGAACTCTGAGGCACCTTCCTCTGTGCTCAATTCCTGAGAGGTGGGGCTTTCTCCCTCTCACAGGTCCCCAGCCCGGCTTCACCAGGAGCCCAGGAAGGAACCTCACCTCCAGGATCAGCCCTGCTCCATCTCCCAACCCCAGCCAGACCCTTCTCTTTTCTGTGCCCTTGGGTTTGGTCTACCATCCTCATCACTAGCATTTACTGAGAACTTGCCATGTGCCAAAGCCTGTGCCACCACTGTATGTGAGTTTAATCCTCTCAGAAACTCTGTGGGAGGGGAAGGATGGACTACATCTACCTTACCTCTCTGTGCCTCAGTGTTCTCATTTGTAAAATGGGAATAATCACAGGACATACCTCACATTTGGTTATTTTGAGGACAAAGAGAGTTAAGGCATATATAGACCAGGACCCACCACCTGGTAAATAATGCATGTTGGCTATTTCATTACTATGTTATTATTTCATTTTGCAAATGAAGAACCTGAGTCTCAGAGGTCTGAGGTAACTTCCCTGTGTACACACTAGGAAGCGAGAGCACAGTGGTAGCCCATGCAGCCTGCAGAGCCTGTGTCCTCAAATACTTTGCTCTCTTACTCTGTAGCATTGTACTTGCTCTCTCTACAGTGGGGCACACTCCTATTCATCCTTCAAAGCCCTGACTCCCCCCTAAATTAAAGTTATCTCTTGTTAGATCCTAAGGTCCTGCACATCCTGTTCTCAGAGTCTACTAGTGAAAACTGCTTGCACATCTGTCCCTCATCAACTATGACTTGCTCAAGGGTGGGGACCTCTGACTTCTTATTGACAGCTCAGCCCTGGCACAATGCCCAGCATATGTTGTCCTGGTGAGCGTTTGAGGGAGGGAGGGAAGGAGGTGGATGGTGGGCAGCAGGGCAACAGGAAGGCCAGAGGCAGCGACTCCCGTAGTTTAGAGCAGAGGACACTGTAGGACCTCAGGCAGCCTCTGCTCCACCTGGGCATTTACCCCAAGTCCAGGAAGAGAGTGATAGGCTCACAACCCCCAGCAGGGATGGTTCTGCCAATCAAGATAAGTCATGTTGAGGGGACGCTTAGGGAATAATAGGCCAGCAGTACCCAAGGAGGCACTATGGGGTTCTGGGCTCCCGGGCCCAATAGGACAGAGGCATTAATGAAGTCTGGGTTGTTTAAGAGGAGCAGAGAGTTCACTGACAGGAGAAAAGCTGTCCTCAGGGAGCCAGTTCCATGCCAGTACCCTGAGCTCTGGGAGAAGAAGGAGCCCAGGGCATCTCTGAAGGCTCCAGGAAGGTATCCACCAAAGCAGTGCCTCCGTCCAGAGGAGCAGACAGGGTCAAGGAAATGGGAGAACTTGACCCAGGAAAATCAGGAGAGATAGGTAGGCTGGGAGCTGGCAGAAGCTGGGCTGCTGTGGACCTGGGCAGGCAGCAGCATCCAGAAGAGCTAGGAGACTTGTGTGTACACAGACCTTTCTGGCAAAGAGGTACAGATACACAATACCTGACTTCTGTCAGTGCCAAGGGCTTCAGAACCAGGCCTCTTGCGGGCAGAGCTGGGGCCTGGCACACCTACCTCCTTTGTAGGAAGTAATCCAGGCTGTCAGAGAAGGGCTGATCTTGTGTTTCTGGCAGCAGATAGGTGAAGCCAAGGGCCAGAATAGCTGAGATGCAGCAGAAAAAGATAGGCAGATGGGAGGAGACTTTGTTCATGATTGTCAGAGATGAGATGGATCCAGCCCCGAAGAACAAAGAAGTGAGCCCCACACCTGTGGTTCTGAAAGTGAAGGCGAGAACTCGTCTGAAGGTCTCTGAGCCAAGCATGGCTGGAGTGGGAGAAGCAGCTCCTGAAAGCCCTCACCCTCCAGTCACCACTATGTCCTATTGCACTGTGTGACCATGGAGGATTTAGTTCCTAATTGATTCAAAGACAGCACTTTCTATTGGGCTTCCTTCATCAGGGTCAGGAAAGGGAAAGGTAAGAAGCATGCAGTGCTGTGTAGATGTGGGGGCAGAAGGCACCAGCAGTAGTGCTGGGTGGGCAGGAAGATGTTTCCTTGCTACCAACCACGGGAAAAGGCTGAGCCTCAGAGGGACCCAAACACCTTCCAGGCAGTGAGTGCAAGATGTGGACTGAGTCAGACCACCTGGGACCTAAGCCCATCTCTGAGACTTACCTTGGTAAGTGCCTTTATCTCTCTGTTCTTGTTGTTCAAAATATAGTTAATAGCATTTGTAGGCTTGGCGCAGTGGCTCACGCCTATAATCATAGCACTCTGGTAGGCCAAGGCAGGTGGATTGCCTGAGCTCAGTAGTTCAAGTCCAGCCTGAGCAAGAGTGAGACCCCATCTCTAAAAATAGCAAGGCATTGTGGCAGACACCTGTAGTCCCAGGTACTTGGGAGGCTGAGACAAGAGGATCACTTGTGCCCAAGAGTTTGAGGTTGCTGTAGGCTATGATGCCATGACACTCTACCAAGGGCAACAAAGTGAAACTATCTCAAAAAAAATAAAAAAGTAACATTTGTGGGAGTTTTTTGGATTGTTGTTGTTGTTGATTGAGATCATCCATGTAAACCACTCAGCGCTGTGCAGATCACCAGGTGAATGCTCAATCACAGCTGCTGTGTGTTCACCTTGTCATTATCTTTCCCTCCCCAAGCCCCCTCACCCAGCATACTCCATACCTGAGGACAGTGGGTAGGAGCTCAACATTGGAGACAAACAACACAGTGCATGCAGCACCCAGGCTGAACTGTCCAAGCGCAATCACCAGGATCTTTATGGATATCAGCTCTAGGGCCAGACAACACAGTCAGCTAAATCTGAGGCCATCCTCCCCTCCAGGCAGTGGAGGAGGCCTGCCCATCAGCCCTCTCTTGATCCCTCCCAGAAGGCATCTGAACAGTCCCCCCTGCCACCTGGTCAGCTGGGCAGCAGAATCAGACATTCAGTCAGAGGGTCAGTGTGCAGGGGCCCAGCCAGGCTGGAAGTTAGGACATCTGCAGTGGGAGAGTTGGTCAGTGGGGGTGGGGAGGCCCCAGGCTTCTAACAACAGGGATCCACTGCCTCACCCAGCATGACCTCACCCACTTCCTACTCCTCCTCAAGCCTTCATTTAAGGCCAGGCCTGCATCCTGTCTGCCAGGCCCACTCAGGGTACTCCACACGGGCTCTGTGAGGTGGGTAGGGCAGGGGGCATTTGTTTCTAGAGCCTCAACAGCTGGGTTTGGTGCTAATTATTCCAGGATGCCCAACTCTAGGCTGCTAGATGAGTATTCTGAGGCAGTAACACAGGTATGGTGACATGGGAGCCCACATTTGCCCAACCCATCACCCTCTGTAGACTCTGCCCCAGCCTTGCTCCCCACTCTGGGCCTGGTGTTTCTTGACTCTAGAATGAAATCGGAGATCTAGGTTATATCCACTGGGAGTCTTATTCCTAGTTTCTCTCACACATGTGTTTTGCGTATTTCTCCTTGACTCAATACATATTGAGCCACATTTTAAGAAAACCACCAAGGCCCCAGTGAGGTGGCTCAAGCCTGAATCCTAGAACTTTGGGAGGCCAAGGTGGGAGGATGGATCCTTTGAGGTCAGGAGTTTCAGACCAGCCTTAACAAGAGCAACATCCATGTCTACTAATAATGGAAAACTTACCCAACCATAGTAGGTGGGCTCACATAGTCCCAGCTACTCGGGTGGCTGAGGCAAGAGGATCACTTGAGTATGGGAGTCTGAGGTTGTTGAGATGTATGATGACACCACTGCACTCTTTAGCACAGGCTACAGAGCAAGAATCAGTGCCACCCCACAAAAATCAAATAAAACCCCAACCAAGCAATAGATAATAATGAATTTGTTTCACATTTTATGTTTGCCAATCAATACTGCCCACATTTGAGGGAGGCAGGGTTCCATTAGAGACCCACACAGGTCCAGAGAAAGGGAGGGAGCCCCTCACTGCAGACCTAGACATAGCCTTCACTGTCCTGGCCAGGCCCCCACAGGGCTCTGGACTCAGGAATTCTAAGTAGGTGTGCACTAGCACTTCCCTGTGGCTCTCCAGCTCCGTGTGCTGGGGATGTTCATTGTCTAGGGCTTGCTGACATTTTGAAAATATTGCCTATCCTCACTGCTCTTTTCTAGTGGAGATCCCGCAAGAGCAGGGTGCTGAGCCCATGGAAGGACAGGCCACCTAGCGAGAGCAGCTCCTGAGAACTGAATGGAAGATTCCACTCAATTTTTAGAGGCCAGGTTATTCCTGGAAGTTAAGGTTAATAGGGATTTCCCAGGCAAAGGGGCAACAGAAGGGAGGAGGGCCTGGTGTAGCAATTAAAAGAATATTTTTGCTGTCATCTGTTTATATTCAACATTAGATCTGCTTGTGGAGTGGGTTGGAATCAACTGGGGAAAGGCTGCCAACTCTCCCATGCAAAGATGATCACTCTGAACAGTAACAGCCCCTTCCTTCAGTTCTCTGAGAGTGTGGGGACCTTGTTTGGGGACCCTCCAGGGAGGGGCAGGAACAGGGTTGTGGACTATGGGTGCAGGAGCCAAATCCCAGTCACAGGTGCTGGCCAGGGACCTGGGAAGTGGGTAGGCTGGGCAGGCCCTTAAGAGGGGGAGCCGCACCTCCAGGGAGGAAAATGAAAAGCAGGCACAGGATGGCAGCTAGGAGGAGAGTCACAGCCAGGCTCCACTTCCTCTTTATCTGCTCCATAAGAAACATTGAGCACAGCCGGGCTGGCACCTCCATGAATACAGGGATCAACCCTCTGAAGTAGATGTTCACGCCCATATCTATCATCTTGAGACTCAGGGTAAAATAGCTGGAACTGATGGTAAACCTGGAGAGCCAGGAGAAACACACAGACAGACATACACAGGGCAGAGCCAGGGATAAAGACATGGGCAGAGGAGAGAGGGTCAGGGAAGGAAGGTGTGGAGGAGAGAAGTTGGCACAGAAACCCATTCTGTGTGTCATTGGGTCCTCTCCCCATGGCCTGGCCATTCCCCTCCTCCCTGACAGGAGTCTCTGGCCTGTGCATCTCTTTACAGTCCCTGTCAACCAGCTCTAGATACTCACCACATAATGGCCAATACCACAATCAGGTTGCGGAGTCGCTTATTGTTATAGAAGTCCAGGATAGATGCCTTAGTCACCTTCTTTCCATGGAGGTGCAGCTATAGGACAGACCGGACCAGCCAGAGGCAGGGCTGAAACCCAGGTTGCTCCCCACCCCCACAGGGCCCCCAAAGTCTGTGCCCCTAGACTTTGTGCCCCCAGCCAGCAGCTGGCATTCCACCTGCCCTGGCAATGTTCAGTTTTGCTGTCACCATGGTCCTCAGCAGTGAGCTGGGGTCAGCCTCTGGAGGACTGCCAGCCCCAGTCCTGGCCTGAAGCCTCCTACCTCATCAAGCAGAGTGAGAGGGATGGTCTTCTTGTTCACACTGGCTGCGTAGCACAGCACCTTCTCCGCCTCCTCCACGTTCCCATTCACCATCAGCCACCGTGGGGACTCCGGGACCATCCTGTGTGGCCCACTAATCTCTTATCTCACCATTTTAGGATGCATCAAGGACCCATATTGGCCCATCCCAGTCTCAGCAGTGGCCATCCAGACCCAGCATGAGGTGAGCTGAGATTCTGGAACCTTAATTAAAGGCCACCCCAACCTCAAGCTGCCCTCTGCTCCTCCCTGGCTGTCAGCCTTTCCCCTGTAAAACCCACACTCAGAACTCGATTACTGCTTGGTGACACACTGGCCACCTGCTACCTGTGCTTTCTGCCTGCTTTACTTACTCTCAGTCTTCTCTAAGAGCTCACGGGACCTCTTCACCTGCCCAAGGAGGTAGAGGGCACAACACACCAAGCCCACACTCTCTAGTTGAGACTCCATTCTCATAGCTGGAATTTATCCTGTTTCCCAACCTTCCCAACAGATTGGAGAGTGTGACAAGGAAGGAATCCATGACTGACCTCTGGGCTTGACCCTACTTGACTGCAGGAAGGAGTGAGGGAAGCCTCCACTCTGTCCTGTCTCTCCCTTGCCACATCCCTATTGCCTCTGGCCTGAGAATAACTCTTCCCTCCCATCCTACTAGCTTGTCAGTATCTACACAGATTAACATGTAAAGTCCTCTGTGCCAGGAATTCTGCACAGCGCCCTTGTATACATGGTCTTATTTGATGCTCATCCAAATCTGGACCCAGTATGATTATCCTAATTGAATTCTCAGTCTGGAGGAGCAGGGGCTTGCCCAAGGTCACAGAGGCAGAGCTGGTACCTCCTCAATCCTTAGAGCTGCTACAACCTGTTCACAAAGCTATGCCATCACCTCTGCTCATTTCTTGCACCACCTCTCCCTAGCTGACAAGGACTCTGTGGCTGGCTGCTGTAAACATACACTCAGGATGCTCGAGACAACTTCATTCCCTCTACTGTCCTGCCCCTCTTCCCTCCCTTCAGAGTCCAGCATCAGTCTTCTTTTTCTCCCCTAAGGCTGAGGAAGTCCACTAAAAACAAGCATCAAACTGAGAGTCTTCAAAAAGCTGGGGGATTGACCATATGCCCACTACCACAGGAATTTTTAAAAGATAGCAATTCTCAGGAACAAAGGGAATGGAGGAAAACTGTGACAAATGCACAGAAGCCCAAAAGTCAGTGGAGGAACACTTTTGACCATGTCAGCAGGTGCTCTGCTCTGATTCTCTGTATCTCCCCAAGTTCAGATGCTGACATTTGTCTCTAGTGCAATAGTATTAAGAGGTGGGACCTTTAGGAGGTGAGTAGGTCATGAGGGAAGAGCCTCTTAAATGGGATATGTAACTTTACATGAGAAGCCCACGGAAGATTGTTCATGGCCTTCCACCACAGGAGGATGCAGGAAAGAGCACTGTCCATGAGGCCTCATCAGACACCGAGATGGCTGGTGCCTTGACCTGGACTTCCTAGGTTCCACAACAGTGAACAACAAACTTCTGTTGTATATTAACCACCCAACCAGAAACATTCATTAAATGGACCAAGACAAATGGTACCAAGAGTGAGGAGCTGCTATAACAAATGTGGAAGCAGCTTTGGAAGTGGGTAATGGCAGAGGCTGGAAGAGTTTGGAGGTACATGGGGAAAGCCTGAATAGCCACAAATGGAATATTAAGGGTGACTCTGGTGAAGCCTCAGTAGAAGAGGAGCTGGTAAAGAAAGCCTTGATCTTCTTAGAGATTACCTAAGAGGTCTCAAATAGAATGGTGATAGAAATGTGGAGAGTGAAGTGATCTCAGATGGCAATGAGGAATATGATATTGCAAACTGGACTAAAAGCAAGTCTGTGATAAAATGGCAAAGAGCTGGGGTAAATGATAATCATGATCCATTGTTTTATGGAAAAAGGAACTTGTGAGTGACAATATAGGACATTTGGTAGAAGAAATCCCTAATCAGACTGTTGAAAGGACTGCATGGTTTCAGTCTCTTGACTGTTGATCGTAAAATGCAAACAGACAGAAATTAAAGATAGACTTTATAATCAGAAGGGAAGCAGAACTTGAAGAATTTGGAAATTCTCAGCCTGGACATGTTGTTTTGTTTTCACAGTTACAACGGTGTGTTTGGGACAGAACACTGAGGGTGTGGCCTAGCTACTGTTCGAAAAAGAGGCTGGTGTGGGTCAGCAGAGGCCAGGTGCTATTCATGAAGACACTAAACAGTGACCTCAATAGCATAGTGGAGATTGTTTGTTCTTCTCCTCTCATCACAGGCCCAGATTGCCAAGGTGAGGGAACAGAACTATGTCACAACAGGGATGGGCAGACACCCACAAAACATTGGTGCTCACTGCTAGGAGCCACGCCAACTCTGTGCTCCCCACATTCAGGTGCAGCCATCCTCAGCCAACCCACGTGTGAGGGTTGCACCACTTGCAATAACCCTGCTGCAGTGGCAGTCCCTCCTGAGGTCATGAGTAAGAAACCATGGCAGTGTTCACGTGATGTCAACTCTGCGAGAGCCCCCTGTATGAGAGCTGTCTAGGTGTCCCTGCCTCCACCTAGATTTCTAAGGATTCCCTGAAGAGCCTCTGTGCTGAGGGAAAGAAGACTGGCACAGTCTTCTGTGAGCCCCTTCTGTGAGCTGTCATGGTGAGCCCCTGCTAGGGCAATGCCCAGCAGATCCATGGGGGGCAGGGCCGCCCTGCAGACTGCCAGAGCCTCCAGCCTGCAGGTCCAGCCTGGGATAGCTGCAGGCACTTGACTCCAGTGGCTGAGAGATGTGCTTGGGCAGCGCCCAGTAAAGCCCCAGGTGTGGAGTTGCCCAGAGCTTGGGGACCAAATGCCTGCCCCCGTGTGTGCAGAAGACAGGACTTTGAATCAGAGAAAATTACTCTGGAGCCTTAAGAGTTGATATTTTCCCTGTTTGGTTTTGGATTTGGTTGGGACCTATTATCTCTTTCTTCTTTCCTATTTCTCTGGTTTAGAATAGGAATTTTTCTTCTGTGCCTGTCCCACCACTGTATTTTCGTAGCACATATTAGTTTGATTTCATAGGCTTAAAGCTGGAGGGGAATGTGTTTCAGGGTGAATCATGCTTGAGTGTCACCTGTATCTGACTCAGATTTTTTTACTTCATTATATATTTATTTTTATAATTTATAGAGAAAGGATCTCACTCTGTCTCCCAAACTGGAGTGCAGTGGCACAATTACAGGTTACTGCAGCCTATAACTCCTATATCCAAGACATCCTTCTGCCTCAGCCTCCCAAATAGTTAGGACTACAACTGTATATGACCATCCGTGCTTAACTTTTGAATATTTTTCAGAGTTGAGGTGTCTTTATGTTCCCAAGGCTGGTCTTTACCTCCCCGGCTCAAGTGATCCTCATGATCCTCATGATTCTTCCAAAGTTAGCAGGAGTAAGCCAGTGCACCTGGGTGCAAATGATAATTAGATGATACTCTGGACTTTAGGCTTTTTAGGTGATGATGAAACAAGTTAAGACTTTTGGGCCTACTGGGATGGAATTAATGTATTGCATGGAGAAAAATATGCATTTGAGAGTTATAGAATTAATGTTTGTCCCTCCCCCAATTCATACCCCACCTTTCTGCCCTGCCCTGCTCCTTTGCTTCTAATACAACACTATTAAGAGGAAGGACATTCTGCAGGTGGGTAGGTTATGAGAGAAGAGTTCTCATGTATTGATAAGTGGCCTTAGAAAAGAGGCCAAAGGGAGCCTGTTTGCCCCTTTTGCCATGTGAGAAAACATAGAAGGTGCCATCTACAAAAAGCAAACCCTTGCCAGATAGTGGATCTCCTCTTGATCTTGTGCTTTCCAGTCTCCAGAACTGTGAGCAATAAATTTGTGTTGTTCATAAATTACCCAGGCTAAGGTTTGGGTGTTTTGTTGTTGTTGTTGTTGTTGTTTTATATATAGGATCCTGAAGAGACTAAGACAGTTGGCAAAGTCCTGGCCACATGGAATGCACTGGGAAACGTAGGAGACCTGTCACACTTGCTTGGGTATCTCAAGGACTGCCAGACTGGTCTCCAGCATTTTTAAAACCTGGGAGGTCTCCAAGTCAGCTACATGAGCTCACTCTTAAATGGCAACCCCACTTATTATCATCCATACTATGTACAGCGTACCACTTGAAACACAGGGGATTTATAGCCAGGCAGGTGAGTTCAAATCCCTGGTCCCTCACTTAGCTGTGTGACCTTGGGCAAGCTATTTCCCCCTAAAAGCCTCAGTTCTCCTTCCTTTCCATCTGCTATGGCATGAGATTAACACCTGCCATGAAGATTAACTGTGATGATGTCAAGATTAAAAATGACAACTGCTTCATGTAGAACTGCCTAAACCTTCACACATGAGTTGTTTCAGCTGTCTTCCCCTTCCCTCCCTCCCTGCCTTCACCTCTGTCCCTTCCATTTGTGCACCTGCCCTCAGTCAGCCATGCCTTCTCTGCTTCTCAACCCCTCCTCCAAGTTTTCTTCCATCAGTTGCCCTCAGTCCCTCACATTGCTGTCTGAGACTCTCTTACATTTATACAAATCAGCTGCCCTTTCCTGCCACTGTCATAACTGACTGAACAAGTCATCACTTTCTCCCTTTCCCCACAAGAGTCCCCTCCAGGTGGCTCCACTGCTTCAGCTCCTAGACTCCTCAAGAAGGTCACCAAGGCCAGCAGATCCTTCCCCAGCCTCACCTCTGTTGCCTCGAGCCTGACCCTTCCCTTGTCCTTGAATCCTTGCCTTTCAGCACTCTTCCTTCTGACTTTCTGACCACCTATCTAATGTCCATTTAACTGTATCCTCTTGGGGTTAATGCCAGGGATGCAGAGGCTCTGCCTTTGGGTCCTTCTCCCAGGGAAATGCTACATATTCCCACAGCTTCAGGGCCCCTCCACCCCCTCCATATGCAGCCCATCAGACCCCTGTACCTGCCCTGTACTTGTTTGCTCACCAGATAGAGATGATGAGGGGGAACACAGGTGCCCCTCCCAGCAGAAACAGCAGCCGCCAGTGTGGAAAATTGTAGGTAAGCCACACTAGGAGCAGGTTCCCCACAGAAAAAAAGCAGTGTTCCAGGATGATGGCATGGGCCCGGTGCTCACCCACTAGCCACTCAGTAACTGTGCAGAGGCCAAGAGCACAAAACAATTGTCAGCTCAATGTTCTCAGGGTACACCAGTATCCAGCCTTTTCAGATACCTGCTTTGATCTGACTGGTCTTCTGCCTGGTTGTGATCTGCACTAGGTCCAGAGACAGTCCCTCAAAGCCAGGAAGAGTGCCTATGCTCCCCCAGGACACTTCCTGGGCTGCTTGCCTGACCTCCTGATCTCATACATAGCCTCCTATTGCTGCTCAACCTGGCTGATCATTCTCAACCCCTCCTTCCAAACCTCATGCCTCTCAGAGATGACCTGGTGCTATGCACAATATCCCACTTGGAGCCTGACACAGGGTAAGACAAGTAATCACTGTCCTCACCTTTGCTCTGAATGTATTAGTGCTCTGGCCATGAGGCCTAGGGCTCTGTGGAAGACCTCCCAAGGAGAAAAGGTCACCCACCAGTGAACTTTGGACACCTCGGGCATTTGCAGTTATAAGGCTGCACTCAGGGCTTCAGCATCACATAGGCTGGGGTTCAAATCCCAGCTTCTTCACTGAAGTGTTGTTTGACTCCTAAGCAAGTTGATTACCTTCTCTGAAGTATCCTCCTCAGCTAAAGTAATTTTAGAATTTTTCCTACTGAATAGAGTATTGTCAGGATGAAATGAAACAATGCATATAAAGGGTTTAGCAGCTGCCTGGCCCTTCTGCAAGGCTTAATAAATGTAAGCCCTGGGGTTGAAGATATACAAGGAGGAAGTATTGGGGGAAGGAAAGTTGGGGAATGTGTGAGGTGTGAGGGGTTTAAGGTTCACGATGAGGGTGGAAGGGCAGTCTGGGCATAGATGATCTTCAGGCAGCTAAAAGTGGAGATTCCTTCCACTTCTACTTTCCCAATTAGGTCCTGACTGTGTGTGCTGTGGGCTTCCACCAGGTCAGGCCCACTTTGAACCATCCCATTTCTATGCGCCCATCAAGCCCATCATGCCCAGGCTTGCCCTGTCTTTCTGCCCTGCCCTACCCCTTTATTGTCACCTAAGGATGTACTGGAGATGACATAGCCTACTATTGCCAGCGACGAACAGAAGCGGAAGAACAAATATAGTTGAAAACTGTTCACAAAGGCTGTCCCGAACCCGAAGATGACCAGCCCCAGCAGCGACAGCAGCATGGCAGGGTGGCGGCCAAACCTATAGGAGTGAATGGGAGGATGCACAAAGTGCCAGGATCTCCTTGGCTGGCCCTACTCAGATACTAGAGCCAGTCCTTAAACCTTACATGGAACCTGAGAAGACTGTAACACCGCCTCCCCAGCTTGAGAATCTTCACCTCTGAATGCCCAGGAGGAGAAGGTAAGGTAACATGGGGAACTTTGGGGACTCACCTGTCACTGAAGAGCCCGAAGATGAGAGAGCCTATCAGGATCCCTGCCATGAACATGGTCTGTACAGTGTCCTTGTCTGGCTCCATGTCACACACCAGGTCAAACTGTGGGTCAGATACAGAGATCTGCCCAGGCTCTGCCTCCACAGGTTGACCTCAGGCTAATGGCTTCCCCTCTATGAGCCTCAGCTCCCCCACCTGTTCAATGAGGATGGGGGCACATCTCTCTCGGCCTGTGGGGTAACCACGGATGACCCAGCACAAGGCACACCTCATTATTCAGTGATCGCCTTATGCTGCCAGGATAGATCCAACCTTCTTGGCAAGTATCTGTGTGGTTGAGGCCAAACTGGATAATAGAAGGTAGATCCCAGGGCACAGGTAAGTACATGAAGCATGTCATAAAATGGCCACTGGGATCTCGGGGCACCGTCAGATTCAGCTGCTCGTACTCTGTCAGGTTGGGGCCCACTGCCAGGATCCAGCTGGTGTTGCAATAGGGCTTGTCATATCCAAACACGAACACATCCACAGACATGAAGAAGCCTGCCATGATGTTGGGGATGCAAGTGAGGGCCACCAGCCTCCGCTGGAAAGTGCCAAACTCCCCTGCAGCATCCAGAACATTAGCAAATTTATCATCCTGTTTGGTGCAAATGGCTCTCAATTTGTTTAACAGCACCTCCACAGTCTGGGTATGGGAATACATTAATGCCTCATGCTGGTTCAAGTTCCAGAAAGTGTCCTGCGATCCTCTCTCCACCTTGGGGTTGTTTTCTCATACCATCTGTTCAAAGAAACAATGCAGCTCAGTGTCTACTGACACCTGTGCTGGACTGGATGTCAGAGACCAACATGGGAGCCACTTACCAGAATCTGCTTCTGGCTTCAAACCTTAATGTTATCAGTACTTCTCTCTTTTGTTTCTGAAGTCTCTTAGTATAATTCGTCCACCATTGACACAACCATCCCTCACTTTTAGTACAAACTTAGATTTTTAGTGGTTGAGAAAGTGTTGTGCTTCTGTTGTCATGAATGACCAAGTTCTTAAGACCCCTCTTGCAATTTCCCCTGACCTAAACTTTCTTTACTCTAACAATGAGGCACCAGTGCGCTTGCAAAAGGTAGGAGAGAGACTCTTTCTCCAACACAAACAAAGACCTGCATTGGGGGTCTAGGAGCTGAGGCCCATGAGGGAGGCTGAAAGCCTTGGCCATAGAAGGTGGGAGCCATGGCTGATACAGGGGGCACCATAAATAGTAGGGTGACAAATGGCAGCATGGAGCCAAACTGCACAGGCAGGTAAGGGGGAGAAGAAAGATAAGCAGTACTGACCATAAGGAGATTGTTATCTTGGAACTGCAACAAGGAGGGAAACTAAGCTTAAAACTGTTTTGAGCCAAAAACCTCAGCAGGCCTAAAAGCTCCTGGATAGGGCACACTTTGGCTCTGAGCAAGAACAGAAACCAGCCTCCTCTGAGGAAAATTTCTTCAAGTTGAGGCTGCAGGACTTTGACAGAGGAATGTCAAGTGGAAAGGTTATGGCTTGAGAAGGCAAGTCATTCTGACAGTGAATAGAACCCAGAGACAACAGACTTGGACTGTACGTGTTAGGACTGTCAGATACAGAATGTAGAACAGCTACTGTATCAACTTCCTAAAGAAATAAAAGATATAATTGCAAAATGAACTTAGAATTAGAAGACAACTTTGGAAGGAAGACAGAAGGATACATGTCGGATCTATTAAGTATAGAGTATAAGAGGACTCAGCAAGATGGCAGTCGAGTAACAGCTTCCTTGCAACTGAACATGGTGAGTCTGGGGAGACAAGACTCCAGGCATCTCTGGTTGGTGGGATCTGCCTATAAACATCCCTTTGAGGACCCAGGGACTCAGCGAGAGACTTCTGGAACCCAGGAAGAGGACAAAAGCAGTGGAAAACTGGCAAGTGGTTGTGTATGTTCGTTTGGTCTAATCCCACAGGCAGCTGTAAGTACAACAGCAGTGAGATTAAAACTGGAAAGGCCTTACCTATGAGCTGCTTTGGGTTTTTTGGACTTGGCACTCAGTTGAACTACCTTGGGAGAACTTGGGCAAGAGTGTAGAGGACTTTAAGAGTTGTCTAGGGCCCCAGACTGAGCCACTGAGGCAGACAGAGCTAATAGTGTTCAGCTGTGGGCCACACGGAGCCATTGTGGGAGAAGTACCCCCAGCAAGTTTCACCCTCAGGGTTGCAGAGCAAGGATCGGGCAGGAGCTAGTAATCTAGTGACTGAGCAGCCTAAAGGCAGGGACTGAGATGCCTTGCAGCCTTAGCCCTCAGGGGCATAATAAGTGAGACCAGTTTTGGCACGCTGGTTAAGTGGATAGCTACTTCAGGAGTGATCCCAGAGACAAGCGCTTTAATGGCAAAGCTTCTGCTTAGCCAAGTTTAGCAGTTTAAAGTGGCTTTTACATTGGCTGAGGTGAGATTTAGGCTCTCCACCCTGCAAGGTTTGAGAAATCAGCAGAGACCTCCAGTCTCTATCTTGTACAGGCATATCAGCAGTGTGATTTACATCTCATACACCAGAAGATCACCTGTTTCCCAGACAATATTCAGTAAGATATACACACTGCTTTGTTTTGTTTTGTTTTGTTGGTTGTTGTTTTGTTTTGTTTTTTAATTTCAACATTTTCCCTATAGATTTTTCTTTTCTTTTTTTCTTTTCTTTCTTCATTTTTCTAGTTTAAATATAATTTCCCATTGTTGCCTTTTTCAACAATTAGAACTTCATTTTTGCTAGTGTTTCTATGCCTATTATTTGGTTTCTCCCCCCAGTTTTATCCTGTAAAGTGTTCTGTTTGCTTGTTTTGGTTTGATTTATAAAGCATTTTTGTCTTTCCTCTCTACTTGGTGGAGGTGGGGAACTGTGTCTGAATAGGCTAGCAAAGAGCTGCTGACCTCAAGGGAACCACCCAATCTGACACCCCCAGAGATTGGGGGGGTTTAAGGTTGGGTCAAAGATCTCTACTGTACACCTATATTGCTCTGTCTCCCTCTTTCTGTGCCCCTCTTCTTTTTGTCAATATTCCCTTTTACCCACCCCCTCTCCTTTCTCTTTTTCCTTTCTTTTCTTTCTTTCTTTCTCTTTCTTTCTGTCTTTTTTCCCTTTTTGCTCTTCAATGTTCTCATCCTTCTGGTCCTATACTGAAAGGACTCATCAAAACCCTGGTCCAGAGGCACGGCAACTTAAAGAGCAAGAGAAAGTGAAAGGAAAATTAGGGCAAGGAAACAGATAAAAGAAATCACTAATGAGAAAGTATCAGTAGAAAAATCCTGGCAACATGAAAAACCAGTCCAGAGCCAACCCCCCAAGGAACCGTGAGGTAGCTACTGCAGAGGATTCCACCTATAAAGAAATGTTAAAAATGACAGAAAGGGAAGTTAGAATACAGATGATGAAACAATGAAGGAAATGATGGAAACAATGAAGGAAACTGCTGAAAAAGTGGAAAATAAACAAAAAGAAATCCAGAAACAGAATCAAATAAGAGATGAACAATATGATGAATATAAAAAGGATACAGCAGAGCTAAAGGTACTGAAGCAGTCAATTAGGGAACTTAAAGATGCAATAGAAAGTATGAACAACAGAATAGACCATGCAGAAGAAAGAATCTCAGCGGTAGAGAACAAAGCTCTTGAGATAACTCAGATAGTTAAACAGGCAGAAAAGAAGAGAGAGAAAGCAGAACATTCACTGACAGAATTATGGGACTTTATGAAGTGTTCAAACATACAAGTTATAAGTATCCCAGAAGGGGAAGAAGACTGTCCTAGGGGAATAGAAGCAATACTAGAGAATATTATAAATGAAAATTTCCCAAATATCAGCAAAGATTCTGACACACTCCTTTCAGAGGGATATTGGACCCCAGGTTGCCTCAATTGTAACCAAGCTTCTCCAAGACACATTGTGATGAACCTGTCCAAAGTCAAACAAAAGAAAAGATTCTGCAAGCTGCCAGGAGTAAGTGCCAGTTGACCTACAGAGGCAAATCCATCAGGGTGACTGCAGACTTTTCTAATGAAATATTCCAAGCAAGAAGACCATGGTCATCTACATTTAATCTACTTAAACAGAACAATTTCCAGCCCCGAATTCTATACCCTGCTAAGCTAAGCTTTAAAATTGAGGGAGAAATCAAATCATTTAATGGTATACCAACACTGAGGAAATTCACCACAACAAGACCAGCTCTACAGGAAATACTTCAACCTGTTCTACACACTGGATCTACAGCAAAGTAAGAACTCAGCAATTAAAGGACAGAACCTAACTTCCACACTGATGCAAAAGATAAAACTAAGCAATGGACTCTCACAAAATAAGACACTACCATACTTATCAATTATCTCAATAAATGTTAATGGCTTGAATTCCCCACTGAAGAGGCATAGATTGGCTAATTGGATTAAAAAACACAAGCCTCCATTTCCTGTCTGCAGGAAATACACCTAACTTCAAAAGACAAATTAAAACTCTGAGTTAAACGTTGGAAGACAATTTTTCAGACAAATGGAATTCAGAAGAAAAGAGGAGTTGCAATCTTATTTTCAGATACATGTGGATTTAAAGCAATTAAAGTAAAAAAAGACAAAGATGGTCACTTTATGTTGGTCAAGGGAAAAATACAAGAAGACATTTCAATTCTAAATATTTATGCACCCAATTTAAATGCTCCCAGATTCTTGAAACAGACCTTACTCAGTCTGAGCAATATGATATCCTATAACACGATAAGAGGGGACTTTAACACTCCTGTTACAGAGCTGGACAGATCCTCTAAACACAAATTAAACAAAGATATAAGGGACTTAAATGAGATCCTAGAACAACTGTGCTTGATAGATGCATATAGAACATTTCATCCCAAAGATAAAGAATATACATTCTTCTCATCACCCCATGGAACATTCTCCAAAATTGATCATATCCTAGGACACAAAACAAACCTCAACAGAATCAAAAGAATTGAGATTTTACCTTGTATCTTCACAAGGCACTAAAGGTGGAACTCAACTCCAACAAAAACCTTCAATCCCATACAAAGGCATGGAAATTAAACAACCTTCTCTTGAATGACACTTGGGTGCAGGAATAAATAAAACAGGAAATCACTAACTTCCTTGAGCATAACAACAATGACAACACAAGCTACTAAAACCTGTGGGATACTGCAAAAGCAGTTTTGAGAGGAAAATTTATCGCTTTAGATGCCTACATTTGAAAAACAGAAAGAGAGTGCATCAAGAAACTCACAAGCCATCTTATGGAATTGTTAAGAGAAGAACAATCTAAGCCTAAACCTAGTAGAAGAAAAGAAATCTCCAAAATTAAATCAGAGATCAATGAAATTGAAAACAAAAGAATCATTCAGAAAATTAATGAAACAAGGAATTGGTTTTTTGAAAAAAATAAATAAAATAGATAAACCTTTGGCCAGACTAACTAGAAATAGAAAAGTAAAATCTCTAGTAACTTCAATCAGAAATGATAAAGGGGGAAATAACAACTGATCCCACAGAGATACAAGAGATCATCTCTGAATACTACCAGAAACTCTATGCCCAGAAATTTGACAATGTGAAGGAAATGGATCAATATTTGGAATCACACCCTCTCCCTAGACTTGGCCAGGAAGAAACAGAGCTTCTGAACAGACCCATTTCATGCACTGAGATTAAAGAAACAATAAAAAAGCTTCCAAGAAAAAAATGCCCTGGTCCAGAGGGCTTCACACCAGAATTCTATCAAACCATCAAGGAAGAGCTTTTTCCCATCCTGCAGAAATTATTCCAAAAACTTGAGGAGGAAGGAATCGTCCGCTAACACATTCTATGAAGCAAACATCACCCTGATACCAAAACCAGGAAAAGACTCAACTAAAAAAGGATAATTTCAGACCAATTTCATTAATGAATATAGATGCAAAAATTCTCAACAAAATCCCAGCCAATAGATTATAGTTTATCATCAAAAAAGTCATACATCATGATCAAGTAGATTTCATCCCAGGGATGCAAGGCTGGTTTAACATACACAAGTCCATAAATGTTATTCACCATATTAACAGAAGCAAAAATAAAGACCATATGACACCCTTAATAGATGCAGAAAAAGCATTCGATAAAATCCAGCATCCTTTTCTAATTAGAACACTGAAGAGTATTGGCAGAGATGACACGTTTTTGAAACTGATTGAAGCTATCTATGACAAACCCACAGCTAATATTTACTGAATGGAGTAAAACTGAAAGCTTTTCCTCTTAGAACTGGAACCAGCTATGATTTAAGAAAAAAAAAAAGAAAAAAGAACTGGAACCAGACAAGGTTGTCCTCTGTCACCATTACTTTTCAACATAGTGCCTGGAAGTTCTAGCCAATACAATTAGGGAAGACAAGGAAATAAAGGGAATCCAAATGGGAGCAGAGGAGGTCAAACTCTCCCTCTTTGCTGACGACATGATCTTATACTTAGAGAACCCCAAAGACTCAACCACAACACTCCTGGAAGTCATCAAAAAATACAGTAATGTCTCAGAATATAAAATCAATGTCCACAAATCAGTTGTCTTTGTATAAGCCAATGATAGTCAAGATGAGAGGCTAATTAAGGACACAACTCCCTTCACCATAACTTCAAAGAAAATGAAATACCTAGGAATATACCTATCAAAAGAGGTGAAGGACCTATATAAAGAAAATTATGAAATCCTCAAAAAGGAAATAGCAGAGGATATTAACAAATGGAAGAACATACCATGCTCATGGATGGGAAGAATCAACATTGTTAAAATGTCTATAGTTCCCAAAGCAATCTACCTATTCAATGCCATTCCTATTAAAATACCAACATCGTACTTTCAAGATTTGGAAAAAAATGATTCTGCTTTTTGTATGGAACCAGAAAAAAGCCTGTATAGCTAAGGCAGTACTTAGTAATAAAAATAAAGCTGGGGGCATCACCATACCAGATTTTAGGCTGTACTACAAAGCCATAGTGGTCAAGACAGCATGGTACTGGCACAAAAATAGAGACAGACATTTGGAATTGAATAGAAAACCAGGAAATGAAACTAACATCTGATAACCACCTAATCTTCGATAAACCAAACAAGAAAACACCTTGGGGGAAAGACTCCCTATCTAATAAATGGTGCTGGGAGAACTGGATATTCACATGTAAAAACTGAAACTGGACACACACCTTCTCCACTCACAAAAATTAATTCAAGATGGATAAAGGACTTAAATTTAATGCATGAAATGATAAAAATCCTCAAAGAAAGCATAGGAAAAACACTGGAAGATATTGGCCTGGGGAAAGACTTCATGAAGAAGACTGCCGTGGCAATTGCAACAACAACAAAAATAAACAAATGGGACTTCATTAAACTGAAATGCTTCTTACAGCTAAGGAGACAACAACCAAAGCAAATAGACAACCTACACAATGGAAAAGGATATTTGCATATTTTGAATCAGACAAAAGCTTGATAACTAGGATCTATAGAGAACTCAAATTAATCCACATGAAAAAAGCCAACAATCCCATGTATCGATGGGCATGAGACATAGAACCTTCTCTAAAGAAGACAGATGAATGGCTAATAAACATATGAAAAAATGCTCATCATCCCTAATTATTAGAGAAATGCAAATGAAAAACACCCTGAGATACCATCTAACCCCAGCAAGAATGGCCCACATCACAAAACCTCAAAACTGCAGTTGCAGTTTTGGTTGCAGTGGGACTGCAAACTAATACAACCTTTTTGGAAGGAAGCATGCAGAAAAGAACTCAGGCTAGACTTCCCATTTGATCCTGCAATCTCATTACTGGGCATCTACCCAGAAGGAAAAAAAATCCTTTTATCATAAGGACACTGTTTATTGCAGCTCAATTTGCAATCGCCAAAATGTGGAAACAGCCTAAATGCCCACCAACCCAGAAATGGATTAACCCAGTACACCATGGAATACTATTTAGCCATTTAAAAAAATGGAGACTTTACATCCTTTGTATTAACCTGGATGGAAGTGGAACACATTATTCTTAGTAAAGCATCACAAGAATGGAGAAGCATGAATCCTATGTACTCGATTTTGATATGAGGACCCAAGGACATGGTGGGGGTGGGGGAAGGGGAGAGCAGTGAGAGAAAGGAGGGAGGGAGGGGTGGGGAAAGGAAGAGCAGAGAGAGGGAAGGAGGGAGGGGGGTGGGGCCTTGGTGTGTGCCACACCTTTGGGGGGCAAGACACAATTGTAAGAGGGACTTTACCTAACAATGAAATCAGTGTAACCTAGTTTCTTATACCCTCAAATGAATCTTCAACAATAAAAAAAATTTTTTTTCAAAAAAACTAAAAAGTATAGACTATAAATGTCTTAACACAATAATTAAATACATATTAACCAGTGTGATGTGAACACTCCTAATTCTATATGAAATCAGCACATTGTACCCCATAAATGCATTAATGTATACATGATCTATGTGTTTATGATTTAATTAACAAAATAAAAAAAATAAAAATAAAATGTGCTTAAATGTTTTCAGTCATGTTTTCCAACCCCTCACCCACTGACTGCGGGATTGACTTCTCAGAGCATCCCTCAAAACTCAGCCTCTGCATGATCAGTGCTTTATGTCTCAAAGCAACTTATTATATTCCGTATACCAGAAAAGTCTTCCATATAAGCTAAAAGCCAATTTGTTTAAAATGCCCCATATTGCAGCACCTGTGGCTCAATGGAGAAGGGTGCAGGCCCCATATGCCAGAGGTGGCGGGTTCAAGCCCAGCCCCAGCCAGAAACTGCAAAAAAATATATATATAATAATAAATAAATAAATAATAATAATATAATAAAATGGACCATATGATCCTTATTCTTTCCTCTGGAGAAGCACGTATTATGAATTTTCACTTTCACATTAGCTCTGAAGCAGGTGCCAACAAACTACTGCTCTTGCTTTTTAAAATACGGTTTACTGAAACATAGCTTTATCCATTCTTTTTGAGACAGCAACAAGTTGAGTAGTTGTGACAGAGACCTTATGGCCCATAAACCTAAAATATTTACTATCTGGCCCTTAAAAGTTTTCTTATCCCTGCTCAAAGTTTCTCAAACTGTCTATGGTGAATGACCCGTTTCCTTGTTTTATTTTCACTTTCCAGTCTCCCACAGACCAAGATACTTTTGTAAAACTCAGTACACATGAATTATTAAGATACATGAATATTTTTAATTATACAAAATACAAACCTTAATGTTTTATTGGATCTACCAGCACAAACACATATTTCAACAAATATAATTGAAACAAATACTATGAGAAATAGAAAAGAATTGCAGAAAATGTTCATGGTTTTTCTTGAATGTATGCATATATGAGAGATGACATTCATACCTTTTTGTTCTTCAGCTGTCGTAACTAAATAAAAAGTTTGCCTCAAAAAAAATCAAATGTGATTAAATGGGAAGTTGTGGTTGTTGATGTTAAAAGGTTAATCATATTTGACACAAAGAATTAGTACATTGGAATATATAGCTGAAATGTGAAGGAGAGGTAGAGATACGTGGTACATCAAAGGTTTAACATGTATCCAACTGGAATCCTAGAAGCATTATTTAAAGAAATAAAAACAATAACTTTTGTAAAACATGAGGAATATTAATCTGTTGATTCAGGAAACAACTGACTCAAGGAGGATATACATGAAAAAGAAACCCGTGGCTAGAAACATTGTAATGAAGCTGCAGGACACCAGTGAGGAAAGATTTTGATAATCAGCTAAAGAGAAGACAGATCACTGACTAATGAATACCTTCAGTGTCTGCTATCAAGAAGTACAGGCTGTTAAGCAATAAGGAAGTCAGAGAGTATAAACAATACCTTC
The DNA here is from genome assembly GCF_027406575.1 of Nycticebus coucang. Taxonomy (NCBI): domain Eukaryota; kingdom Metazoa; phylum Chordata; class Mammalia; order Primates; family Lorisidae; genus Nycticebus; species Nycticebus coucang. The sequence goes on along the minus strand of NC_069787.1, from coordinate 83,142,582 downwards.
AAAATGGATATAGAAAAATTATAGTGTGGCTAGAATTATTTATCCAGCAAAATTATCTGTTCTCTCTTTCTGTTCTCTCTTTCTCTTGAATATATGCCTTACCTTGTGAACTTTATAATCAGTTGTTGGTATTTAAAAAATAGCTGGCGGTACTTTTGATGAGATTGTATTAAATCCATAAGTCAAACGGGACATAATTTACATCTAACAACAGCATGAAATCTTCAAATCTGGGAGCATGGAATGAAGATAGGTAGTTAGAGATATCTGCATTTCTTGAATTAAAAAATCTTTTTGATACTTCAAGGGTGAAGGAAGAAATCACAGGGAAAAATTTTAAATTTTCATAAGTGAATGATAAAACTGTAATATACCAAAAATTACTGGTGGTATAAAAGTTCAACTTCATGGGAAATTTAGAGCTTTAGTGTTTTTTATAGAATATTTAAAAAATTCAAAATTGATCAACTAAATGTCTAACATAAGAAGTGAGGAAGAAAACAAAAGAATAAATCAAAATAAAGTAAAAAAATGTGGTAATAAAGTTAAGACAAAAATAGAGGAAACAGAAAACAAAAATGTAAGGGAATTAACAAAGTCCAAAGTTATTTCCTAAATAGATTCATAAGTAGACAAATCTCTGGTAAAATTATATAAAAAAATAAAAAAGCAGCCACAAATTAGTCTTATGTATATACAAAAGGGAATATACAGATACAAGTTTAAACATATTAACTAAATACTAACATTAACTTTATGCCAATGAATTTGAAAAGTTATGGGTATTAAGTTCCTAGATGAAAATAGAATTAAGAAAAAATAGAAAGCCTTACAATTTCTATAAAGACTAAACAAATTAAAGTAGAAGTGAAGAATCATCCCCCCAAAAAAAACATGAGCTACCAAACTTATACAGAACAACTTTTTTTTAGAGAGTAAGAGAAGAAGCACTCCCAAGTCATTCTTACTTTGATTACAAAACTAGAAAACTGAAAGGAAACCACAGATTCATTTCATTCATAAAAATAGATATAAAATCTCTAAAAACATAAGTAAACTAAATTTGACAATATATTAAAGAAAAATACAGGAATGTCAAGATAGTTTTAACCAAGAAATGCAAACATGTTTTTACTATTAGAAAATACAAAAATACTTCTATTACTAGATTAATGGAGTAAAAGCATGTGATCAGGTTTATAGATGCAAAAAAAAAGTGTATTTGATAAAATTCAACACAGATTTATGATTTTGTAGCAAAATCCCAGGAAAAATCAGAATTTCTTTGATGTAATAAAGAAAATCTATCCCTCTCTCCATCAAACTCAAGAGTGAAATGTTAAAATTATTCCACTGAAAATCAGGGAGAAGACAAAGATTTGCCCACAATTACTTCTTCAACTGGCCTTGCCAGAGCAATAAGATAAGGAAATTAGAGGCATAGAGATTGAAAAGACAATAAAACCCCAAAGATACTGCATATAATTAGATACAACAGGTGAACTTAGAAAGGTGACTGTTTATAATGTGAATAAATAAAAGATAATTGCAGGGGGGTGGAGCAAGATGATGAACCAGAAGGATCATTTGGCAGAGCTCTCCTAGTACAACCAAGAAAGAAAGAGAACCCAGCCATACCTGGCACAGGGACTGTACCCAGAGTTATAGATTGGAGTGCACAACAAGGTGGTGGTATACAGGAGACAGCATGTGATCCAGAGAGGTGGAAATCTGACACACCAGGCAAATAATTGGGAGCTGGTGGGAATGGGTGGCATCCCCACAGAGGTCCAGGGATAGGAAGAAGCCTTTCTGCAATTTTCGGATTTTAAGAGAAGCTGTACATTGAATGAAAAGCTTGAAAGAGTGGGCGGGCTCGAGCAATATTCGGCAGCCAGATTTGGGTGCCAGTTGGAGTAGATTTGCCATCAGTTTAGTGGAAGGCAGGGCACTTACACTGGAAAGGTCCCACCTGCCAGCGGGCACCGCTGTGGGAAGGTCATGAGAAGGTTGTGAACATGGGCCTAAAGCATGGCTTTCTTTGTTCTGCCTCCCTGGATAAGAACTCCACTCTTGGGACAGGCTCAGTGGCTTGTGCATTCTATGGGAACAGTTGTCAGGGGCACTGTGAGACCTGCCTCTGAAGGATTCTGGAGAGCTTTATGATCCCAAACCAGTAGGGTGTGAAGGCTCAGGAAATGATCAGGTGATCATAGAGGGCAACTAAGTATGAAACCAGGCATGGGAACTAGAGAGAGGTTGTCGGCTGTGTTCTCCATCCCCCTAAAAACCCATAGTGCCACCTGGTTTCTGGGCCATATATTGCAACATATATACATATATATAGTTTTATATATATATATATATATATAGTTTTATATATATAGTTTTATACATATACTATATATAGTTTTTTTAAAAAAATTTTTATTTTTGTATTTTTTTCTTCTTTTTGTTGCAGAGGTTGCTACTGTTGTTGCTATTTTTGGCTATTAGAGCTCTTTTGTTTTGTTGTGTTGTGTTTTTTGCTAATTTGTTTTGTTGGTTCTATTCTTAACATCCATTTTTACTTTCATCTAGAGAAGGACTCCTGTATTTTTTGGTTACATATTTTAACCTCATTTATTCTCTCTATGTCACTCTTCTCCATTCTCTTTTTTGATAGAGACTCTTCAACTGTTCTCATCTTTCCCACATAAATTGCTATTGTAACACCTAAGATATCTCCTCCTCTTTTTTTCCCCATTAGTCATTCTTATTTCTTCCTTTTTTCCTCTTCTCACCCTCTCCTTTATTTCATACAACTGTATTTCTAATTCTCTATAACTATTCTTATTTTACTATTATTATTATTTTCTTTTTTTCTTTTTCTGCTGAGAACTAGAATGGCACACTGATGGTCAGGCACCGCAGTACTCTGACTCAAGGAGGCCAAGAGATCATGGTCTAGAGAGCCCTTCTACCTTTGACCCTGGGAGGAAAGTATTATCAATTCCACATTGCAGATTGTTTCTATTTCTATTTCATTCTTATTTAATTTTTCCTTTTTGTTTCTTGTTTTTGCTCTTTTTTTTCTCTTCATATTTTTGGCAGAGGAAAAGACTGGCTTTGATCAGGCTGGTAAGGAGCTCCTGATTTCAAGGAACCCAACTGACACAATCCCTCAGAATCCTTGAATTATAGGCACGGCCTTAACACCATGCTAATCAATACCATTTCTTCTATCATTCTCATTCTCTCTTTTTATCCTCCTTCTTTCCTGTTCTTTAATTTTTTTTATCCCACCTCCTTTTTCCTTTTCCTTTTTCTTTTTCTCTTTCCTTCTTTTTTCTTCCTTGTTTCTTGTTTCTCCCTGCATGCCCTTTACCTTTCTCTTCCTTTTGCCCTTACACCAGGAGAACACTTGAACATCTAAATTCTGAGACAACTTAACTCGACACAAAGGAGGAAGTGATAAGTAAAAAGGTAGATAGGAAAGTGAACAAGAAGAAAGCACACATGAGGAGGAACCAACAAAAAAATTGAGGAAACATAAAAAACCAAAACAGAGCATCTCCTCTAAGGAACTATGATGCAGCTACTGCAGAAGACTCTACATATAAGGAATTAATGGATTTGACAGAGGGAATCAAAATATTTATCATAGGCTTGGCGCCTGTGGCTCAAGCGGCTAAGGTGTCAGCCACATATACCTGAGCTGGCGGGTTCGAATCCAGCCCGGACCTGCCAAACAACAATGATGGCTGCAACCAAAAAATAGCCAGGTGTTGTAGCGGGTGCCTGTAGTCCCAGCTACTTGGGAGGCAGAGGCAGGAGAATCGCTTGAGCCCAGGAATTGGAGGATGCTGTGAGCTGTGATACCACAGCACTCTACCCAGGGGTACAGCCTGAGGCTCTGTCTTAAAAATATATATATATTTATCATAAAGACAATAAAAGGAATGGACAAAAAAATGGAAAGACAGAACCAAAAGTTGGAAAAGAGATATATAGAGCATAGAAAGAATAGGGTGGAGGTTAAGGAAATTAAGGAGATAATCAGGGAATGTAAAGATGCAGCAGAAAGCATCAAAATTAGATTAGATCATGGGGAAGAAAGTATCTCAGATGTAGAGGATAAAGTTTTTGAGTTAACATAGTTAGTAAAATGGTTGAAGAAAAGAGAGAGAAAGCAGAATAGTGGCTTAGAAAACTCCCAGACTCCACAAAGCACTCAAACATATGAATAATAGGGATCTTTGAAAGAGAAGAAGATTGTTCCAAAGGAATGGAAGACCTACTTGAGACTATCACAAACGAAAACTTCTCAAGTTTTACTAAACACCTCCAAAACTCTTTTTACATGGATATCGAACCCCACATCAACTCAACTCTAACAGAGCATCTCCAAGACACTTTATAATGAACCTGTTCAAAGTCAAGATGAAAGAGAAATTCTCCCATCAACCAGGGTAAGCATCAACTAGCCTACAGGGGCAGAGCCATTAGGATAACAGCAGACTTTTCAACCAACACTTTCTAAGCCAGAAGACAATGGTCATCTGCCTTCAACATTCTTAAACAATTTTCAGCCCAGAATTCTGTATCCTGCTAAACAAAGCTGAAAAACTGATGGAGAAATCAAACCTTTTGCAAATGTACAAACACTGAGGATATATGCCACAACAAGACAAGCTCTACAGGAAATAATTAAATCTATTCTCAACACTGATCATCACAATGGACCACCTGCAAACTAAACACCCAGAACCTAAAGGTCAAGACTTACCTTCACAATGGTGCAAAGGATAAAACTACACAATAGAGGCTCAGCACCCATGGCTCAGTGAGGAGGGTGCTGGCCACATACAACAAGGTTGGCAGGTTCAAGCCCAGTCTGGGCCTGCTAAACAACAATGACACCTGCAACCATAAAATAGCTAGGTGTTGTGGCGGGCACCTGCAGTCCCACCTACTCGGGTGGCTGAGGCAACAGAATTGCTTAAGTACAAGAGTTTGAGGTTGCTGTGAGCCGGCGACGTAGTGAGACTCTGTCTCAAAAATAATAAATAAATAAATAAAACCAACTACACAACGGACTTTCACAAAATAAAAGGAATACGATTTCAACACACTTATCAATTCTCTCAATAAATATCAATGGATTGAATTCCCCAATGAAGAGGCACAGGCTGGCTGATTAAATGAAAAAAATCATAAGCCATCCATATACTGTCTCCAGGAAATGCACCTATCATTAAAGGACAAATCAAGACTCAGGATAAAGGGTTGGAAAACAGTACTCCAAGCAAATGGAAATCAGATGAAAAGAGGGGTTACAAACTTATTCTCAGATACAAGCAAATTTAAAGCAACTGAAGTTAAGAAAGACAAACATGGACACTGTATACTGGTCAAAGGAATAATACAACAAGACATTTCAATTTTAAATATTTATGCACCCAATTTAAATGCTCCCAGATTTATGAAACAGATCTTGACTAGCCTGAGCAATATGATATCCCATAACACCACAATAGTCAGGAACCTACACCTTTGTGACAGAACTGGACAGAACCTCTAAACAGAAACTAAACAAAGATACAAAGGACTTAAATGTGACCCTAAAGAAATGAGCTTAACATACATATACAGAACACACCATCTCAAAGCTAAAGAATATACATTTTTCTTATCAGCCCACGGTACATTCTCCAAAATAGACCACATCCTAGAATACAGATCAAACCTCAGCAAATTAAAAGACTAGAAATTATACCTAGTATCTTCTCAGATGACAAGGCAGTAAAGGTAGAATTCAACTCCAACAAAACCATTTATCACCACACAAAGATATGGAAACTAAACAACCTTATGATGAATGAAAATTGGGTTCAGGAAGAGATAAAAGGGGGAATTGTTAAAAACATCAAACATAACAACAATGAAGACATGAGTTACCAAAATCAGTGAGATAAAGAAAAGCAGTCTTCTGGGGAAGAGGGAAATTTATAGCATTAGGTGCCTAAATACGAAAAACAGAAAGAGAATGCATCAACAAATTCACAAGCCATCTTAAGGAATTGGAAAAAGAAGAACAAACTAATTCCAAACCCAGCATAGAAAAAGAAAATAATCAAAATTAAATCAGAGATTAACAAAATTGAAAACAAAAGAATCATTCAGAAAATTAATAAAACAAAAAGTTGGTTTTTCAAAAAAATAAATATAACCAATAATACTTGGGCCAGATTAACTAGAAACAGAACAGTAAAATCTCTAAGAATGTCAATCAGAAAGGATTAAGGGCAAATAACAATAGATGCCACAAGAAACTCTATGTGCAAAGATTTGACAATGTGGAAGAAATGGATCAATACCTGGAATCACACCCTCTTTCTAGACTTAACAAAAAAGAAGTAGATCTTTTGAACAGACCAATTTGAAGAACAGAGATCAAAGAAATAATAACAAAATCTCCCAAAAACAATAACAAAAAGAACAATATCAGACCCCAGGTGGCCTCAACTCTAACCGAGCTTCTCCAGGACACATTGTGATAACCTGTCCAAAGTCAAGACAAAAGCTCTGTTTGCTGGGTGGCTCCTCCTGACTCCACGCTGCACTGGGGTGAGCTGTGTCAGAGGAGTCACCAGGCCCCTGTGATCCAGTTCCCAGAGACCTCTTGAACCCTTCCACCCGAGACAAGTGCCGATTGAGACAGTTGATTCGGACCTTTTGAACTGGGCTAATAGACTGAGGACTTTTCAGGCGGTGCCCTGGGTGTGCGATTGTAGGAAGGTTTGATTCTCCTTTTCCAACTGGGGCCAGAGGTGGGCAGGCGGGGTGACTTAATTGCTGATTTTTCCACACAGCTGAGACTTCAAGCCAGAGTAGAAGTTGCAATAGGATCGAACAGAAACCAGCTGAAAACAAGACAGAACCACTTTGCTCCACCACACCAGACAGGGCCCCAGTTTCTCAGGCCACAACACTGTACGGGCCCTCGATAAAACCCCAGGGGAAAAACCAAAGGGAGTAAACCATGGGGCGGAATCAGCGGAAAAACTCTGGTAACATGAATAACCAGAATAGATCAACCCCCCCAAGAAAACATACGGCAGATGTGATTGACGATCCCATTCATAAACAACTGGCTGAGATGTCAGAAGTCGAATTCAGAATTTGGTTTGCAGACAAGATTAATAAAATGGAATTAGGAATTCGAGGAGAAATTCAAAAACTGTCTCAAGAATTTAACGAATTTAAAGACAAAACCACCAAAGACTTAGACACACTGAAACAAGAACTTACAGCCCTCAAAGATATGAAAAATACAGTAGAATCCCTCAGTAACAGAATGGAGCAAGCAGAAGAAAGGATTTCTGACATTGAAGATAAAGTCTTCGAACGCTCCCAATCTCTCAAAGAGGAAGAGAAATGGAGAGCAAAAACGGATCACTCACTCAGAGAACTCTCAGATAATTTGAAAAAAAACAACATAAGGGTTATAGGAATTTCGGAGAACGATGAAGTGCCTACCAAGGGCACAGAGGCCCTTCTACATGAAATTATGAAAGAAAATTTTCCAGACATGCCTAGAGAATCTGAAATTCAGATAGCAGACAGCTTCAGAACCCCAGCACGATTCAACCCCAATAAGCCATCTCCCAGACATATCATAATTAGCTTCACTAAAATTAACATGAAAGAGAAGATTCTCAAAACAGCCCGGCGAAAGAAAACTATAACGTACAAAGGTAAGAATATTAGAATAACTGCAGATCTCTCTGCTGAAACTTTTCAAGCCAGAAGAGGCTGGTCATCAACTTTTAATCTCCTAAAGCAAAAAAACTTTCAACCCAGGATCTTGTATCCAGCTAAACTGAGTTTCATCTATGATGGAGAAATTAAATACTTCAATGACATTCATATGTTGAAAAAATTTGCCATAAGTAAACCAGCTCCTCAGGATGTTCTCAGACCTATCCTCCACAATGACCAACCCAATCCTATACCACAAAAGTAAACTCACTCAGAAACTTCGGATCAAACTCCAACTTCCACACTGGCGAAAGGATTAAAAATGTCCACTGGACCTTTGAAAAACTCGATACCCAAAATTCCACCAGACTTATCAATACTCTCCATCAATGTGAATGGCTTAAACTGTCCTCTAAAGAGGCATAGGTTAGCTGACTGGATACAAAAACTCAAGCCAGATATTTGTTGCATACAAGAGTCAAATCTCAACTTAAAAGACAAATACAGACTCAGGGTGAAAGGATGGTCATCCATATTTCAGGCAAATGGTAATCAGAAAAAAGCAGGTGTTGCAATTTTATTTGCAGATACAGTAGGCTTTAAACCATCAAAAGTAAGGAAGGACAAGAATGGTCACTTCATATTTGTTAAGGGTAATACTCAATATGACGAGATCTCAATTATTAGTATCTATGCACCCAACCAGAATGCACCTCAATTTATAAGAGAAACTCTAACAGACATGAGTAACTTGATTTCCTCCAGCTCCATAATCGTTGGAGATTTCAACACTCCCTTGGCAGTGTTGGATCGATCATCCAGAAAGAAGCTGAGCAAAGAAATCTTAGATTTAAAACTAACCATCCAATATTTAGATTTAGCAGACATCTACAGAACATTTCATCCCAACAAAACTGAATACACATACTTCTCATCAGCCCACGGAACTTACTCCAAAATTGATCACATTTTAGGTCACAAGTCTAACCTCAGTAAATTTAAAGGAATAGAAATTATTCCATGCATCTTCTCGGACCATCATGGAATAAAACTTGAATTGAGTAACAACAGGAATCTGCATACCCATACAAAAACATGGAAGTTAAATAACCTTATGCTGAATGATAGCTGCGTCAGAGATGAGATTAAGAAAGAAATCACCAATTTTTTGGAACAAAACGACAATGAAGACACAAACTATCAGAACCTCTGGGACACTGCAAAGGCAGTTCTAAGAGGGAAATTTATAGCACTGCAAGCCTTCCTCAAGAGAACGGAAAGAGAGGAAGTTAACAACTTAATGGGACATCTCACGCAACTGGAAAAGGAAGAACATTCCAACCCCAAACCCAGTAGAAGAAAAGAAATAACCAAAATTAGAGCAGAATTAAATGAAATTGAAAACAAAAGAATAATACAACAGATCAATAAATCAAAAAGCTGGTTTTTTGAAAAGGTCAATAAAATAGATAAACCTCTGGCCAACCTAATCAGGAAAAAAAGAGTAAAATCTCTAATATCGTTAATCAGAAACAACAAAGACGAAATAACCACAGACTCATCAGAAATCCAAAAAATCCTTAATGAATATTACAAGAAACTTTATTCTCAGAAATATGAAAATCTGAAGGAAATAGACCGATACTTGGAAGCACGCCACCTTCCAAGACTTAACCAGAATCAAGTGGAAATGTTGAACAGACCCATATCAAGTTCAGAAATAGCATCAACTATACAAAACCTCCCTAAAAAGAAAAGCCCGGGACCAGATGGTTTCACGTCAGAATTCTACCAAACCTTTAAAGAGGAATTAGTACCTATATTACTCAACCTGTTCCAAAATGTAGAAAAAGAAGGAAGACTACCCAACACGTTCTATGAAGCAAACATCACCCTGATCCCCAAACCAGGAAAAGACCCAACAAGAAAAGAAAATTATAACCAATATCACTAATGAATATAGATGCAAAAATATTCAACAAGATCCTAACAAACAGAATCCAGCAACACATCAAACAAATTATACATCATGACCAAGTTGGTTTTATCCCAGGGTCTCAAGGCTGGTTCAATATACGTAAATCTATAAATGTAATTCAGCACATAAACAAATTAAAAAACAAAGACCATATGATTCTCTCAATTGATGCAGAAAAAGCTTTTGATAATATCCAGCATCCCTTCATGATCAGAACACTCAAGAAAATTGGTCTAGAAGGGACTTTTCTTAAACTGATAGAGGCTATCTATAGCAAACCCACAGCCAATATCATATTGAATGGAGTTAAATTGGAATCATTTCCACTCAGATCAGGAACCAGACAAGGCTGCCCATTGTCTCCATTGCTTTTCAACATTGTAATGGAAGTTTTAGCCACCGCAATTAGGGAAGAAAAGGCGATCAAGGGTATCCATATAGGGTCAGAAGAGATCAAACTCTCGCTCTTCACAGATGATATGATTGTGTATCTGGAAAACACTAGGGACTCTACTACAAAACTCCTAGAAGTGATCAAGGAATACAGCAGCGTCTCAGGTTACAAAATCAACATTCATAAGTCGGTAGCCTTTATATACACCAACAACAGTCAAATTGAAAAAGCAGTTAAGGACTCTATCCCATTCACAGTAGTGCCAAAGAAGATGAAATATTTGGGAATTTACCTAACAAAAGATGTGAAAGATCTCTATAAAGAGAACTATGAAACTCTAAGAAAAGAAATAGCTGAAAATGTTAACAAATGGAAAAACATACCATGCTCATGGCTAGGAAGAATCAACATTATCAAAATGTCCATACTACCCAAAGCAATATATAATTTCAACGCACTCCCTATTAAAGCTCCACTGTCATATTTTAAAGATCTTGAAAAAACATTACTTCGTTTTATATGGAATCAGAAAAAACCTCGAATAGCCAAGACATTACTCAGAAATAAAAACAAAACAGGAGGAATCACACTACCAGACCTCAGACTTTACTACAAATCGATAGTGATCAAAACAGCATGGTATTGGCACAAAAACAGAGAAGTAGATATCTAGAATAGAATAGAGAACCAAGAGATGAATCCAGCTACTTACCGCTATTTGATTTTTGACAAGCCAATTAAAAACATTCAGTGGGGAAAAGATTCCCTATTTAACAAATGGTGCTGGGTGAACTGGCTGGCAACCTGCAGAAGACTGAAATTGGACCCACACCTTTCACCATTAACTAAGATAGACTCTCATTGGATTAAAGATTTAAACTTAAGACATGAAACTATAAAAATACTAGAGGAGAATGCAGGGAAAACCCTTGAAGAAATTGGTCTGGGTGAGTATTTCATGAGGAGAACCCCCCGGGCAATTGAAGCAGCTTCAAAAATACACTACTGGGACTTGATCAAACTAAAAAGCTTCTGCACAGCTAAGAACACAGTAAGCAGAGCAAGCAGACAGCCCTCAGAATGGGAGAAGATATTTGCAGGGTATATCTCTGACAAAGGTTTAATAACCAGAATCCACAGAGAACTCAAACGCATCAGCAAGAAAAAAACAAGGGATCCCATCGCAGGCTGGGCAAGGGATTTGAAGAGAAACTTCTCTGAAGAAGACAGGCGCACGGCCTTCAGACATATGAAAAAATGGTCATCATCTTTAATCATCAGAGAAATGCAAATCAAAACTACTTTGAGATATCATCTAACTCCAATGAGACTAGCCTATATCACAAAATCTCAAGACCAGAGATGTTGGCGTGGATGCGGAGAAAAGGGAACACTTCTGCACTGCTTTTGGGAATGCAAATTAATACATTCCTTTTGGAAAGATATATGGAGAACACTCAGAGATCTAAAAATAGATCTGCCATTCAATCCTGTAATTCCTCTGCTGGGCATATACCCAGAAGACCAAAAATCACAACATAACAAAGATATTTGTACCAGAATGTTTATTGCAGCCCAATTCGTAATAGCTAACTCATGGAAAAAGCCCAAGTGCCCATCGATCCACGAATGGATTAATAAATTGTGGTATATGTATACCATGGAATACTATGCAGCCTTAAAGAAAGATGGAGACTTTACCTCTTTCATGTTTACATGGATGGAGCTGGAACATATTCTTCTTAGTAAAGTATCCCAAGAATGGAAGAAAAAATACCCAATGTACACAGCCCTACTATGAAACTAATTTGGGACTCTCACATGAAAGCTATAACCCAGCTACAACTTAACAATAGGGGGAAGTTGGAAAGGGGTGGGTGGGTAGAGGGAGGGGAATCGGTGGGATCACACCTTTGGTGCATATTACAGGGGTATTTGCGAAACTTGGTAAATGTAGAATGTAAATGTTTTGGCACAGTAACTGAGATAACGCCGGAAAGGCTATGTTAACCACTGTGATAAAAATGTGTCAAATGGTTTATGAAGTGAGTGTATGATGCCCCATAATCATATCATTGTATACAGTTATGATTTAATAAAAAATAAATAAATAAAAAAAAATTGACGGAGAAATCAAATCATTTACGGATATACAAACATTGAGGAAATTCGCCACAACAAGACCAGCTCTACAGGAAATACTTCAACCTGTTCTGCACACTGATCACCACAATGAATCAGCAGCAAAGTAAGAACTCAGAAATCAAAGGACAAAACCTAACCTCCACACTGATGCAAAAGATAAAACTAAGCAATGGACTCTCACCAAATAAGATGAATAGAATACTACCACACTTATCAATTATCTCAATAAATGTTAATGGCTTGAATTCCCCACTGAAGAGACATAGATTGGCTGACTGGATTAAAAAACACAAGCCATCCATTTGCTGTCTGCAAGAAACACATCTGGCTTCAAAAGACAAATTAAAGCTCCGAGTCAAGGGTTGGAAGACAATTTTTCAGGCAAATGGAATTCAGAAGAAAAGAGGAGTTGCAATCTTATTTTCAGATACATGTGCATTTAAAGCAACTAAAGTCAAAAAAGACAAAGATGGTCACTTTATATTGGTCAAGGGAAAAATACAACAAGAAGACGTTTCAATTCTAAATATTTATGCACCCAATTTAAATGCTCCCAGATTCTTGAAGCAGATCTTACTCAGTCTGAGCAATATGATATCTGATAATACCATCATAACAGGGGACTTTAACACTCCTCTTACAGAGCTGGACAGCTCCTCTAAACAGAAATTAAACAAGAATATAAGAGATTTAAATGAGACCCTAGAACAACTATGCTTGATAGACGCATATAGAGCACTCCACCCCAAAGATAAAGAATATACATTCTTCTCATTACCCCATGGAACATTCTCCAAAACTGATCATATCCTAGGACACAAAACAAATATCAACAGAATCAAAAGAATTGAAATTTTACCTTGTATTTTTTCATACCAAAAGGCACTAAAGGTGGAACTCAACTCTAACAAAAATGCTCAACCCCACCCAAAGGCATGGAAATTAAACAATCTTCTGTTGAATAACAGATGGGTGCAGGAAGAAATAAAACAGGAAATCATTAACTTCCTTGAGCATAACAACAATGAAGACACAAGCTACCAAAACCTGTGGGATACTGCAAAAGCAGTTTTGAGAGGAAAATTCATCGCTTTAGATGCCTACATTCGAAAAACAGAAAGAGAGCGCATCAACAATCTCACAAGAGATCTTATGGAATTGGAAAAAGAAGAACAATCTAAGCCTAAACTCAGTAGAAGAAAAGAAATATCCAAAATCAAATCAGAGATCAATGAAATTGAAAACAAAAGAATCATTCAGAAAATTAATGAAACAAGGAGTTGGTTTTTTGAAAAAATAAATAAAATAGATAAACCATTGGCCAGACTAACTAGAAATAGAAAAGTAAAATCTCTAGTAACCTCAATCAGAAATGATAAAGGGGAAATAACAACTGATCCCACAGAGATACAAGAGATCATCGCTGAATACTACCAGAAACTCTATGCCCAGAAATTTGACAATGTGAAAGAAATGGATCAATATTTGGAATCACACCCTCTCCCTAGACTTAGCCAGGAAGAAATGGACCTCCTGAACAGACCAATTTCAAGCACTGAGATCAAAGAAACAATAAAAAAGCTTCCAACTAAAAAATGCCCTGGTCCAGATGGCTTCACACCAGAATTCTATCAAACCTTCAAGGAAGAGCTGATTCCTGTACTGCAGAAATTATTCCAAAAAACTGAGGAAGAACGAATCTTCCCCAACACATTCTATGAAGCAAACATCACCCTGATACCAAAACCAGGAAAAGACCCAGACAAAAAGGAGAATTTCAGACCAATCTCACTCATGAATATAGATGGAAAAATTCTCAACAAAATTCTAGCCAATAGATTACAGCTTATCATCAAAAAAGTCATTCATCATGATCAAGTAGGCTTCATCCCAGGGATGCAAGGCTGGTTTAACATACGCAAGTCCATAAACGTTATCCACCATATTAACAGAGGCAAAAATAAAGATCACATGATCCTCTCAATAGATGCAGAAAAAGCATTTGATAAAATCCAGCATCCTTTTCTAATTAGAACACTGAAGAGTATAGGCATAGGTGGCACATTTCTAAAACTGATTGAAGCTATCTATGACAAACCCACAGCCAATATTTTACTGAATGGAGTAAAACTGAAAGCTTTTCCTCTTAGAACTGGAACCAGACAAGGTTGTCCTCTGTCACCTTTACTATTCAACATAGTGCTGGAAGTTCTAGCCAATACAATTAGGCAAGACAAGGAAATAAAGGGAATCCAAATGGGAGCAGAGGAGGTCAAACTCTCCCTCTTTGCTGATGACATGATCTTATACTTAGAGAACCCCAAAGACTCAACCACAAGACTCCTAGAAGTCATCAAAAAATACAGTAATGTTTCAGGATATAAAATCAATGTCCACAAGTCAGTAGCCTTTGTGTACACCAATAACAGTCAAGATGAGAAGCTAATTAAGGACACAACTCCTTTCACCATAGTTTCAAAGAAAATGAAATACCTAGGAATATACCTAACGAAGGAGGTGAAGGACCTCTATAAAGAAAACTATGAACTCCTCAGAAAGGAAATAGCAGAGGATATTAACAAATGGAAGAACATACCATGCTCATGGATGGGAAGAATCAACACTGTTAAAATGTCTGTACTTCCCAAAGCAATCTACCTATTCAATGCCATTCCTATCAAAGTACCTACATCGTACTTTCAAGATTTGGAAAAAATGATTCTGCGTTTTGTATGGAACCGGAAAAAACCCCGTATAGCTAAGGCAGTTCTTAGTAATAAAAATAAAGCTGGGGGCATCAGCATACCAGATTTTAGTCTGTACTACAAAGCCATAGTGCTCAAGACAGCATGGTACTGGCACAAAAACAGAGACATAGACACTTGGAATCGAATTGAAAACCAAGAAATGAAACTAACATTTTACAACCACCTAATCTTTGATAAACCAAACAAGAACATACCCCGGGGGAAAGACTCCCTATTCAATAAATGGTGTTGGGAGAACTGGATGTCTACATGTAAAAGACTGAAACTGGACCCACACCTTTCCCCACTCACAAAAATTGATTCAAGATGGATAAAGGACTTAAACTTAAGGCATGAAACAATAAAAATCCTCCAAGAAAGCATAGGAAAAACACTAGAAGATATTGGCCTGGGGAAAGACTTCATGAAGAAGACTGCCATGGCAATTGCAACAACAACAAAAATAAACAAATGGGACTTCATTAAACTGAAAAGCTTCTGTACAGCTAAGGAGACAATAACCAAAGCAAAGAGACCACCTACACAATGGGAAAGGATATTTGCATATTTTGAATCAGACAAAAGCTTGATAACTAGGATCTATAGAGAACTCAAATTAATCCACATGAAAAAAGCCAACAATCCCATATATCAATGGGCAAGAGACATGAATAGAACTTTCTCTAAAGACGACAGACGAATGGCTAACAAACACATGAAAAAATGTTCATCATCTCTATCTATTAGAGAAATGCAAATCAAAACCACCCTGAGATATCATCTAACCCCAGTGAGAATGGCCCACATCACAAAATCTCAAAACTGCAGATGCTGGCGTGGATGTAGAGAGAAGGGAACACTTTTACACTGCTGGTGGGACTGCAAACTAGTACAACCTTTCTGGAAGGAAGTATGGAGAAACCTCAAAGCACTCAAGCTAGACCTCCCATTTGATCCTGCAATCCTATTACTGGGCATCTACCCAGAAGGAAAGAAATCCTTTTATCATAAGGACACTTGTACTAGACTGTTTATTGCAGCTCAATTTACAATCGCCAAAATGTGGAAACAGCCTAAATGCCCACCAACCCAGGAATGGATTAACAAGCTGTGGTATATGTATACCATGGAATACTATTCAGCCATTAAAAAAAAATGGAGACTTTACATCCTTCGTATTAACCTGGATGGACGTGGAAGACATTATTCTTAGTAAAGCATCACAAGAATGGAGAATCATGAATCCTATGTACTCAATTTTGATATGAGGACAATTAATGACAATTATGGTTATGGGGGGGGACAGAAAGAGGGAAGGAGGGAGGTGGGTGGGGCCTTGGTGTGCGTCACACTTTATGGGGGCAAGACATGATTGCAAGAGGGACTTTACCTAACAATTGCAATCAGTGTAACCTGGCTTAGTGTACCCTCAATGAATCCCCAACAATAAAAAATATATATATATATATAAAAAAAAAAAGAAAAGAAAACAAAAGAATTATGCAGCAGATCAATAAATCAAAAAGTTGGTTTTTTGAAAAGGTCAATAAAATAGATAAATCTTTGGCTAACCTAACCAGGAAAAAAAGAGTGAAATCTCTAATCTCATCAATCAGAAACAACAAAGACAAAATAACAACAGACTCCTCAGAAATTCAAAATATCCTTAATGAATATTACAAGAAACTTTATTCTCAGAAATATGAAAATCTGAAGGAAATTGACCAATACTCGGAAGCAGGTCGCCTTCCAAAACTTAGCCAGAATCAAGTGGAAATGTTGAAAAGGTCTATATGAAGTCCTGAAATAGCATCAATGATACAAAATTTCCCTAAAAAGAAAAGCCTAGGACCAGATGGCTTCACGTCAGAATTCTACCAAACCTTTAAAGAGGAACTAGTGGGGCGGTGCCTGTGACTCAGTCGGTAAGGTGCCAGCCCCATATACCGAGGGTGGCGGGTTCAAACCCAGACCCTGCTGAACTGCAACCAAAAAATAGCTGGGCGTTGTGGCGGGCGCCTGTAGTCCCAGCTACTCGGGAGGCTGAGGCAAGAGAATCGTATAAGCCCAGGAGTTGGAGGTTGCTGTGAGCTGTATGATGCCACGGCACTCTACTGAGGGCCATAAAGCGAGACTCTGTCTCTACAAAAAAAATAAAATAAAAAAAATAAAGAGAAACTAGTACCTACAATTACTCAACCTGTTCCAAAATATAGAAAAAGAAGGAAGACTACCCAACACGTTCTATGAAGCAAACATCACCCTGATCCCCAAACCAGGAAAAGACCCAACAAGAAAAGAAAATTATAGACCAATATCACTAATGAATATAGATGCAAATATATACAACAAGATCCTAACAAACAGAATCCAGCAACACATCAAACAAATTATACATCATGACCAAGTCGGTTTTATCCCAAGGTCTCAAGGCTGGTTCAATATACGTAAATCTATAAATATAATTCAGCACATAAACAAATAAGAAAACAAAGACCATATGACTTTCTCAATTGATGCAGAAAAAACTTTTGATAATATCCAGCATCCCTTCATGATCAGAACACTTAAGAAAATTGGTATAGAAGGGACATTTCTTAAACTGATAGAGGCTATCTACAGCAAACCCACAGCCAATATCGTATTGAATGGAGTTAAATTGAAACATTTCCACATGGCTGCCCATTGTCTCCATTGCTCTTTAACATTGTAATGGAAGTTTTAGCCATTGCAATTAGGGAAGAAAAGGCGATCAAAGGTATCCATATAGGGTCAAAATGGATCAAACTTTTGCTCTTCACAGATGATATGATTGTACATCTGGAAAACACCAGGGATTCTACTACAAAACTCTTAGAAGTGATCAAGGAATACAGCAGCGTCTCAGGTTACAAAATCAACATTCGTAAATAGGTAGCCTTTATATATACCAAAAATAGTCAAGCTGAAAAAACAGTTAAGGACTCTATTCCATTCACAGTAGTGCCAAAGAAGATGAAATATTTGGGAGTTTATCTAACAAAGGACATGAAAGATCTCTATAAAGAGAACTATGAAACTCTAAGAAAAGAAATAGCTGAAAATGTTAACAAATGGAAAAACATACCATGCTCATGACTGGGAAGAATCAACATTGTTAAAATGTCCATATTACCCAAAGCAATAACAATTTTAATGCAATCCCTATTAAAGCTCCACTGTCATACTTTAAAGATCTTGAAAAAATAATACTTTGTTTTATATGGAATCAGAAAAAAACCTTGAATAGCCAAGACATTACTCACACATAAAAACAAAGCAGAAGGAATCACGCTACCAGACCTCAGAATATACCATAAATCGTTAGTGATCAAAACAGCATGGTATTGGCACAAAAACAGAGAGGTGGATATATGGAACAGAATAGAGAACCAAGAAACGAACCCAGCTACTTACCATGATTTGATCTTTGACAAACCAGTTAAAAACATTCAGTGGGGAAAAGATTCCTTATTTAACAAATGGTGCTGGGTGAACTGGCTGGCAACCTGTAGAAGACTGAAACTGGACCCACACCTTTCACCATTAACTAAGTAAGACTCTCACTGGATTAAAGATTTAAACTTAAAACATGAAACTATAAAAATACTAGAAGAGAGTGCAAGGAAAACTCTTGAAGAAATCGGTCTGGGCGAGTATTTTATGAGGAGGACCCCCGTGGCAATTGAAGCAGCTTCAAAAATACACTACTGGGACCTGATCAAACTAAAAAGCTTCTGCAAAGCCAAGAACACAGTAAGTACAGCAAGCAGACAGCCCTCAGAATGGGAGAAGATATTTGCAGGTTATGTCTTCGACAAAGGTTTAATAACCAGAATCCACAGAGAACTCAAACGTATAAGCAAGAAAAGGACAAGTGATCCCATCGCAGGCTGGGCAAGGGACTTGAAGAGAAACTTCTCTGAAGAAGAAAGGCAGGCACATGGCCTACAGACACATGAAAAAATGCACATCATCCTTAATCATCAGAGAAATGCAAATCAAAACTACTTTGAGATATCATCTAATTCCAGTAAGATTAGCCCATATTACAAAATCCCCAAACCAGAGTTGTTGACGTGGATGTGGAGAACAGGGAACACTTCTACACTGCTGGTGGGAATACAAACTAATACGTTCCTTTTGGAAAGATGTTTGGAAAACACTCAGAGATCTAAAAATAGACCTGACATTCAATCCTGCAATTTCTCTACTAGGTATATACCCAGAAGACCAAAAAAATCACATTATAACAAAGATATTTGTACCAGAATGTTTATTGCAGCTCAATTCATAATTGCTAAGTCATGGAAAAAGCTCAAGTGCCCACGAATGGATTAATTCTTCCACCCACCAATGGATTAATAAATTGTGCTATATGTATACTATGGAATATTATGCAGCCTTAAAGAAAGATGGAGACTTGGGCAAGACACGATTACAAGAGGGACTTTGCCTTACAAATGCAATCAATGTATTCTGGTTTATTGTACCCTCAATGAATCCCCAACAATAAAAAAAAAAAAAAGAGTACTACCTACTCCACAGCAAGCATTAAATAAAATATAATTTTACTTAGCAAAAAAAAAAAAAGAAAGAATGATGGAGACTTTACCTCTTTCATGTTTACATGGATGGAGCTGGAACATATTCTTCTTAGCAAAGTATCTCAAGAATGGAAGAAAAAGTATCCAATGTACTCAGCCCTACTATGAACCTAATGTATAGCTTTCATGTGAAAGCTATAACCCAATTATAGCCCAAGAATATGAGGAAAGGGGAAAGGAAGGGGAAGGAAGGGCGGAGGATGGGTGGAGGGAGGGTAATTGGTGGGACCACACCTATGGTGTATCTAACAAGGGTACATACGAAATTTACTAAATGTAGAATATAAATGTCTTAACACAATAACTATCTAACAAGGGTACATACGAAATTTACTAAATGTAGAATATAAATGTCCTAACACAATAACTAAGAAAATGCCATGAAGGCTATTTTAACCACTTTGATGAAAATATTTCAAATTGTATTTAAAACCAGCACATTCTACCCCCACGATTGTATAATGTACACAGCTATGATTTAATTAAAAAAAAGAATGAAAAAAAATCTTAGACATGAAACAATAAAAATCCTTGAAGAAAGTGTGGAGAAAATACTTGAAGATACCATCCTGGTGAAAGATTTTATGAAGAGGGCGGCGCCTGTGGCTCAAGGGAGTAGGGTGCTGGTCCCATGTACCGGAGGTGGTGTGTTCAAACCCAGCCCTGGCCAAAAACTGCAAAAAAAAAAAAAAAAAAAAAAAGATTTTGTGAAGAATATTTTTGTGGCAATGGCAACAACAACAAAAATAAACAAATGGTACTTAGTTATGTACAGTTAAGGAGACAATAACCAAAGCAAACAGATGACCTTTAGAATGGGAAAAGATACTTGCGTATTATGAATTGGACAAAAGCTGGATAACTAGAATTTATAGAGACCTCAAATTAATCAACAAAAAAAGACTCACAAGCCCAAATATCACTGAGATATGAAGAGAAATGAATAGAACCTTTTCTAAAGAAGACACATGAATGGCTAACATATGAAAAAATGCTTATCGTCCCTAATCGTCAGAGCAATGCAAATCAAAATTATCCTACAATATCACCTAACCCCCGTGAGAATGGTCCACATCACAAAGTCTTAAAGCTGCAGATGCTGGTGTGGATATGGAGAGAAGGAACATTTTTACACTGCTGGTGGGACTGCAAACTAATGTAACCTTTTTAGAAGGAAGTATGGAGAATTCTCAAAGAACTCAAATTAGACCTCCCATTTGATCCTGCAATCCCATTCCTGGGCATCTACCCAGAGTGAAAAAGATATCATTTTATCATAAGGAAATTTCTACTAGACTGTTTATTGCAGCTCAATTTATAATCACCAAAATGTGGAAACAACCTAAATGCTCACCAACCCAGGAATGGATTAACAAGCTGTTGTATATGTATACCATGGAATATAATTCAGCCATTAAAAGAGATGGGGACTACATCTTTTGTATTAACCTGGATTGAGGTGGAACACATACTTCTTAGTAAAGCATCACAGGAATGGAAAGCAAGAATCCAATGTACTCATTTCTAATATGAAGGCAATAGATGGTCTATTACAAGGTGGGGGGATACGGGAATGAAGGAGCAGGGAGAGGGGAGGTAGGAGGGTTGGAGGGGTCAGATGTATGGCACACCTCTTGGGGCCAAGACACAATTATAAGAGGGACTTTAACAAATGCAATCAATGTAATCTAGTTCTTTGTAGCCTCAGTGAATCCCAAACAATAAAAAATAAAAATTAAAAAAAAAAAGTATTTGGGCATTCTTTCTCTCAATTAGGCCTTGTCTTCCTGCAATATTTCTGGCATGAAAACAGACACATCAACCAATAAAACAGAATAAAGAACCCAGAAATAAATCCACACATCTATAGGGAACTTATCTTCAACAATGTTGGCAAGAACTTCCAGTGGGGATAGGACAGTGGTGCAGGGAAAACTGGACACACATACCCAGAAGAGTGAAACTAGAACCTTATCTGTGACCATATACAAAAATCTAATCAAATGCTTATAGACTTAAATCTAAGATCTGAAGCTGTAAAGCCACTAAAATAAAACATTAGGTAAATGCTTCAGTGTGGGAGTTAGGTAAGTTGACTTCTCAGAGGAGTGCCCCATCTCAATTCTGGGGTAAGCAAGGAAAATGCCTGCAGAGACATTGATGGGAGAGTTACAGCTGCATTCTCTGTATTTGTTATTTATCTACTAAGGCCTTCTATTTCTTTTTGATTCAACTTAGTATATTTTCTTAAAAAAACTAACTTTGATAAATTTTCCTAGAAATCTATTCATTTCTTCTATGTTATCCGATTGTTCCCATGTAATTGATCATAGTAGCCCCTTATGCTCCTTTTAATTTCTAAGACATCTGCTGTAATGTCTCTAATTTCATTTCTCATTTTAATTAATTGAGTCTTTTCTTTTTTTTTCTGGTTAGCCAAAGGATGGTGAATTTTACTGACTTTTCCCCCACGTACACAACTCTTAGTTTTACCCCTGCTATTTCTTGGTTTCCTGACATGAATAACTTGTTCCCTCAATTCACTTTCAGTCTATGTGTACCTTTAAAGCCAAAATGGGTTTCTTGTAAATTTTCTTCCATAGTTTATTTTTTCATAAAAACTCTCAACAAATTAACTATAGAAGAAAATTTCCTCAATACAATTAAAGCCATTTATGAAAATTCACAGCTAACATAGTCAATGGGGAAAAAAAGAAAAGAAAATGCCTGCAGATGGGCAGTTCCTGGGGGTTCTTTAGAAAAGAACCCAGAGGCACCTGCCATATGATCCACCTGGTTGGGA
This sequence comes from Nycticebus coucang, assembly GCF_027406575.1. Taxonomy (NCBI): domain Eukaryota; kingdom Metazoa; phylum Chordata; class Mammalia; order Primates; family Lorisidae; genus Nycticebus; species Nycticebus coucang. Next base: position 83,120,147 of record NC_069787.1, on the reverse strand, counting down.
CAGGCTGAGCCCATGCATTTGAAAGTCAACAGATGGAAAGAACCAAAGTCTTTGCATATATGAACTAAGAAACCTGGTCTGCTTCCCCTACCTGAATAGAACTAGTTTCTCCCTCCCTCTCTATTTGCATATACCTCTGGCAGTTTACCAACCCCCTGCCTCTTACCATGGTTTTCTCTCTATTCAGTCTTCCTGAAAACTTGGGATTCTTTCCACCCTCTCTTTTGCATATGCACCTTTGTTAAAACTAATAAAAACTTTCTGAAGAAGCCAGGAAGGCCCTGCATTATCTCAGTCTACCTACCCTGACTTAGTATAAGCCATCTCCAGACATCCTCAGACTTGTTTTTCCTTAAAACTGGTGCTAAGTAGTCTTATAAATTTAGAAAGAATAATATTTGATAGCACAACGAAGTGACTCTAGTCAACAATAAGTTAAGATATACATTTTAATAACTAAAAGAGTGGAATTGGAATGTTTCTAATACTAAAAAGTGATAAATGCCTAAGGTGATGGATACCTCCATTACCCCAATTTGATTAATCCACACTACATACCTATAGCAAAACATCACACGCACCCTACAAAGATATACAACTATTAAGTACCCATAAAAAGGAAAAGGAAATTTTTTTTAAATTAAAAACAAAGAGAATTTTTAAAAAGAAACAAGCAAGACTAGGTAAGGTTATTATTTAGGTTTGTCATGTAATAAAACTGCCATGTTTTTTAACACAAGGACGAAATTCAGGTAATCGACTCTGCAGGGAGGCAGAGGGATGATGTCAGGAAGTGGTAGATGGAAGTCATTAGTTATGCTCTGGGGATTTGCTTGATGATGGGTTCACAGGGATTTATTTTTATTCTGAAAAAAAATAATGCCTTCTCCTGAGACAGTCATTCATTTTTCCTGCAGGGCCTCTTATCCTCTGATGGAGACTGGTAAAGGTGGCAGTCACATGCTGTGACTGCACGGTATGCCCTATTACTGAGATTTTGCCTGCCACTACTTGCTCTTCCTGTTTTCTTCAGCCAAAACTCAGCTTCACACAGATCATGTCAATGGCTGCAGCTCTTTCATTACAGATCTGTTCACTTTATGGGTGCTGCTGGGCACCAGGGCTGTTTCCCACTGTCTTAGACAACTCTGCTGTACACATCAATGTGCAGAAGGCTCTCTGTGTTCCCTGGGATAATATCTATTCATTAGGATTGTGATATAGCTCCTGCAGCAAGTGGTCATATTGTCCTACTGGAAGAGCAAACTGGAGTCTGCCCCAGTCCATAAGGTGTGTCCTTCCCTACAGTCTCACCAGCATTGGCTTTGTAGTTTGTGTTGATTTTTGGTCATTTGTGGGTATGAGGAGATGCCATGTCTCTGTTGTGATTTTTTTGTATTATACTCGAGGCTGAGGACTCACATTGTCAAGTGAGGTGGCCTCTGAGGGTACATTCTTCACATGTTCTCACTTTTCCTACGCCTTGCTCCTTTGTCTATTGGGAATTTGCTCTCTATGCACTGAAGAATACACACCAAGGCAACTATTTTAGACAATAGACTGGGGAGTCTGTTCCAAACTCTCATTTCTGCCAAGCTCCCTGCAGATTCCCAGTATGCCAGGAACATTTCTCCAGACAAGTCTTGCCCTGCAGGTAGATAGCAGTTGGCTAGAGGGCCAACTGCTATCTACCTGTCTGGCTGCAGGTAGATAGCAGTTGGCTAGAGGGCCAAGTTGCAGCTATGGAATCCACTCTTCACCCAGGCCATCAGGTGCCTTCATTTGCTACCAAGCTGCCCTCCTAGCCCCAGCTAGGGCTAGGACCTCTCTCAGAATACCCACGAGCTCTGCACTCCATGCTGGCACAGGGTGGCTGGGGATGGAGAACAGCACACTCTCTGCTTAGGGAGACGGTCTGGCCGAAAGGACATAGGCTCAAATCACATGCCTGAATATTTCCATTTCTGTCTGGGGACCCTATTTTCCTACAAGTCACACTGGGGGGCTGCCTGTTTCTCACACTGTGACTCTATTGTTCCATAATCCATGTGACAGGGGTCTAACTTGTTGCTGAGGGGACAAGTCCAACTTGCAGATACGTTTCCCTTGGCTACCCCATTTGGAGTGAGAATTAGCTGCCAGCAGGAGAGGCCACAGAAATTGAACATTTTCTTTTTGAAGTTTGGCCAGTGGGACCGCATGCCCACATGGCAACAACTGGCAAAGGGGAGCAGGGGCCCTTCTCTGAACTGAAGATCTGCTCTGCTTAGCCCAGATCCTGCTACTTCTGATTTATTTCAGTTGGAGGTCCTGCAGAATGTGCCCATTTCACTTGTCTGTGTCTCCTGACTCACTCCAGAGGTCAGGATCCACAATCTCAGCAGAAATAGGAGGTGTACAAGAGGCAGAGAACACAGAGGAACAAGAGTCTGGGGAGGGCTGTGAGGAAGACTGAATAATGGTCCCCCTGAAGATAAATCTATATCCTACGATGTGGATATGTTACCTCACATGGCAAGGGATTAGATTTGCAGATGAAATTGAAGTTACTAACCAGGTGACTTTCAAATAAATGAAGAAACTATCTCAGGTTATCTGGGTGGGCCCGGTTGCAATCACAGGGATCCTTAAATGTGGAAGTGGGGCAGGAGAGCTGGTACCAGAAAAATGCAGGATGACAAAGATTTGAACATCCTCAACTGACTTTGAAAATATAGAGGTCCTAGAGCCAAGGAACCCAGTACCTCTGAAAGCTGAGAAGGGCAAGGAAATGATCTGCCACAGAGACTCCAGACAGGAACACAGCCCTATCAACACCTTAGTTTTAGTCTAGTGAGTGCCGTTTTGGACTTCTGATCACCAGAGCTAAAAAATGTAATAAATTTATGCTGTTTTAAGCCACTAAGGGTGGTAGTTTGTTCCAGCAGCCAGAGGAGATGAACAGGGTGTGCCTGTGTCAGGTTGGAGGATGTGCGGGGGAGGAGACTTCCAGGGAGGGAGGGAGAAAATCTTTGCTCTCCTCACAGAGACCTGCCTTCCAGGCCAGAGCCCACTGTACCAGCTTCCACTGCACAGGCCCCTGCCGTGTCCCCCCAACACCATCTGAATGCCCACAGTGGCTTAATAGTCTGAAGGCCCCAGAGCACTCCCTCTTCTGATCCCTAAGGTCCCCTGCCAGATGACAGGACCAGCCCATGGGTTCTCAGTGAAAAAAGCAGAAACTGAGGCCTGAAAGGCTTTAGCTTCAGCACAGGACATGGCCAGCTGCCTCACCTGAGAACTCATGCTTCCCGGGAAGGCAGCCTTGTCCTTCCACAGATTCCCTACTGCCAAACAGGCCCGGGGAGGTTCCTTTCCACATCTGACAACGTGAACCCACAGTTGCCAGTATCATCATAATCACCACCCTCCACACCTGCCTGTCCCTCCTCCCTGGAGATAGGACCACAAGCCAAAGCCAGTGCTCACCTGACCACAGTCCAGACCCAGCCAGACCTTGGAAGCAGAACTCTTGGGTTCCATTGGTGTCACAATGGTCCAGGGAGGTCCTTGGGTTAGGCTAGGAGTGGTAAGGGGCAGCATTCTACTCCACAGACACAATTGGCCAAAGACTAGGGACAGAATGGGCAAAGCAGGCTGGGAAACTGCCACATGGGCCAGCACCATGCATCTGTGCACACTGTTCCCTGTGCCCAGGACACCTACCCTCCACTCAGGGACACATTCCCAGCCTTTCTCAGTTGTCAGAACCTTCCTGACCCCATGGCTGGAAGTGGCTGTCCCACCCCTGCACCCCTGTGCTCTGTCTCTCTGTGACACTCCCCCACCAGCCTGGTCAGAGTTTCCTGTGTCTGACCCATCTGCCCCATAAGCCAGAGGCCTCTCTGTCAGCTTGTGGGACAAGGGCTCTAGTCTCTGTGCCTGGGGGTAAGGGGTGGGACAGTGGGGTGGGGGGATCAGTTCAGGGCCTGGAACAAGGGGAGTTGGGTTCTGACAGCCTTGGCTGGAGAAGGGAAAGCCTTGTACCTCTGAGCAAAGCTTCCACTGCTAAAGCCCGCCAGCTTCACCCCTGCTTCCTGGGGCTGTAGTAACAAAGAGCTCTTTTCTCCTCACCCATGTCCAGGGTGTCACCCAGAGAAGCTCTAGAGAGAACAAGGAACAGCAGCAAGGGAGGCTGGGCCTAGGTCTGCCTGATAGCCTGTCAGCAGATGCTCAGGACAGCAGCAAAACAGTCTCAATGTTTGTCCTTGCCAGAACTCACTGATACTTAATCCCCAGTGTGGTAGTGTGGAGGGGTTGGGCCTTTCAGAGGTGGTTGTGGCCTGTGGCTACATTATGAGGTGAATGGTTGAATGGGTCCTGGATTAATGAGTTTTCATTGGGAGTGGATCTGGTGGCTTTCTGAGAACAGAAAAGATGGGAATGAACACACTCAGCCCCCTTGTTCTGCAGAAGTCCCCATACCACCAAGAAGGCCCTGACCCCATGAGGCCCTTCAACATTGGACATGGCAACTTCTACAAATGTAAAAAGTAAATTCCTTTTCTCCAACATCCTCTAGCAGTTTAAAAAAAAAAAAAAGAAATGCTTTTCCCTTTTTTGGTTCTTAATTTTTAAAAATGTTCCTATTTATTTAGAGACAGAGCCTCACTCAGTCAACCAGGCTAGAGTGCAGTGGCGCAGTCAGGAGATCACTGTAACCACCACCAACTGCTCAAGAGATCGTCCCACCTCAGCTTCCTGAGCAGCTGAAACTACAGGCATATGTCAATACCACAGGCTAATTACCCTATTTTTTATAGAGATAGAGTCTCACTATTTTGTCCAGGCTGGTCTTGAACTCCTAGCTTCAAGTGATCCTCCCAAACTGCTAAGTGCTTTGGTACTCCCAAAGTGCTAAGAATACAGGCATGAGACAAGGCACACAGCCAAATTCATTTCTTTATAAGTTACCCTTTCAGGTATTCTGATATAAGCAACAGATAATGCAAGCACTAAAACACTTAGATAGATATTAACCAAATTTACTACATTTGAAAAAAGCCACTAAAGTATGAGTCACAGGGAGCCTTATTTATGGCTAGTTGGTTGTTTACTATGAGTTCAGTATTCGCTTACGTGTGAGCAGTGCCTGGAGGCCTCTTGGTGTCTTGGGCTTCACATGTTCTATCTGACACTAGCACCCCTCTAATATTTATGGGTCTCCTGAGTGGCTAGTCATAGAGCCCTCAGGCTCCCTACAGTTCCCCAGACTTAAGCAGAATTATGACGGGGGCTGCAGGTGGCATAGTCTGCACCCAGTGGTCACGGGTGAGGCTGATAACAAGGGTGAGATCACCCCTTTGCTTTGGTCATCTGAGACCTATAAAAATATAGGAACCATCTCTTGACTCTGAGTAAAGGGGAGCCCAAACAACATAGATTAAATTTCTGATAATCTCAGTGAGATGGAGGTTATGGCCTAAAGAAACATAGTATTTCTTGCAGATATAGGTTTACAGAGTTAATATTCATACTAGCTAAGAAAGTCAGTTACCTTGGTTCAAAACTATGAAATCATTTTTGTTTCCCTTAATGACAGATTAAGAAGACTAGTAACTATCAGGGTCCTTTCACATATCAGGACTGAATGTTCCCAATTCCCCTAACTGCCAAAGAGCAAAAGCAAGGAGGTAGGCAACCAGGGTCCAATGAGGCCACCATCTCTACCCTGCAGGGCAAGAGCTAGCCCAGGGAGGCCCTGGACACATGCTGGCCACCAAGGAAGCTAGGAACTTCTTTGTTCCATATAGATAACAGTCAGCCCAACTGTCAGGAGCATCTGTGCCTGACACTAATGCTGGGATCATCTGGAGACCTCAAGGAGCAGGAGAAATCCCAGAGGAAGCTACAGTCTCTCATCTCCAAAGAAACTTAAAGGCGAAAGCAAATTCAGTGCTTAGGCTCCCCACTGTCTGGCCTGAGGTGGAGGAAATAGAGAAGAGAGGTGGGGAGACCTTCAGCAGCTCCCAGGTCTTGGCAGGCAGAGGTGGGAGCAGGGGTAAGGGCCATGCCTGCCTCAGCATCACCACCACCTCTGTACAGGACAGTTCCTTCACTGTAGCAAAAGGGAGAGCTCAGGGGAAGGCTAAAGATTCAGGGGAAGGAAGTTTGGGGAGCCGCCATGTGATGGCCTCTCCCATCTCTGAAAGGAGGAGAAGGGATTTGCTAGGAGGTAGGGAGAGGGGAAGGATGCTGAATAGAGGTTAGAAATAGCCACCGGTCGAGCTGGACAACAAGCAGACTAGGATCAACTGGGAGAAATTTTGGGTACTGCTAAACACCCAATTGAGGAATCTAGAAGCAATGGCTGGGAGTGTGGGTGTAGGGAAAGGGAGGACAGACAATTGGGCTCACTTGCTGCTGTGGATTTGCTAGTTGGGTACAACTGAATGGTAAAAGGGTTCTAGCATAGAGCATTGGCAACAGAGAGGATCACATTGTCTGAAAAGGCATTAAAATGATAGCCTCTATCCTCTAATCTGGGTAAAGAGGACAGTGAGAGGTGGGGAGAAAGTAAAAGGTTCAGGAGATCAGAGGGCCCATGAGGCATAAGGATGGTGCTATGGAAAGAAAGTTTGTGTCTCCCCAATTCATACATCAGAGCCCTAACTCCCAATGTAATGTAGAGTTAATTTGGTTACGAGGGTGGGGCCCTCAGAATGGAGGGATGGCCCTATAAGAAGGGGAGAAGAAGAGAGGTGTGATGGCCTGTACCTGTAGTCACAGCTACTCAGGAGGCTGAGGTGGGAAGAGCCTCTTGAAGCTGAGAGTTTGAGTCCAGCCCAGGGAATGTAGACCCACCTCTAAAAACAAAAGAAAAAGAAAAATCCCAGTGGAGAGTGGTATACAGGAAGGGGGCACTCACCAAAACCTGACTATGCTGGCTTCTGATCTTGGACATTCATTCAGCTTCTAGAATGAATAGAAGCAAATAAATTTGTTTCTAAGGCACCTGGTCTGTGATACTTTGGCATAACAGCACAGTCTAACTAAAACAGATAGGAATAATGGAGCAAACAAGCCAGAAAGATGGAAGGCTGGCATCAGAGAGTGACAACTTTGAATGACAGATTAATTCATGTATTCACTTAAATGCCAGACTTCACTGACATTTACTTACATGCCATTTTTGAGACATTGGAGGTGAGGGTAGAAGCTGGGGTGTAAGAGAGGACACTGAGACGGGTAGCAGAGTTTTAGATAGATGAGGCCATGTGACCTAGAGGTCCTGAGGTGGGAGCAATGAAGAGAGAGACCAGTTTCCAGAGGAGGAGTCTCCGCAGAGGGAAGGGTAGTGCAGGAGAAGCAGTAACAGAGAACAGTGGGCCCACCACCCCCCACATTGGCTCAGGAGAGAGTGCATAGCCTGGGAGACACAGGGGATGAGAACCACCAGCAGAGGGGCTGAGGACCCGGTGACCATGCTATATTCACAGCCACAGATCCAGAGACACGGTGTTACGTGCCTGGGGGGAATGAGCTCAGGTGGGGATAGGCCTGCGGACCCAGAGTCAGTGAAGCCAGTGCAAAGGAGTGAACAGCTGACTGGGGAGTATCTGACACTGTGGACATGGGGTGTGGGAAACACCAGGTGCTCAGTGCACTCTCACAGGTCCCTTGGCAGGGGGCAGCCACGGGACACAGCAGCCAGGATGTATCTTCTGGGGAGAAACAAAGGAGACCCAGAGCCAAGCCCTGCGCCCAAGTCACAGACCAGGGCTGCAATTATCAAGGGGGCTTCACCTCTTCACTGGCTCTGAGACCTGCTGCTGCCCAGTTTTAGCACCATCAACCCACTTGCTCACCAAAAGCCTGTGAGGATAAAGGAGTTGATGATGCTTGCTGTTGATTACTTTATTGCTATAATGATGTCCTGCCTGGGCTGTGTGCTTCCGTTTTTTTTTTTTTTTTTTTTATTGTTGGGGATTCATGGAGGGTACACAGAACCAAGTTACATTGATAGCCTTTGTCAGATAAAGACCTTCCTGTAGTTGTGTCCCGCTCCCAAAAGGTGTTGCCCTCTTCCTAGACATTTGTCAGATAGAGCGAGATCTTTAAAATACAAATCTTACTGGGCCTTCCCCCAGCTTAAAGGAAAAAGAAATTCAGTGAGCATTACCCTCAGAACACAGTTCAAAATTAGAGATGTGGTCCTCCAAGCCCCACCCGTACCTGGTTCCTCAAACCCACAGAAACCTTCCAAGCTGTAGCACCTGCCACCACTGCTCATTACCCAGTAAGAAAGCACTGCTGGAGCCCTGCCTGCCTTCTCTCCAACTGCCCTCAGCAGGGCCCTCTGCCTTATATGCTGGACCAGCTGCCTTGTTTAAAGCTACCATGTCCTCTCCTCTTCTCTTTGGCTCTTTTCCCAAGGTTCTGGGGAGCCCTATGACAGCTACTGTAACTGTGGATCTTTGGGCCCAGAGTGCAGGACAAGAGACAAGGGATCTTCCTGGTACCTTGGTGAGTGGGTGAGCAGGTGAGCAAGTGAGGAAGATCCCCAGAGCATGTGAGATTAGAACCCTCAAGACTTAGTGTAAAGGGTACTATGAAACCATCCATTCTACAATGGGAATGCTGAGGGTAAATACAGCCCAACATACTAAGAGTGAGATCTGAGGCTTGCACCAGTCCCTACAAGGCTAATCACAGTGCTGAGACATGGATCCACTACTAGCATGTCCCCCAAATCTGGAGTGTCCTGTGTTCAATAACACCCTTTGGAGGACAGGCATGGTTTGGCACATGCTGCCATGGCCTGACCAGTAGGGCCCCTTCCTGTCTTGCTCCTCAGGGTAGAGAGCAGATCAGGACAGCACATCTTCTCCTCTGGGGCCCAGAGTCTCAGCTGCTCACCTGCCACTGCTAAAGGACATTTACCCACTAAGCAGAACAAGCTACAAAACGCTTTTAAATACAAAGAGAAATTGCCCACAATCCTAAGGAAAGAAAAGAAGTCTCTAAAGATTCACCCCAAAACAATAAGTGAATCTTTTTCATTCTTTTTCATATGCTTCTGTCCATAAAGTGTCCCTTTCGGTCTCTTCCTGGGAGTGATGATCATTCTACCTCAAAGGCAACAGATGTGCACTTCATAGAGCAAGCACTGGTTTCACCTTAGAAATGCCACTTCCCCTGCTTCTACTCAGAGGTTTTTTGTTGTTTTTTATTTTCTCACAAGTTGGCAGTTTTAGCCTGGTAATACATTGTGTCAAGAAAGACTTGTGAGTGTTCTGCAAGAGGACTCTGAGAATGGGCTTCCAGGGGGAAGCTAAATAGAACTTTTGTCCATCATCTGGAAGCTGGGAGCTCTAAGTAGAAAATATTCATGTGTAGCTCAGTCGGTAGGGCGCCGGCCCCATATACCGAGGGTGGCAGGTTCAAACTCAGCCCCGGCCAAACTGCAACAAAAGATAGCCAGGCATTGTGGCAGGCTCCCATAGTCCAGGCTACTCGGGAGGCTGAGGCAAGAGAATCACCTAAGCCCAAGAGCTGGAGGTTGCTGTGAGCTGTGACGCCACAGCACTCTACCGAGGGTGACAGAATGAGACTATGTCTCTAAAAAAAAAGAAGAAGAAGAAAATATTCATGTGAAAGAGAGGAGCTGGGCACTTCCATGCTGGATTGAAAGACCTTGTCCAGCAGCACACATCCCCCACCCCAGGCTGTGTAGGGGAAGGTTAGCAAGTGAGAGGGACACATGTCTGAGAGAAACCTTCTCAAGCTGGGTGCCTGTGGGAAGGGACATGGAAGCTTCTGTCTGGTGCGAGGTCAGCTGGGGCCATGGGGCAGTGGTGGAGCAAGTTCTTTGTCCAGTTTTATGTGCACAAAGATATATGGTGAAGGTTGGGGGGTAAGGAGAGGAAGGCAGGGATGGAGGTCCTGTCTGAGACACTTCAGGGTGGTGGGTTGTGGGCCACGGGTGGGCTGCCTCCATGAGCAAGGCTGTGCTGCCTCCATGAGCAAGGCTGCTCTTGTCCCCATGTCCTTATCACGTCCAAGGGATGTTTGAGCCGCTCCCTGCTCAAACCACAATGATGATGGCCAAAACCACAATCTCCAGAGCAGAGTAGCTGCTGATGGTCTAGCTCTTAAAGACCTCAGTCACAAGTATGTGCTGCTCACAAAGGCCAGCCCTGGGCAGGAGGTTCTTCCTGTGGGGTCCGTTTCCTTTTCTTGGGGCATTGACTTAGGGGACCTAAAGGGAACAGAAGCCTGTCACTGGCTGTCCAGGAATTGGTCTCCTCTGACAATGTCTCTCACCATCTCTGCCCCCAAAGTAGGGAGAAAATGACCCAAAGCCAGCCAGACATCAGAGGGGTCAGAAGGTCTTATATTGGCCTCTTAGCAACCACAGACTAATGGCGAGGTGGAGGGCTGGGAATACAGAGAAGGGCGGCCACTATGAGGCCCACATCCTGGCTTTAGACAAGCCAGCAACTCACCGTGGGTGGGGCCTCTGCTCCAGGTCCTCAATGCCATCCTTCAGGGGCTGGCCACGCGTCTCTGGCAGCAGGATGCAAAGCAAGCCTGCCACAATGGGGAAGCTGCCAATGATGAGCAGGGGCAGGCCTGCATGGTACTCCTCCAGCAGGATCACCAAAGGTGTGACGATGCCCCCAATCCGTGAAAAGATGCCCACCAGCCCCATGCCGGTCTGCCTGGAGGAGGCCAGGGCAGGATAAGCAGACATATTCCCACCTCCAGGCTACACTCTGGCCCAGCTTACTTCCTCAGGAGAGCCAACACCCATTCCACAGGGTCCCCAGCTCCTTCCTTCCTATCTAACACTCCTGCTTCTGGCAGCTGCTTCTTCATTCTCCAGGCCTCTCTCCCTCTCTGCCTGCTGTACTCCTGCTCACCTGTCAAAGGCTACACTTCCTGAGCACCCCATTCCCCTTAGAAGTCCATTCGCTCTTAGAAGACATGGCAAGGTCAGGGCATAGCCTGCTACCATTATTTGTCCTCCACCAGCCTAGGGACAACTCGAGACTTGGGCTGCATTTCCACCTTCCCTGGGCACTGCCCAGCACTGCCATCCTGTAGCCACCCCCCAGAGCTGTTTGTGAAAGGATGATGGGGGTGGAGGAGGGTTGGCCAAAACCACAATCTCCAGAGCAGAGTAACAGGGCCACACAAACAGCTCTTACCGGACGATAGTGGGGAAGAGCTCAGCAGAGTACACGTAGGCAATGGTAAAGGCGGCAGCTGTGGCGATCTTCCCCACCACAGCCAGCACAGTGACCACCACAGGTGCACCTGGGGGAGAATGCTAGCCAGCCACCAGACAGTAGATGGCCCCATCACCTATTCTTACCCCTCCGTCTGCCTACCCAACCTCCTCATCCCAGGGAAGCCCTTATTCCTGGAAACAGAACAATGGCCACTGGTCTAGCCCTGGCAACTGGGGTAGGGGCAGGGGCCGCCAGCCCTGGTACCTGCTGGGATGAAGATGATGGTGATACACATGAGGCCACCCAGAACCAGAGTCCCCAGCTGGCTCCATTTGCGGCCCCACTTCTGCATCATGAAGATGCTGGCATAGCGGGCAGGCACCTCCACTGCTCCAAAAATCAGCTGAGTCAGGTAGATGTCCAGACCAAAGTCTCCCACTTTGAGGCCCAGGCCGAAGTACCCAAGACTGTTCACAAACCTATAAAGTACCCAATGGTCCATGTCACTGCTGGGGTTTGAGACATCACTGCACCTAGAGGGAGAGGCTACCACAGTCAGCAGTCACACAGAGACATGGGCACAGCTAAGGGAGACTGTCCCAGAGAGAAGGACCGCTACTCCACTCATCCACGCCAGGAGACTGTCAGCCCTTTGGTGCTACCCATAGGGAGGGCATGGGCCCTGGGCACTCACCAGACACAGAAGAGAACCAGGGTCACCTTCCGGAGCTGGGGGTGTCTGAGCAGATCCAGGGCATTCCCTGAGGGTTCTGTCTGCTCTGAAACCAGCTGCGAGGAGGGTGCAGGGTAAGGCCCAGAGTGAGTCATACCTGGAGACAGCGCTGGGCAAGGGCTGGACCAGACCTATTGGAAGTACCTGGCTCAGGAGCTCTGGAGAGAGTTTCCGCTTGTTGACCAAGGCTGCCTTCTGGATCACTTGTTTAGCCTCCTCTATCCTCCCACGGGTCAGGAGCCACCGGGCAGATTCTGGCAGAGCCCTGTGGGCCAGGAATGGTGGTGACCTTGAGGCTGGGAGTCCTGTGGGGGGTCCCCACAGGACTAGTGCAGGCTGAGCCTCACACCCCAGCCCTTAGAGGATCCTTCTCCAGCATGGCCTCTGTCATCCCAGGAGTGTGGGTGCTTCCCCCAGCCCAACACAGCATAGCTAAGCTAGGCCTGCTTGCTCCTGCCAGCTCTCTGCTCACCAGTAGTAGAAGAAGAGCAGTAGGACAGGGGCCGTGCCTGCGATCTGAAAGAGCCTCCAGTTGCGGACACCATAGGCAAGTCCTGCTAGTGCCATCTGCCCCAGGGCGAAGGCGCATTGGGTCAGGACCACGGCCTGGGTCCTCCATGAGGGCCCCACCCACTCTGTAACTGTGAGAACAGAGAATGAGACTGGGCCAGCTGGGCCAGCCCTGCCCACTCCCTCCCTATTCCTCCCAAAGCCACCATGTCAGGGGTGGGGCCTTAGGGCCAGCAGAGGAGGCTGTGATGTGGCTGCTTCAGATGTGGGTGCCTAACTGGGCTGAAGTCTCCTGGCCTAGATACTCACGCAGGGTGACACTACTGAAGGCAAATCCAGCGACAGCGATAGCCACAGCAAAGCGCAGGGCCATGTAGAGTTCAAACGTGTGCACGAAAGCTGTGGCCAGGCCGATGATGGCTAAGAGCAGCAGCTGCAGCAGGATGGCGGCTTTGCGGCCAAGCCTGAGGAAGCCAGGGGCAGGTCAGGGGAGGCCCTCCTGGAAACTCGCCTGGGCCAGGAGGAAAGGAGACCCCGCCCTTCCTGGGGGCTACCTCTGAGGAAGGGGCATGGCCTCATTATAAAGGCCAGTGGATGGGGCACAAGGGGGAAACGTGGGCTGGGGTCAGGAGCCGATGGGCATGCACTGGCCATGTCCTTACCAGTCACAGAGGGGCCCGAAGATGAGGGCCCCGACAAGGAGCCCACCCATGAACACTGACTGTGAGGTCTCCTTCAGGTACTTCCGATCGCACACCAGGTTGAACTGAGGCAGACACAGGCAGATGTGAGTCTAGGGCGGCCGCAAGGACAAGTCCTTCCTCACGTAGCCCACCACAAACCACGAAGGGACACAGATGCCAATTGTTCCCAAACTCTGTGCTAAGGCACCCCCCAGGCACCACAGTGAACTTACTGGTATGATCACTGTACATGTCACATTTGAAAAGGAAATGCAGCAGTACCTGACATCTGTCTGACATTGCACAAACCACTACTCATGAGAGCTCACAGTTTCATGGAGCAGACTACTTTCCATTCAATGGCATCATAGCCACGTGAGGACTTGTTCTTGGCTGCTGCTGTGAAGGAAAAGCAAACCGCACAGGAAAATCGATGCGGAGCTGAAAAGAGGCGGCAGTGTTAGAGCACCGAGAAGTCATGCAGTGCCCCGTAAGTACATACCCACTAATGGAAGATACACACTATATTTTTAAACAACTGCACTAAATCGTGAGGACATGAACACTTGCGGTCTAGACTTCATCACTTAGTATGCACTTAGGTATTTCTTTTGGTTTGGAGATGCCATGTGAAATTACTGACACGTGCAGGATATAAAGTTTGGGAACCTCTGACAGTTAATTGCTGCCTCCCAACAAAGAGGCCTCTTACCCACAGCCAGGCACTCCTGTGACCCATTTGGGCCTCTCCCTGTTTCCCATGTGACTGCAGAATCTCCCTGGAAAGCTCACCACACACAGGCAGTCAGAATCCTAAGGAGCTTTCACGCATGCCTGGAAGAAGGCAGGACAGAGGAGCGCACCCGCACATACACTCACACACACAGAGAGTAAAAGAGAGAGAAACAGAAAAGAGCTAGCAAGCAAGGGAAGACGGGGGGTGGGGGGACCAAAGATGCTAACCCACCTAGAGACTTACAGAGAGAACCCACTACCCAGACTGGGAAACCAAAGGGGAAAATACACAGGTCCATCTAACTCTGTACATGTGTCTACGGTACGTGCACACAGCGTGAGTGAACTTGACCAACCCTCAGCCTCACTGGGTTGTGGGACCCTGAGGAGTTCTGTGTTCCCTGCACATAGCTCAGTTCCATATAAAGATGTTTGTGGGGAACATGCCTTCTGAGCTGTCCCCCAGCTCTGCAATAATCACTGATGCCTTTGAGTGCTCACACTGTGCTGGATGCTATGATAAATGCTTTGCATGCATTGTCTCATGAATTCTAACAACAATCTTGACTTTTCCTGGAGGAAAGAAAGGTGAAACAGCTAATCCTATGCCCTCGACCTGGATGGCAGGTGGTGAACTTGGGACTTCACTATTGCCCTAGACTGAGAATCAAGCAATGAAGGCTAACAAATGAACTAACACTTACAGCTAGCTAACTAGCCACCACCATGACTTTAATAACCATTAGCAAGAATTTAACCAATTTAACCAGGAGTTCCCATTGTGTTGATATTTGTATTCTCAAAGACAACTGTTAATGTTTAAGATCTTCCAATATGTATGAAATGATTTAATGACTGACCCCAGGGATAATGTGTGGAAGGACAGTTCTGTCCTGTTGGCGTGTGTCCAGTAACCACGGATTTCCTTTATAGTAAGAGGCCATTTACAATAACGAATAAGAAGGAGACTTGCTGCCGTCACTCATTAGTCAGAATTTTGTGGCCTTGTGGAGTTCATTGCTCCATCTGTGTCTTGGTTTCCCACTTACAAACCATTAATAATGGTGAGATGCGGTAGTTCAAGCCTCTAATCCTAGCACTCTGGGAGGCTGAGGTGGGTGGATTGCTTGAGCTCAAGAGTTTCAGACCAGCTGGAGCATCTCTACTAAAAAATAGAAAATACAGCCAGGTATTGTGGCAGGCACCTGTAGTCCCAGGTACTTGGGAAGCTGAAGCAAGAGGATCACATGAGCTGGAGACTTAGAGGTTTCTGTGAACTACAACATGGCACTCTAGCCTGGGGTAACAAAACAAGCACCTGTCTACAAAAAAATAAAAATACAATACCTCCTTTAAACTTGGAAGAAAACATACTACATAGCCTAGTCTGAAAGGACTAAAATAATTAACTCATATCACATGCTCAACTTGGGGGCTGTTTTGTAGGAAGTTCCCTGTTCATGCTGGCAAGGATCAGTGTGTGTTGGCCCCTGTTCCCACTGTGACAAAGACATTTGAGACACAAGACCTCTTCAAGAATGAGTGACAGGCTGTGGGAGACCTCCAAAGCTGGCACCCATGGGTACCAGCCACTGTTCATGACATTCACTTAGCTCATTAAATCTACATTCCAACCTTGTCAAGGCCCATTTCCACTACTCAGCAGCAGACACTGAGGCGCAGAGACGTCCCAGCTAGCTCAAGCTCACCTGGTGCTGTCACACTGCAGATGATACAGAGAGGAAGAGGACTCCCACTTGGGAGGCCAGTCATCACCCTCCCCAGCCCTAAGGCCCACAGTGGTCTGTCTGGGGCCTGCCAGTGATCTGCACTATCCCATCTTCATTTCTCGTGCACATTTTATCATCTCTCCCCAGTTCCAAAACCCTCAGTGGCTCCCTTTGGTCTCTATTCCCCAGCGCCATGTCTAAGACGCTTTAAGAGCTGGATCCTGCCAGTGTCTCAGCCTCTTTTCTGTCAGCCTTCCTCACATGTGTCAGGCATTTTCAAGCCTCCATACCCCAGCGATGACTGTTTTTTTCTGCTTCTCTTTCCCTCACTTTCCTACATATTCTGAAGTCACGGGACAGATCACACTATTCTTGCTTCTCATTGATGATCTGCTGTCCCCCATCACCCAAGATTCACAGGTTCACGTGGACTGGGTTGGGAGTCATTGTTCACTTTTACCAAGGATGGGGACCAGGAATGTTGACTGGTAGGTTGAGAGGAAACACATACTCCGAAACTTAACAGCACTCAGTCTGTGAGGAAATGTGTTCTTTTGCTTTCAAATTAGTACTGTTTGTATTTCAATTTAATTATGAAGCTGATATCCATAATAAACTGGGGATGTCAGCTGAGGGAGTGGAGAGCTCCTCCTCACTGACAGGAAGTAGACACAGGAGATCTCACAAGACAGCTCCACTCTGGAACCGAGCCTGGATTACCATGTGATACAAGGCACAAAGTACCAAAGGTGGACATTCCCTTGGGAATCACAGTCCTTGGGAGGGTGAGGGCAGGACGGAGCTCGTCAGGGTAGTGTGAGAGGTCCGAGGCCCAACCCCAGTGCCAGCACTGTTTAGGTGGGTGACTGAGGACAAGGACAGAGGCTCCTGTGTGCTGCCAACACCCAGCCAGAGGCTGAGGGTGCACACTGCACTTGAGATGTTTTTAAGTGTATAGAAAATGATTTTAGCAATGCAGACAATTAAGTGCGTTGTTGTCAGCAATGGTGCTATGGGCAAAACATCTCATATCCTACACAACGAACAGATTTCCATCTGAGTGTGTAGCACTGTTTCTGACAACGACGCAGTCACCATTGTGGTGATAGAGAGCATATATTCCCTTGAACTTCCTGACCCTGTGGGACAAAAGGACCGTAACAGGTAGCAGCTATACCCACAAACAGATGTATTTCTAGTCGGTTTTAGTGTCCTCATTCAAAAAATGAGTTCAAAGAAGTTTTTCTAGCTTATCAAGACCCAAATTGATTTTAGGGATGACCCCTCTGCTACTGAGAAACTTGTGAAGAGCAAACAGAACAAATGGAAGCCTGTCATTCCAGGTCTCTCCTAAAAGAATGAAGTTAGCAAGAGCAAATGCTTAGTTATCCACAGGGTAAATCACACTCATGGCTCTTCTCCAGCATCCCAGGAACTAGAAAGAGAAGCTGAAACATAGGATGCCCAAGTCAAGCAAACAGGAAGGCAGGCAAGTGGACAGGGAAAGGGACAGCATGAGAGTCAGGAAAGCACAGGAAGATACGTAGACATGCAGGGACAGACTGAAATACAACAGGAAATGAATGACACATGAGAACATTAGATAGTGAGAAAGGACAGGAAAACAGGAAGAACAGGAAGAAAGGCAGGCAACTGGACAGATGGGCAGAGGGACAAGCAAAGAGAGGGACAGACAAAAAGACAGGCAAAAATGGATGGACTTGCAGGCGGAGCAGACAGAGAAAATGAGAGAGGTAGATGGGAGGCAGAAGGGCCAATAGGGAGATGACAAAGAGAAAATAGGATAACTGGCAAAAAGAAAAACATGCATACCAATAGTCAACCATATACAGGGATGGGGCAGAGACACACAACACCAGTGACCGAGGGCAAAGGGTCAGGCAGACAGGCAAAAGGACAGCCCTACCTCATTTGTTAAGGATTGGGACCGGTTCTCAGGGTAGTCCCAGCCCTTATCACAAGGCTGTGTCTCGTTGAAGCGGTGGTTGAGGATGTCTTCCAGGCTGGCACCATCAGGAGGTGGCCAGAACATTAGGCAGGGTTCAGGGCTGCCTGCAGCATCCAGAGGCACACTCAGTACCAGCTGGTCAGCAGCACTCAGGTTGAGAGTGTGGTTCTTGACCCAGGCCACTGAGCAGTGGTGTGGCTCATCCAGGACCATGAAGACATGAGCAAAAAAATAGTAGACATATAGGAAGTTGGGGATACCGAGGAGGATCGTTAGCTGTATCTGGAAGCGACCAAAGTCGCCTATTTCAGCCAGGACATGGGCAAATTGAGACATGTCTGCTGGTCACCACCTCCTCAGTCTACGGATACCAGGTAGCTGCAGCTTGGCTTTGGTAGCACTTGCTCCTCTGGGAAGTGGTATCAGCTGCATTAATCTTTAGCATTTTTCTTTAATCCATCCTTGTCAGCTCCACCTGTCACACTTCAACCCACTAGGTGTGGCCTGGGAAGGGTAGAATATGATTTTTTTTTAAAGTCCACTCTGCTTTTAGCATCTGAGGCCATTTTATTGACTGTAAAAGATACCAATTATGATAAAAGGAACCAGGAGAACCTTCTCAGTCATAGTGCTCTGGAGATTTAGGCAAACGATGTTTGCCTTACAGCAGGAACCAATCCCACCCAGCTCAAATGCTGCTTCCTCCCATTACCACAGTGCCCAAATTTTCAAGGAAATAGTCACAGCACTCAGAGGGACAAAGAGGTCCTTTCTAGGGACCAGGCCACATTAGGCAGTGGAGGATGACTCAGGAGAGCAGCAGGTACCCAGCCTACATGTTAACTTTTATGGTCTTTCCCCCTGGGGGTAGCCAATTCCAGGAGGCAGCCTGCAGGAGAAGAGACTCAACAAAGTCTCAAATGCACTTCCTTTCCAGCATCAAAGACAATCCAATAATACAAAGCAATTACGGAACAGCCAAGAGTTTCATTTTCAAAATGGAGATTTAAAAAAAAAAAAAAACGCAAGGTGCCCAGAGTAGTCTCAGCCTCCCTAAGAAATCTCAGTGATAACAAAGGAACACAGGACCTCTCTCCCTCAACCACAGTGTGCTCACATGAACACATACACATGCATAAGAAAGCAACTCCATGTTCTGAATATTAAAGATGTTTTATTGGGAGCGGCACCTGTGGCTCAGTCGGTAAGGTGCTGGCCCCATATACCGAGGGTGGTGAGTTCAAACCGAGCCCCAGCTGAACTGCAACCAAAAATAGCTGGGCGTTGTGGCCGGCGCCTGTAGTCCCAGCTACTCAGGAGGCTGAGGCAAGAGAATTGCTTAAGCCCAGGAGCTGGAGGTTGCTATGAGCTGTGTGACACCACGGCACTTTACCGAGGGCCATAAAGTGAAACTCTGTCTCTACAAAAAAAAAAAGATGTTTTATTGACTATAAGCGATACCAGTATCACAAGAGAAACCAGGAGGACCTTCTCAGGCCCAGCATGGGTGAAGGGAATACAAGGAAGCACAATTGCACAGGGTAGCCCTGGATGGAGTGTGTCCTTTTTGGCCACTTGGCTGGCACAGCTGCTGGCAGCCTATTACCCAGTCAACCTGGGGTATAGGTTATGACAGAGTAGATAGTGGAGGGCAGAGGAAAGCCCTGCCACATTGTACCAAGAGAACACTGCTCTTTTCCCCTTCCCAAGCTCTCTCACGAGGCTCGCCATTGTCCTCTTTTACTGCACCTAGCTTCCTTGAGTGTTTCATTCTCAGCATTGCCTCTGTTGGACTACCAAGAAAAGAGGTAGTCACTAGTTGCCACTGCTCAGTTTGATGTTCCCTTCATGGGGGAAAACTAAGGTGGAGATGCAAGCCCTCAGCCCTCATCATCTCCTCACTCAATTCAGGAAAAGCATTTTGCTTTATTAGTCTCCAAGTAGCCAAGGGAGCTACAGCTGAGAGGTAGGAAGTTTGGGCTCCGCTACTGATTTATCTGTCCCTTTATCTGCCTTAATTTCCCCATCTGTGTAAATGGACAGCTTGAACTAGATCACCTTTAAGGATGCTTTCACTTGTTGGTGTGTTATTCTAAAATAGAGACAGGCTGGGGAGAGTGGCTCATTCCTGTAATTCCTACACTTTGGAAGGCTGAGTTAGGAGGATTGCTTGAGCCCAGGAGTTTGAGACCACCCTGGGCAACACAGTGGCAACAGGTATGTGCCACCAAGCCTAGCTAATTTTTTTAATAGTCCCAGTTACTAGGGAGGATGAGGCAGGAGGACTGCCTGAGCCCAGGAGTTTGAGGTTGTAGTGGACTATGATTGCACTATTGCACTCCAGCCTAGGTGACAGAGTAAAACTTTGTCTTAAAAAAAAATCAGTAAAGACAGATTAATTAAAAGATTCCCAGTAGAGGAATGAGACATAACCAATGACCTTCCTAGAGTCCATCTTCAATTGAAACTATGACTTGCAAATCTTGGTACTGAGACACCGAGGATCACTGGTTTCACTCTCTACACTCCCTAAATCCTAATTTTTAAGTTTACTTCTTTCTCCTCTTAACTTTGCCCTTCCTCCCCTGCAAATCCAAGAAAATTGCCAGGACTCCCATAATGCTTAGAGGTCTTCTCTTTGAAGACTCCTAGAATCTCTGCCACTCCAGGGATCTCTGCTTTGCTGTTTCACTAACATTGGAGGTTGTATCCAACAGCAGAATGCCTGCTGGTCTCAGACTTCCCAATGCAGCCTGATTACCCCCACTGAGTGCCTGCAGGATGGGGGTGGAACAGCCTCTGGCCCTTTAGGGAGAACCAGTAAGTTGTCTCCCACATCCTCCTCTCCTTGTACCTGCCTTCATTCAAGGCCAGAACTAAGATCAAAGAGGGGTGTAACAACAGTTTTCTGACCACCAGAGCAATTTTCTTGGGTTGTTTTTTTTTTTTTGCAGTTTTAGACTGGGGCTGGGTTTGAACCTGCTACCTCCAGTATATGGGGCCAGCACCCTACTCCTTTAAGCCACAGGCACTGCCCTCCACCAGAGCAGTTTTAAGTAGAATGAATACATTTTCCATATAGGAAGTGTCAATCATAGGCACTCAAGTCAAGGGAGTGGAAGGTGGTGTCTGTGTGGGGAGAAGGAGAGGAAGGTATCTCTCAAAGATCCCTTGTAGGGAGGGACTAGATCAGCAGTTCTCAACCTGTGGGTTGCAACCCACAGGAACTGCATTAAAGGGCCGTGCCATAAGAAAGGTTGAAAACCACTGGACTAGATGGTATCTCAAATCTCTTCCAAACTTGCAAATTAATCACTCTTGTAAATAAAAATTTGTAGTATGATATGGTCTAGATATTTGGGACCCCCTAAACTTCATGTTGCACCCGATTGCCAGTTTTGAGGTGGGGTGTAGGGTATAGTGGGAGGTGTTTGGATCATTGGGCGGATCCATCATGAATGACTTGGTACCCTCACTGAAGTAATAAGGGAACTCTGTTTACATGAGAACTGGCTGTTTAAAAGAGCCTGGCATCTCTTCCTCTTTCTTGCTTCTTTTCTCACCATATGACAGACCTCTCCCCTTTGCCTTCTACCTTGACTAGAAGCTTCCACCATAAGTCAAATGCTGGCTCCATACTTGTTGTACAGTCGGCCAAACCATCAGCCAAATAAACCTCTTTTCTTTATAAATTACCCAGCCGTAGGTATTCCTTTACAGCAACACAAAATGAATTAACACAAGGTAGAATTCTGGTTTCTAGTCTGGCACGTAAAAAGTCTGGAAGTTGGCTCGGCACCTGTGGCTCAAGCGGCTAAGGCACCAGCCACATACACCTGAGCTGGCGGGTTCGAATCCAACCCAGGTCCACCAAACAACAATGATGACTGCAACCAAAAAAAATAAAAGTCTGGAAGTTACCACTCCATTTTAACAAGCAAAAAGTTGAAGGAACTGAAAAATCAGCAACTCTTCCTTGATCTGTCAGGAAGTGAAGTCACATAAGAAATTGTTGCCCTTAAAGTTAGAGAGATATACAAGCGAATGAACACAGAGAATTACAACTTACCAGACCAGAAATCCGCAAGAAGAAATTCTGTAGAAAGCAGTACTGGGTTAAGAGCACTTAAATCTGTAACTGACAAACTCCTAGAGGCTCAATGCAAATAACTCTGAGAGTTAAAAACTGCAAAGAAGAACCCCACACTTCTTTGAGTTTTACCTCCAAGATCCCTACTGAGTTCACAAAGTGAAAATCAGAGAAAAATTTCTTTGTGCTTCCAGCAAGAGGAGGTGAAAAGTAACCATTTGAAAGAAGCCAGAGCATTCTGGGCTTGTTTGTCTGTTATTAGACAAGGTCTTGCTCTGTTGCTTGGGGTAAAGCACAGGGGTGTCATTATGGATCACTGCAACCTCAAACTCCTGAGCTTATGCAATCCTCCTGCCTCAGCCTCCTGAGTATCTGAGGCTACAGGTGCAAGCCATAAACATCACCATGCCCAGCTAATTTAAAAAAAAATTTTTTTTGTAGAGATGGGGTGGGGGTTCTCCATTGCCCAGGGTGGTTTTAAAGCGAGTGATCCTCCTGCCTCAGCCTCATTCTGTTTTCTTAGCAAGGCCAGCCCTCTATCAGATCTTAACCTAACTGGAAGAGAAATACTGAGCTCAAGTCCACTCTGGCTATCTTGTTTCACCTAAGAGGGGATGAGACTGAGAAATACTTGTGAAGTTCACAGCCTAGAAATACAGGCTCACTCAAAGACTGAGACCTAATCATAGGATCTGCTTCCCTACATCTTACTACCACATCACTAAAGGCCTATTTAGAGGAATTTCTTTTACTTAGTACATCATGTCCAGGTTTCAACAAAAGATTACAAGGCATACTGAAGGGCAAAAACACAGTTTGAAGAGAAAGAGCAGGCATCAGAAACACACTCAAATATGGCAGGAAATGTTGGAATTATCAGACTGGGAATTTAAAACTATGATGAAACACCAATGATTTCTTTTTGTATGTTCAGTTGTCCTACATAAACAAATATACAAAAATACTCATCAGTGGGGTCAGTCACTGACCACCCACTTTGGGATGCTGTTAGGAAAAACTGAAAAACTATTTTCCTCTCTCATACTAAAGAACAACACAGTCAACACTAAAGATTTCTGTGACTTCAGAAGACATAAGAGATTTCTCCTCACCAGTGAGCAATCAGTTCTATAGTAGATACCAGCTGTGCTTGGTGTTCTCCAATTTAATTTCAACACTATATATCTGGAGACAGGGTCAGATCCTGGTTAAGAGCTTGGTCCCCAAGACTGCTCCCTCACTCAGTGCAGATACCAGTCACAAGTCCAGGCCTTCAGAACTTCTAACTGGCTTCAAGTTGGGGTTTCTAAGATCCCCTCTTTGGGCATGATTAATTTGCCAGAGCAACCCACAGAACTAAGGGAAATGCTTACATTTACCAATTTATTACAAAGGATATTTTAAAGGATACAAATAGCCAGATGAAAAGATACATACGGTGAAGTCCGGAAGAGTACTGAGCATAGGAAGTTCTGTCTCTGTGGAGTTGAGGTGTGTCACACTCCCAGTACATGGATGAGTTCTTGTTCAGCTTCCTGCCAACCTTCACATGTTCAGCTCTCTAGAAGAACCTGAATCCTGTCTTCTTCAGCCTTTTTATGGAGACTTGCATAATTGAAACATGGACAAGTTTTGAAATGTGATTGGATAACAAGGGTATTATTTAAACCCAGCAAGGCCTGTCTGTTTAGATTCTTCTTGGCATTTCTGTGCAGTCTTCTTTCCTCCAGGGTATGGGAAAGGACTCCTCTCTGGAATGAGGGCATTATGACCCACAATCAGATTAGGGTCCTGCTATGTGCAGGTTAAAGCACAGTAGGAGATCAGAGAGAAAGTCTGTTTATTATAACAAGGGCTATGTTACCAGGGACAGGAACCATGGATGAAAATACACACATCTGTATATCTATCTGTATGTGTACACACACACACACGAGGCCTGACAATTATGTTTGCGAACTCATCGTAGAAAAAGTGCTACATTCCTCATTGCTACACTGTGGTCACTTTCAAAGTACTCCCCTTGGGAAGTTATGCGTCAATGCCAGTGCCTAGTTCACATTCAAACAATTTTGGAACTCTTTTTCCGGAATGGCCATCAGAGGTGTTATCATATTACCCTTAATGTTCTGAATATCATCAAAATGTCTTCAATATTTCCTTTATCTTCAGGTAAAAAAAAAAAAAAAAAAAAGTCATTGGTTGCCAGATCAGGTGAGTAGGGAGGGTGTTACAATACAGTTATTTGTGTACTGGCTAAAAAACCCCTCAGAGACAGTGACATGTTAGCTGTGATGCAGGAGCCATGAGTTGTTGGCAAAAAGTTTTGGGTTGTTTTCATCTAATCTTTTCAGGAATTCCAAATAGTAAACTTGGTTAACTATTCATCCATTTGGCACAAATACATAATGAACAATCCCTTTGATATCAAAAAAGGTTAGCAGATTGTTTGGACTTTTGATTTGAACTGACAGACCTTTTATGCTCATGGAGAATTGGCTGACTTCATTGTGCACTTTGACACCGTTTCAGGGTCCTGTTGGTACACCCATGTTTCATCACCAGTGATAACATGGCCTCTCCAAAAGGTCTTGGCAAACTTTGACTCTACTTTGCTTTTGTTCATTGGTGTCCTCCTTCAGGACCATTTTTACACAAATCTTTGTCATGCCAAGATTTTCAGTTATGATTTTCCTGTTTCTCAATCCATGTCTACTTAGTCTGCTATGCTTCTCACAGTCACCTGATGATTCTGATACAAAATTTGGCAAATTTTTGTAATGTTATTGTCAGTTCTGCTTATTACCGGCTGCACTGAGCCTCTCAGCAGTGCCTCTCTCCCCTCAGAAAAACGTTTAATCCATTTATACACTGCTATTTCCTTCATGGCATTATCTCCATAAATTTGGACTAATATGTCCCTAATTTCACTTTTGCTCTTGCCAAGTTTAACAAGAAATTTGATATTTGTTGTTTTAATTCAAGCACCAACATTCTCATGA
The DNA here is from genome assembly GCF_027406575.1 of Nycticebus coucang. NCBI lineage: Eukaryota > Metazoa > Chordata > Mammalia > Primates > Lorisidae > Nycticebus > Nycticebus coucang. The sequence continues at coordinate 83,095,479 of NC_069787.1, read as the reverse complement.
TGCCACACAAAACACACAACAATACTGAACGCTACTCAGCAAGACATTTTGCCACATGGTGATATGAATGCAATTGTGGGACACCGACATATCAAGGTTACGAAACTGTACTGAGTTGCTTATACAGTGCTGCCAACGTAGGTGCATGGTGGCAAGTTCACAATCTTAATTGTCAGACCTTGTTGTTTATCAGAAATTCTGAAGAATAGCACTGAAGAATAAGTAAAATAAAAATGTTTATTTTCCTTAACTTTAACTGAACCTACAGAAAACAATTTGTTCAAAATAATAATTAAAAAATTGTATTATCTTTGCTTGTGTACATATATGTTTGTGTATAACTGAAGTGAACGTATATAATGCAACAATACAAAGGATGGTAGGGGAGGAACTTAAATTAGTTATAAATACATACAGTCTGGGCAACAGAGTGAGACTCTGTCTCAAAAAAAAATAGGTATGAAGAAAAAGTGCAACAAATAGAAATAGTAACAAATATGTGTTAATCCAAATACATCAACAGGAGATCACTTTAAATATCATTGGTCAAACACATTAATTAAAAGGCAGATTGTCAGAGTAGATTAAAAAAACCCAAACCAATTATGTTTTCTAAAAGAAACATATAAAGACACAAAGATTAAAAGTGAAGGAAAGGGCTTAATGTCCGTAGCTCACTGGTTAGGGTGCCAGCCACATACACCAAGGCAGGCGGGTTCAAACCCTGCTGGGGCCTGCTAGACAACAATAACTGCAACAACAAAAAAATTGTTGGGCATTGCGGCAGGCACCTGTAGTCCCAGCTACTTGGGAGGCTGAGGCAAGAGAATCGCTTGAGCCCTACAGTTTGAGGTTACTGTAATGCCATGGCACTCTACCGAGGGCAACATATTGAGACTCTGTCTAAAAAAAAAAAAAAAAAGTGAAGAAAAGAAGAAAAACATACTTACTAAATACTAATCAAAACAAAGTGAGAGTAGCTGTATTAATTTCAGACAGAAGACACTTCAGAGCAAGGAAAGTTATCAGGGACAAAAAGGGGCACTACATAATGATAAAGGGATCAATTCTTCAAGTAGGCACAATAAACTTTAATCTGTATGTGCCTAGCAAAGGACAGCAAAATATGTCAGGCAAAAACTCAAAGACGTGCCTAGAGAATCAGATTAGCCCATGATGATGGTTAACATTCACATTCAATACAATTTGAATCTATTGACAAATTTACACCTTTCACAAAAATTAACTCAAGATGGATCACAGACGTAAATATAAAATGCAAAACTATGAAACCCTTAGAAAACAACAAAGGAGGGAGGAGACAACATGGCTGACTAAAGCCAGCTTTCCACAGAGGCTCCCGTCCAAAAGGAGAGTTAAAGGACAGAAATTTAGCAAATAACCTGGCGGATTAGAGCAGCGCCAAGAAGGTTAAAGAATGCACATCAACCCTGCTGAGGCGAGCTGCGACCCCAAGGATACAAACAAAAGGTACAAAATCCATCACCAAGAGGATGGGAGTCCCCTCCCCCATGAGAATGTGCCGGAGTACCCCATAAACAAACGAGCAGAGTTCAAAAGTCCTCCCATTATACTCCACAGGAGAGACCCTCTAAAAACTGGACCTACTTCCCTTACTAGGGTGCCATGGCACTCTCCTGCCAGGCATAAAACTGTGTAAAACTGTATATATTCTCTACCTGCAATTCTGAGCTCTCAGCACTCCCCTACACTCTCATTCTTGAGGTCTAGAGGCCTGTCCCCCAGGAGTCCAGCTTCTTGGGTGTTTTCTCAAAGGATGTGGACAGAACCTGGACTGCAGCTGGTCAGTGCTGATTCTGCCGCACAGGACTAAGGAGAGGAGGACGGTTGGCTGAGAGGGAACCATGCCAGAGTGGCGGTGCCCTGAGGCGCAGAGCAACAGCTGTTTTTTGGCAACAATAGGGCTCACCCCTGGATATTCCAGAGTCACACCCCATCTCTCTGGGCAACCAGAGGAGGCCAGGCATCTTCTCAGGTGGCAACCACCAGTGGAATAGATCTGGGACAAAAACACAGGCTCCGTGAGTAAAGGGTTTGCCTGAGGCGGTAGTGGCCTGGGTGGAGTGCAAGGACTAGAAAACGCACACGCAAAGCCGAGAGATTCCCAGGGTGGGGCTGACCCAGAGGACCACTTTACTGAGCCCAAGATGCACCTGGGCTTAAACAAAGAAGGGCAGGCAGAGGTTAGAACTGACAGGTAACTGTGCAGTGAATACAAACTACAGCTGAGACCGTATAGCGGCACAAACAGGGCTTGAGGCACAGGTTCTGGGAACTCAAAACAGCTTCTCTTCTGCAGGGGAATTTAGTAGGGACAGAAACTAATTCCTGCAAAGTTGTTCTGTCCTGTCAGTAACATCAATCAGGGGTGGGGCTGGAACTGAGTGAACAGCCCCAGCCTCCCGAGATTGTCAGGCCTCACCTCCCAATGCCAGATACTGGCGGAGAGCAGCAGCCTGGCTGAGCAGACACAAATCCCCTTGTGATTCAGGCAGGTGCAAACCCCTGCAGTATTTGCTCATTGGAGGCAACTGGGTCACAGCACTGTGGGGTTATCAGTGACTGGGTGTGACAGAGGTGCAAGGTGGAGAAGGAGGCATCAACCTTCCCAGACTAATCTATCTGCTGGGTGGGTCCTCCTGATCTCACAGAGTACCAGAGCAAGTCTATTTGAGTTGTCAGCAAACCCCTGTGATCTAGTTGCCAGAGACCTTTTAAACTCTCCCACCTGAGACCTGTGCCGACTAAGACAACTGATTTGGACCTTTTGAACTGAGCCAAGCATGTGAGGACTATCTAAGTGGTGCCCTGGGTGTATGGTTGTAGGAAAGTTTGATTCTCCTTTTCCAATAGTTACCTGTGGGGGGTGGGGTGAATTAATTGCTGGTATTTCTCCACAGCTAAGACTACAACCCATAGTAATTGTTTCACTAGGGTTGGACAGAGGCCAACTCAAAACAAGACAGAGCCACATAGCCCCACCACAACAAACAGGTCCCCAGTTTCTCAGGCCGTACTGTATGAAAACTCGGCAAAGCTACAGGGGAAAAGTCAAACGATGTAAAATAATCATGGCACGGAATGAGTGGAAAAACTCTGGTAAAACAAATAACCAGAGTAGATCAACCCCCCCCCCACCCCAGGAAAGATATGGTAGATATAATTGAAGATCCCATTCATACAGCTGGCCAAGAAGTCAGAAATCGAATTTAGAAATTGGAATGCAGACATTAAGAAAATGGAGGAAAATTTGGAATTAGAAATTCGAGGAGCAATTCAAAAGTCGGAATTATAGAAATTCGAAGAGAAATTCAAAAGTCCCAAGAATTGAATGAATTTAAAGACAAAACCACCAAAGATTTTGACACACTAAAGCAAGAATTTGCAGTCCTCAAAGATCTGAAAAGTACAGTAGAATCCCTCAGTAACAGAGTGGAGCAAGCAGAAGAAAGGATTTCTGACATTAAAGACAAAGCTTTTCAATGCTCCCAAACTCTCAACGAGGAAGAGAAATGGAGAGCAAAAATGGATCATTTTCTCAGAGAGTTCTGGGATAATTCAAAGAAGGCTAATATCCATCTCGTTGGAATCCCTAAAAGCAATGAAGTGACTTCGCAAGGCACAGAGGCCCTTCTCCACGAAATTATGAAAGAGAATTTTCCAGATATGCAAAGAGATTCTGAAATTCAGACAGCAGACAGCTTCAGAACCACAGCACGACTCAACCCAAATAAGACATCCCCCAGGCACATCATAATTAACTTCACTAAAGTTAATATGAAGGAGAAAATTCTCAAAGCAGCCAGACGTAAAAAAACCATTACCTACAAAGGGAAGAATATTAGAATGTCTGCAGATCTCTCCGCTGAAACTTTTCAAGGCAGAAGAGGTTGGTCATTGACATTTAATCTCCTAAAACAAAATAACCTTTCAACCCCGGATCCTGTATCCAGCTAAACTGAGTTTCATTTATGATGGAGAAATTAAATACTTTAATGACATTCCCATGTTGAAGAAATTTCGCATAACCAAACCAGCTCTTCAGGATATTCTCAGACCTATCCTCTGTAATGACCAGCCCAATCCTCTACCACAAAAGTAAACTCACTCAGAAACTTTTAATCAAACTCCAACTTCCACAGCGGTGAAAGGATTAAAAATGTCCACTGGCGTTCGAAAAACTCGATACCCAAAATTTTACCAGACTTATCAATATTCTCCATTAATGTGAATGGCTTAAACTGTCCTCTACAGAGGCACAGGTTGGCTAACTGGATACAAAAACTCAGGCCAGATATTTGCTGCATACCAGAAACTCATCTTATCTTAAAAGATAAATATAGACTCGGGGTGAAAGGATGGTTGTCCATATTTCAGGCAAATGGTCATCAGAAAAAACCTGGTGTTGCAATTCTATTTGCAGATACAATAGGCTTTAAAGCAACAAAAGTAAGGAAGGATAAGGATGGTCACTTCATATTTGTTAAGGGTAATACTCTATGATAAGATTTCAATTATTAATATTTATGCACACAACCAGAATGCACCTCAATTTATAAGAGAAACTAAAAGACATGAGCAACTTGATTTCCTCCAGCTCCATAACAGTCGGAGATTTCAACACTCCTTTGGCAGTTTTGGATAGATCCTCCAATAAGAAGCTGAGCAAACAAATTTTAGATTTAAACCTAACCATCCAACATTTGGATTTACCAGACATCTACAGAACATTTCATCCCAACAAAACTGAATACACATACTTCTCATCAGTCCACGGAACATGCTCCAAAATCAATCACATCTTAGGTCACAAGTCTCACCTCAGTAAATTTAAAGGAATAGAAATTATCCTTGCATCTTCTCAGACCACCATGGAATAAAAGTTGAACTCAGTAACAATAGGAATCTACATACTAATACAAAACCATGGAAGTTAAATACCTTATGCTGAATGATAGCTGGGTCATAAATGAGATTAAGAAGGAAATTGCCAGATTTTTAGAACAAAACGACAGTGAAGGCACGATTATCAGAACATCTGGGATACCACCAAGGCAGTCCTAAGAGGGAAATTTATAGCACTGCAAGCCTTCCTCAAGAGAATGGAAAGAGAGGAAGTTAACAACTTAATGGGGCATCTCAAACAACTGGAAAAGGAAGAACATTCCAACCCCAAACCCAGTAGAAGAAAAGAAATAACCAAAATTAGAGCAGAATTAAGTGAAATTGGAAACAAAAGAATTATACAACAGATCAATAAGTCAAAAAGTTGGTTTTTCAAAAAGGTCAATAAAATTGGCTAACCTAACCAGGAAAAAAAGAGTAAAATCTCTAATCACATCAATCAGAAACAACAAAGACGAAATAACAACAGACTCCTCAGAAATTCAAAAAATTCTTAATGAATATTACAAGAAACTTTATTCTCAGAAATATGAAAATCTGAAGGAAATTGACCAATACTTGGAAGCACATCGCCTTCCAAGACTTAGCCAGAATCAAGTGGAAATGTTGAACAGGTCTGTATCAAGTTCTGAAAGAGCATGAGCCATACAAAATCTCCCTAAAAAGAAAAGCCCGAGACCAGATGGCTTCACGTCAGAATTCTATCAAACCTTTAAAGAGGAACTAGTACCTATATTATTCAACCTGTTCCAAAATATAGAAAAAGAAGGAAGACTACCCAACACATTCTATGAAGTAAACATCACCCTGATCCCCAAACCAGGAAAAGACCCAACAAGAAAAGAAAATTATAGACCAATATCACTAATGAATATAGATGCAAAAATATTCAGCAAGATCCTAACAAAAAGAATCCATCAACAACACATCAAACAAATTATATGTCATGACCAAGTCAGTTTTACCCCAAGGTCTCAGGGTGGTTCAATATACGTATATCTATAAATATAATTCAGCACATAAACAAATAATAAAACAAAGACCATATGATTCTCTCAATTGATGCAGAAAAAGCTTTTGATAATATCCAGCATCCCTTCATGATCAGAACACTTAAGAAAATTGGTATAGAAGGGACATTTCTTAAACTGACAGAGGCCATCTACAGCAAACCCACAGCCAATATCGTATTGAATGGAGTTAAATTGAAATCATTTCCACTCAGATCAGGAACCAGACAAGGCTGCCCATTGTCTCCACTGCTCTTCAACTTTGTAATGGAAGGTTTAGCCACTGCAATGAGGGAAGAGAAGGCGATCAAGGGTATCCATATAGGGTCAGAAGAGATCAAACTATCGCTCTTCACAGATGGTATGATTGTACATCTGGAAAACACCAGGGATTCTACTACAAAACGGTTAGAAATGATCAAGGAATACACCAGCATCTCAGGTTACAAAAATCAACATTCATAAATCGGTAGCCTTTATATATACCAACAATAGTCAAGCTGAAAAAACAGTTAAGGACTCTATTCCATTCACAGTAGTGCCAAAGAAGATGAAATATTTGGGAGTTTATCTAACAAAGGACATGAAAGATCTCTATAAAGAGAACTATGAAACTCTAAGAAAAGAAATAGCTGAAAATGTTAACAAATGGAAAAACATACCATGCTCATGGCTGGGAAGAATCAACATTGTTAAAATGTCCATATCACCCAAAGCAATATACAATTTTAATGCAATCCCTATTAAAGCTCCACTGTCATACTTTAAAGATCTTGAAAAAATAATACTTCGTTTTGTATGGAATCAGAAAAAAACCTCGAACAGCCAAGACATTACTCACACATAAAAACAAAGCAGGAGGAATCAGGCTACCAGACCTCAGATTATAGTATAAATCGATAGTGATCAAAACAGCATGGTACTGGCACAAAAACAGAGAGGTAGATATATGGAACAGAATAGAGAACCAAGAAACAAACCCAGCTACTTACCATGATTTGATCTTTGACAAGCCAGTTAAAAACATTCAGTGGGGAAAAGATTCCCTATTTAACAAATGGTGCTGAGTGAACTGGCTGGCAACCTATAAAAGACTGAAACTGGACCCACACCTTTCACCATTAACTAAGATAGACTCTCACTGGATTAAAGATTTAAACTTAAAACATGAAGCTATAAAAATACTAGAAGAGAGTGCAAGGAAAACTCTTGAAGAAATCGGTCTGGGCGAGTATTTTATGAGGACCCCTGGGGCAATTGACGCAGCTTCAAAAATACACTACTGGGACATGATCAAACTAAAAAGCTTCTGAACAGCCAAGAACACAGTAAGTACAGCAAGCAGACAGCCCTCAGAATGGGAGAAGATATCTGCAGGTTATGTATCAGACAGAGGTTTAATAACCAGAATCCACAGAGAACTCAAACGTATAAACAAGAAAAGAACAAGTGATCCCATCGCAGTCTGGGCAAGAGAAACTTCTCTGTAGAAGACAGGCATATGGACTAACAGACATGAAAAAATGCTCATCATCTTTAATCATCAGAGAAATGCAAATCAAAACTATCTTGAGATATCATCTAACTCCAGTAAGATTAGCCCATATCACAAAATCCCAAGACCAGAGATGTTGGTGTGGATGTGGAGAAAAGGGAACACTTCTACACTGCTGGTGAGAATGCAAATTAATACATTCCTTTTGGAAAGATGTTTGGAGAACACTTAGAAATCTAAAAATACATCTGCCATTCAATCCTATAATTCCTCTACTAGCTATATACCGAGAAGACCAAAAATCACATCATAACAAAGATATTTGTACCAGAATGTTTATTGCAGCCCAATTCATAATTGCTAAGTCTTGGAAGAAGCCCAAGTGCCCACTGACGCATGAATGGATTAATAAAATAGTGGTATATGCAGCCTTAAAGAAAGATGGAGACTTTACCTCCTTCATGTTTACATTGATGGAGCTGGAACATATTCTTCTTAGTAAAGTATCTTGAGAATGGAAGAAAAAGTATCCAATGTACTCAGCCCTACTATGAAACTAATTTATGGCTTTCACATCAAAGCTATAACCCAGCTATAACCTAAGAATAGGGGGAAGTGGGAGAGGGAGTGGAGGGAGGTGGGAGGATGGGCAGAGGGAGGGTGATTGGTGGGATTACACCTATGGGGAAAGATTATGATCAGAGAGATTACTCATCCAGTACAAGGATGACAAGAGTACAGTGGAGTATAGAATCTTACCTTAACCTCCATGAGTGCAGTATCAATCTGTAGGGCGCCAGCCATACATACCCAGGCTGGCAGGTTCAAACCCAGCCCAGGCCAGCTAAACAACAAAGACAACTGCAACAAAAAAACAGCCAGAAGTTGTGGCGGGCACCTGTAGTCCCAGCTACTTGGGGGGTTGAGGCAAGAGAATAGCTTAAGCCCAAGGGTCTGAGGTTCCTGTGAGCTGTGACGCCACAGCACTCTACCAAGGGAGACATAGGGAGACTCTGTCTCAAAAAAAGAAAAAAAATAAAGAAAAGGAAAATTAAAGGTAGTAGTAATTCCTTGACCCATAACCCACAGCTCCTCACCAACAGCCACTAAAATAAAACATCCAATACTACTAAGGACAATTTAATTTTTATTGATTAAAAACAAAGGAAACATGCAATAAAATACAAAGTCAAAAAAGAGGAGGAAAAAGTTGAATATTTTACATCTTCCACAATCTAGCATATGTCGCAAAGAGAAATCCTCATTTATTAATACATCATTATTCTATTTTCCAGATTATTAAATAGTATCAGCTGACTCTAGAATTTGGTTCAAAACTTAAGCAAACCCCCCAAACAAATCCATTAGTCATTTAGAAAGACCAAACATTTCACAAATAGCATTGGCACATATTACTTTGTGCTATAGTTAGTCCCTAAACCGGGTACAGGGGATCCTGGAGACTTAGCAACAGAGGTACAACCTAAACTACCACTCCTGAAATGGAGTGAGTTCGCTCACTAGGTTACGTGCTGTCCCACCAGGGTAGTTTCTGTTCACTTATTTTCTCAGTATCACTGCACAAACCAGCAAAGGGAGTCCACCATACATCATGCAGAAGAAGTAACACTGTCCTGGAACCTGAAGTCTGTCTTCTAATTCCCAGCAGGGCAAACAATAAGCTAAAAAGAAAGAGAAACTCCCAGCCCACTTCTGATTTGTCATGCCTGCCCCACTGCAGTTCAAAGGTAATGGCAGGCTGGAGAAAGAGCGCAGGGGAATGGTTTACTGCTCACAGCCAGCTGGGAGCCAGAACAACTCCACATAGTAAGCTGTAAGAGTGATGCCACCTCCCCTTGGATTCCTAAGTGTAATAGATCATGATGGGCTTCTGTGAAACCAAAAAAATGAGACGCTAAAGTAAGCAATTAGTTGTGTGCCAAAAAGGACACTCTCTCCTTTCCACATCTCATTCTCACCCCCTTCTCTGCTCCCTCCCCACACTACTACTACTTCCCCTCCAAAAAAAAAGAAAAAAAGAAAAGGAAAGCTAAATATTTTTCTAGCTAGCTGGTTAATCTTCTTTTCTTCCTCCCAGTTCAATAGGCTCTCACCTTTTACCAAGTCTGATGGGACCTTGGACTTAGATGTCTAGTCTTCTAATCTACTCTACTCCCAACCCTCATCTAAAATCCATTCCCTTCTTCTTCCTCCCCAACATCCTTACTTTCCCAACATGTCTCTGCACCTAGGGCAGATGAAGAAAACCCATGACTAAAATTACAGGCTCAGAATGAAACAAAGGTGTGACAAGTTAGTGGTAGAGAAAGCTTTCGGATATGTTCCAAGAGAAAATTAGGTAAAACCATCTTGTACATCAGACCAACAATGCTGGAAAGGGCATGAGCAATTCTGTAAGAGGCAACTTTCCCCTTTCCAGGGGCTCATAGCCTATCTTTGTGTGTCATTTTAAGGCCAGATAGAGTATCCCATTCATACACAAAACAGCAGAATTATTAGCAGTTAAATAAATGCGGACAAACAGTAGGAAAAAAGAAAATCAACCCCACTGATTATTCACATATTGCATTATAAGTGCTCTTTTTTAAACCTAAAGAATAATTTATATTATTTCTGTAGAAAATCAAACGAAGAGTGTCTACTCATAAAACCTAAAGGTCACGGCACATGTGGTTTCACTTTCCATCTTGAGTTAGCTTCAGCACACAAGGACCCCCTCCAAAGGGTCAGTGCAGGAGAGTGGGCAGAAAGTAGGCCTCTCTGGCCCAGTGTGAGTTTCCTTATTGCTGTAGAAATCTCAGCCTTGCACACCCATTTCTTCATGACTTGGAGGCCAGGTAACTTGATTTTCATGGGAGGATCAAGGAGTTTTTCTTCAATTTAGTTTGAGTTATGATTCCTGCTCAAAAACTGCCTCTGGCAAATTCACTTTAATAAGCCATTACTTGATGTATTTTTAAAACACAGTCCAAAGTTCCACGTTGAAGGATCCATTGGCTGAAGTTTGGCTACAGTCAGATGTTTTGCACCAACTGAAGTTAAGGCTAGCAACCCTTTCTGGAGGGAGCAATGAAGAAGGGGGTGCCTGAGAGCAGCTTCAGCAAAATGCTCAGAAACACCATGAAAAAAAACAAGAACACAGTTTAGGCTGCCTCCGTCTGAGGCTGTGCTTTTTCCTAATAAAGGTTTCTAGAATTCACATCAGGTTCAAAGAAAAAAAAGAAAAACACTAAATTAAATTCTCTGGGCTCCAGATGAACAATTAACTTTCAATTGCTACTTCAGATATCCCATTATACCCACATCCTGGCAAGTGTGGATGAACAAGCAGGATGAGGAAGCCCACTATAGCACTACTTTCCACTTGGGCCATCACTGAAGTAAGGCAAGAATGAGCTGACAGATCTCCCTCCTGGGCCTTGAGACACATGGGCCACTTCTAAGATGGAGGAAAATATGGGACATATGGAGTAAGTTTACTAACGGAACTCTTCAAGGGGATGTTGGCCACTGGTGATCCAACTTTTCTTTCCTGTAGGAAAAAGGAGGAATGATGGCAGGAAGAACATAAAGACCTCTAAAGCTCCTAGCTGGGAGGTTTGTTGCTGGGTTCTTTGGCAGTAGTGGGTTTAGGCCAACAGAAGCAACAGATATGCGCATGTGTGGAATCTCCTTAGGCCACCTCTTCCAGGGCTGTGGTTTAACTGATGCTGAGCTGGGCAAATCCTATTAGTTTACCATCATCAGGAATATCTGAGCCTTCGACACCAGATGCCTGAAAACCAAACAAAATGAGAAGCTATAACTATTTATAAAAACAGAAGCGCAGGTAGCAAGTAAAACTGGCATGGGACAGTGGGAAGGCAGGCAGTGGGCAAAAGGTGTTTATTACAGAAAATAAAGGGTCTGGATACACAGCTAGGGGAAGACTGGCCAATAATTTATTTTTTAGAATAGTCAAGGGTTTGGGGTTAGAGGCTTTCTTAGAGGGAGAAAAGACTGGAGGCCACTCAAAGGAAGACATCAGCTCAGGGTCTTGGGGAAGCTAAATGAACACAATCCACCATATTTTAATATTCTCATCACTCAGGGAATATAGAAGTTGGTCTGCAGAGGCTGCTAGTGTGTAAAAGTTAAGATGTTTTAATAAGGAAAGGGGGACAAATACCAATTTGAAAGTGACAGATCGATTTGACTGAGGTTCTTCCACAATTTTCTGCAAATTAGCTGCCACTGTAATCATACAAACAGAGAATGTAAAGAATGAAAAGCTATATAAATCCATGTTCAACCATATTTTAAAAACTTAAATGGTAGTTAAGAATACTCGGTGTATATCAAAAGGGAAGGCCCACAAAACCTAAAGTATTTATTTATTATCTAGCCTTTAACAGGAGAACCATCCTTCAGTAATATATACCTGTAGCCTTACTGTGACTCTTCCTTTCTTCCTGCTCTTCTAGGACAAAATCTCTAAATGACTTTCGTTCACCTCTCAGCCACAAAGTTTACATAGCCAAAAAAGATTAGATATGGCCAAGCATACTTTAACTACTGACTTTTGTCATTTCTACCAGTCTCCTAAGGGCCTTGGCATGCTTTCATTTACTGTCACTAGAGGTCACAAAGCAAACTCAAAAGTGAAACTGTATTTTTTTTGTAAGGAATGGTCCCCAATACCTGTAATTTCAGCAAATCCAAAAACCATTTCAAGAATGATTAAACCTATTCGCTGGGGAAAAAAACTGCTTTTCTAAGTACTAAGCATATAGACAGACAGGAATACAAAGGCAGAGCACAATGTAGTTACCTATTACTAAATCCCTTCCGTCAACCAGACCAGCAGAAATGAGTTCCTGAGAGACACCCTCCGCTGTATCTGCAAGGACAAAGAAAATGCTTCATTTTTGTGTAATGTCAGCATTGCCAGACATAAGTTATTTGCTAAATACATAGAACCAAGAATTCAGGTAGGGTCTTCTTCCCACACAAGGATTTTTCCTGCCACAGAGGATTATTTCAAGTGAGGAACTCTCAAGATCTAGCCAGAGGGCAGGATCTGTATGAAACAGGTGGCAAATATCACCTCAATGTAAAGATAACTTTCTAAATGATGCAATTTAGATACGTTCAGACCCATGTCAGAAGAGCACCCAACAGCAATGCTACAGAAGAAACTCTTTTTTCAAGCACAATCCTGGAACCTCAGTTCTCTGTACTCTGAGACATGATGTTGAATGCAGAACATCTCTATAGCAAATAAAACAGAATGGTTTATTCTCAATTAAAACTTGACAGAACAAATTACAATCTCTTCTTTTTGGAAATCATACTCTAAGTCTCTTGCTAAAGTAATTTCTCTTTGTTATTCTGGTCGGCTTTTCTTCTTACCTAATTATCTCAGGTGGTACAGTCTGACAATGGGTGTAAGTAGAAACTAAAATGATGAGGACAGAGTATCCCCAATTAACTTCATCTCCAACAAACTCAGTGGTGCTGGTTCTCAACACTGAGCCCCTCAGAGGGAACATGAGAACTGCTGAGGAGTGGGTGTATGCACACTCATATAAATAACCAGCAATTGAATTAATGCCTGAAAATGTGACTTTGGAAAACAGATATACTTCTATGCAACTATATGTTCTCTATTATAGTTAGTTGCTAATAATACTGAGATAGCAGGAGCAGTAGGGGTGATATACAAGACAGATATCTGTAGCTGCTGGCTATTCGCCAAATCAGAACCCTGAGTCAAGAAAAAAAACAAGCCTTGTTTCAAGGCAAAGTTCATGGCCACAAACAGTGCATGACAGGGCTCAGCTTCTGTGTGAGGAGAGTGGAGAATGTAAGTCTTCTTTTCTCTTTACTATCACGGAAGACAACCATGCACAGTTAATAAACACAAGAACATTGGACTCTGACAGATCTTATTTGAATTCTAGCTATACCTCTTTCAAGCTGTATGACTTTGAACAAGTTACTTTGCCTCTAAGTCCTGATTTCATATTTACAATATGGGGATAATAAGTTTTTATGGGTCTTTAATGATAATTTAGTGAGATAATGCTTAGTACAATGCCTGGCCTATAGTAAGCAGCAAATAAAAGCTATCGTCATTACTGTATTACATATGATTTTCTAAGTGAGTTTAGTAGAAAAACGATTTTTATCTTATTCATACATTTCTCCAAACCAGGAAAAAATTTATCATCCTTTAAAAGTCATAACATTTCTAAAGGACAAAAACTTTAATATTTCATTAAGTAACAAATTAAAAGTTATTTTATTTTCAATCATTTTGATGCCTCACCTCTCCCAGGAGTAAATTCAAATCGTATATCATTTAGTTCTTTCTTTGAATTCCTACAAAAGAAAGCAGAATGTGTAAAATAAGAAATTTCTGAATTTATGCTTAGAGATTCTGCCAACATAAAACAGGAATGCTGTGCCTCAAGAAAGATTGTTCTGTCCCCCCAGATATGTTACCCTGATATGACACGCTGCAGGGCTCAGAGTAAACAATGCAGAACAATCATCTAATTGTCCTACAACCCTTTTAATATATGTCCCTCATTGATCAATATAAATATTTCATGCCATTGAGGAGATTCTTATATGACCACTCCCATCCTTATTCTCACTAAGATGAATATATCAAACGAAGAAGAAAATATGTATGAATACAAGGAGGTGCAACTAAAAATGTTAAAGGATGCCCTTTTCATTCTTATCCCCATTCTCATATGCCCAATTGTGTGTAGGAGAGCACCTTGCCTACCACTGATGATCAGTCTCACTACACTCATAAAATGAAATACATGATTCTCCCTCAAATACCACAGGAGTTTAGCGGACAATACAAGAAATAAGGATAATGAGGACAAACTTTAGAGGTAGTTTTCAGATAGGACTTAGTGGATAGTAGGCACAATTTTGGTAGACAGAGAAGATAGGAGGGGAAATTGGGCCTATACTGGAAGCACAGTTAATATATGACTACAGAAACTCAAATATGTGACTGCTAAGGTATAGTTACAATTATTACTACATCAAGTAATGGGATTAACCGCGTGAAAATAGAACATTATATCTAAAGCCAGACATACCCGATTATTTAGGACCTAAATCTAATTTATCTAAACAACACAGAAGGCTATTTGACTAATAGTACTTGAAGATGTTACTGAAATTGTGCTTAGAAAACTTACTCATTTTTTTTGTTGTTGATACAGAGTCTTGCTTTGTTGCCCTCAGTAGAATGCCCTGGCATCATAGTTCACAACAACCTTGAACTCTTGGGCACAAGCAATTCTCTTAACTCAGCCTTCTGAGTAGCTGGGACTACAGGTGCTGTCACAGTGCCCAGCGATTTTTAGAGATGTGGTCTCGTTCTCGCTCAGGCTGGTGTCAAACACCTCCATTGGCCTCCCAGAATGCTAGAATTACAGTTCCCACCACACCCAGCCAGAACTACTCATTTCAAATATAACCATCCCCCCAAATGATTTTCCCTTGCATTGCCCTCTCTCTACACTGGTTCATAAAGGCTTATGCATAAATACTTATAATACCTGAAATTTGCTTTTGGCTGTGTTAAGTACCTACTACAAATCAACTTCAAACTTTAACTTGATAATCAAGGGGGTCATTAGATTTTCCCTTTTTTGGTATCCTTCCACTGTATTTAAGAGTGTTCTATATTCTCTGTGCTTAGTACATAACTGTTCAATCTACTTCATGGAAGTTGAAAAAATACAGATTAAATTGTTCAGCACAAGTTCAGTGATTGAACTGGAATGCCAGGCATAATACCTTCAAAGACAACAACATGGCAAAGTGGATTAAATGTGTTTCTTATCATCTCTTCTGGTCATTTAATTTTAAAGTCTTCATCATTGGGAATAAGAATCGAGCCTCCCATTTCCATAAAGAGCCTGGAACATAGTTCATTAAACCACCACTTTCAGAAAAGCTACCTATATCACTCAAAAGTATCTTCTCCATCTTCCTGAAGCACACATCAAATAGAATGTCTGTGCTATATATTAACTGCTGTAAGACCTCAAACCATTTTTAACAGACAAGTGGTATTCTTAATGTGTCATTAAAATGGCACAACAGGGGTGGTGCCTGTGGCTCAGTGAGTAGGCCACCAGACCCATATACTGGAGGTGGCGGGTTCAAACCCAGCCCCAGTTAAAAAAAAAACAAAAAAAACTGAAAACAAAAATTGGCACAACAAGATTACCAAGATATTCATTTGTAATTATTTGAGGTGGGTTCAGGTATACCAAGTTGGCTTCATTAAAGGAAAAAATAACTCAATCTTCATATTTATGGCACAATTTCAAGCTCCTACTGGTAAGATCAAAATATTCCCCAAACAGCTCTTGCTGCCTCTATATTTAAGTACAACCTTACCAAGAAGAAAACTAGAAACTCATGTGTGGAATGGAGATGAGTCGATAACTCAGTGGAATTTTTTTTTAATGTTAGTAACAGTTTAAAAAAGGCCTGTGATGTCTCAGGTGACACTTTATTACTAATTTTTTTTTCAAATGCATTTCTGAGTAGAAAGAAATATAATTAGAGCAATACAATAGCTATAGTTATACTGACAAAAAAGCGCTCGAATCCTAATCCAACCACTGGAAGGAGATTAAAATGAACAGACTGCTATCTATGGCATTTCCTTGTGAGCAATCTGTCAGGACCTCACTATATGCCCCTACCAAGAACCACCAATTTAGAATATTTGCCATAAAATAGAGAAATAGACTAAAAACACATTTAAAGGTTTTCTTTTTATCTTCTTAGAACAAGACCTTTATTTGATCTATTGCAATCAAAAAGCCCTTTCCTCTTGGCTTACTGGATCTCAGAATCCAGTGCTTATTTGGTCACAATTGTAACACTAATCTTCAGATAAGGCAGCTAAAATGCTGCTCTCCTAAAAACTGTTCCTCAGTTATAGAGGAAAATGCTTCCTGACCCAAACTAGCTATACTACAAATTCATAAATTCATCATTATTGGTATACAAACAACTAACAGAATGTGTGCATCACTTAGTTACAGTACCTGTTAACATTCGATTTTCACACTGTTAATATTAATTCTGAGCAAGATAATGCATCTGCAAGCAAATAACACAATGCTAAAAGGACACACAATCCTATCCAATTACTCTCAGGCTCACACTATTACTGCATATGTATAATATTTAGAGAACAAA
This sequence comes from Nycticebus coucang, assembly GCF_027406575.1. NCBI lineage: Eukaryota > Metazoa > Chordata > Mammalia > Primates > Lorisidae > Nycticebus > Nycticebus coucang. The sequence continues at coordinate 83,078,772 of NC_069787.1, read as the reverse complement.
AAATGTCTACTCACCTTAATCTTAGTACTAAACTGATTGGGATCTTGGTTTCTTGTGAACCTGCTCTTGAAGACAAAGCCTAAAAAGCATGGAAGAAAAAAAAAATAAAAAGCATCGAAGGTATAAAAGTCAATGCCTGGAACATTAAAAGTGAAGGTGGCTAAAGGTCATCTGCAAGGAGCAATTTTCTTCAACTCCAGCTGAGGTCATCCTAATCCCTAGGACATTCCCTGCTGTGGTGCTGTGGGGGGACACACACTCTAAGGCAGCAACAAAAAGCTGAATGTCAGCCTAAGTCAAACACGATTAGAAAGATAATTTCAAACCCAGATGAAATGCCACACATAGCCACATTTACATTTTGTATTTTTAAGACCCCTGTTTCTTTCTGTAAGAATGAAAAACATGAAGCTAGGTTTCTCCCTTTAAAAAATGTGCCAGTGGGGTCTCTTTCTCCCACACAGTTGGATAACTGAAAATTACAGGCACAAGCCAGTGAAGCTGGGATGTTCTGGTGGTGGTATTTCAACTAACTTATACCAACTATCACCCTACAGTTACAATTAAGAAAGTGCCTCTAATAATAAGGCCAAATACAGGGGTGCCAAAAAATGTATACATATTTTAAGAGACATTATCTATGTAGAATGTATAACATTTTGAAGCTGAATTTAATTATGGTAGCAGTGTGTAGTATGATGTTGGATTAAAAAATGCTGTTAATCAAATTAATACTAGCATCAATACGCAGCAAGCAGGACAGTCAAAAAAAATGAGGGAACTATAGTTGTCATTCAAAGAGCACAAGGCCATTTGGCCATTGATATATGAAATTTGAGAATATTGTGAAAGTTCAACAGCCATGGAGGTGTGAATATGCAACAGAACCACCAACATGCCTAACAACTGCACGTGTCCAGGTTAAGTTTGAGACACATGATGCTGTGTGATATGTACAAGAGAAAATCCAAGAGGCCCCCCAGAGCAACAAGTTGTGCTTCTGCAATAGTGTTGGAACAGTTTACACGCTCACCACAGAAGTCTACCAAACATTCTCCTGACTTAACACCCCTTGACGTCTACCTATGGGGGACCTTACAGGATAAATGGTACCTCAGAAAACTGACTAAATTGGCAGAACATCAGGGCGGCGCCTGTGGCTCAAGGAGTAGGGCGCCGGTCCCATATGCCGGAGGTGGCAGGTTCAAACTTAGCCCCGGCCAAAAACCACAAAAAAAAAAAAAAAAAAAATTGGCAGAACATCAAGAAGAAATACAAACAGCATGCACAGTAATACAAGCAGACACTTTGGTTAATGTTGCTCAAGCAATAGCTCACCGTAACCAGAAATGTCTGGACACGGACTGTAACCACTTTGCAGACCTCTTATAATTACAGGAGTCAAACGTGACTTGCATTCATCTTTTGTGATTGATGAATATTGAGTATTACAATTTTAATAGTTTTTCCCCTTTCTTAAAATGTGTATACATATTTTTTTGGCATCCTTTGTATTCTTTTTTTTTTTTTTATAGAGACAGAGTCTCACTTTATGGCCCTCGGTAGAGTGCCGTGGCCTCACACAGCTCACAGCAACCTCCAACTCCTGGGCTTAAGCGATTCTCTTGCCTCAGCCTCCCGAGTAGCTGGGACAACAGGCACCCGCCACAACGCCCGGCTCATCCTTTGTATTCTTATTAACTTGTAGCAACCATGAGTCCATGCACTGACAATGCTGGTGGTGACAGAGCAGTTAAACAGATGCTGCATGCTCACCTTTTCATTTAATTCTCACAAATTTGGTATATTCTATTTTCTCATTTTACAGATGAAGAAATGGGTTAGGTAGTAACTCAAGTTCCACCATATATGAGGAGCTCTGAACAAGGAGCCTCATGTGTGTAACTTTTAGGCAAGGTGGCTTCTGGAAAGTCACTTATCTCTTGAAATTTGGTATCCTGGTGTAATAGGCCAATTGGAGGAAGGGACCACAGGAGAACTGCTAAAATACAAGTTCTTCATAGTATTTAATTGCAGTGAACCTAGAGAAAATTCCCAAAATTGGGCAAAAAAGGAAGCATCTGTCAGTGTATTAGGTGTTTTTGGTGTATGTAACATAATGAGGTATAAAAAAGGACTTAATATGAAAGTACTGGAGGTGATAAAAAAAGTTTTCAGCCTTAGCACCTGTAGTTCAGTGGTGAGGGCACCAGCCACACACACGCCAGGGCTGGCAGGTTCGAATCCGGCCCAGGGTCGGCCAAAAAACAATGACAACTGCAACAAAAAAAAATAGCCAGGCATTGTGGCAGGTGCCTGTAGTCCTAGCTACTTGGGAGGCTGAGGCAAAAGAATTGCTCAAGCCAAAGAGTCTGAGGTTGCTGTGAGCTGTGACGCCACAGTACTCTTCAAGGGTGACATAGTGAGACTCTGTCTCAAAAAACAAAAAAAAAAGTAAGTTTTCATATGGGAGGAAATGTAACAAGTTCATTCCTATTAACCAATCTGCATGTGTAGTAACTGAGATGTTCATAATAGTGGGCATGGCAGTTAAAAGTAACTTATTTTCCAGAGTCTTGGCTTAAGACCAAGTATGAAGAACTTGAAAAAGTAGCTCTGTGCTTCATATGGAACCAGAAAAAAACCCAAATAGCCAATGCAATTCTTTTTATTGAGACAAGAGTCTCACTCTGTCACCCTGGGTAGAGTGTCATGGCATCACAGCTCACAACAACGTCAAACTCTTGGGCTTAAGCGATTCTCTTGCCTCAGCCTCCCAAGTAGCTGGGACTACAGGCGCCCGCCACAACACCCAGCTATTTTTTTAGCCAGGGGTCAAGCAGGCCTGGGCCAAGTTTAAACCTGCCAACCCTGGTGTATGTGGCCAGTGCCCTAACCACTGAGCAACGGGCACTGAGCCTGATATATTCTTTATAATTTCATTATGTCTTTCATTCATTCCTTTTGGTGGCTTTCCACTTCTTTCAATTCCCTTCATCATTTTTGCCATCCATACTCTAAATTCCCTTTCTGTCATTTCCATAATTTCTTTATAGTTGGGATCACCTATGGTAGCTGCCTAGTGATCCCTTGGTGGTGGTGGTGGCGGAGGGAGGGTGTTAATCTGTTCTGGCTTTTCATGTTGCCAGAATTTTTTTGTTGGTTCCTCCTCATATGTGTTTTTTTCTTGTTCACTTCCTTTCCCTACTTACTTCTCTTACTTCTTCCTTCTCCTTAGTCTTCCTTGTCTCTCTGCTTTGAAGTGACCTCTTTGGCTCTTAGAATCCCACCCTATCTCACTATTCCATTGTAGTGTTGTTTCTGGGCAAGATGACACAATTTGGAGCTGGCTGGAGTCTCTTCTCCCTGATCCAGCTGATGAGGAGATGTCTCTAGTCTGCCATCTTGGAGACCCTCTAGCCAAAAGTATTTGATATTTGGAGTATTTCCATCACTAACTTATTTTATTGCTTAAAAACCTACATGATCCTTGTAAAACTCTCTTATCTGTACATTAAAAAAAAAACGGTAAAGACAGAATTTCTAACTTGTTCCAAAATCTACCAAGGAGACATCAACCTGATTGCATTAGGTTCTATTCCACATTAATATGTTTTTTCAGCTAGCCACAAGGATGCCCATTAAAGCACGTCCCCACTTTACCTGAGCTGATTTTACAGGCTCTGCAGAGGGTGGGAGAGAGACTTGCATTGGCTGTGTAGGTATCTGCCCAGCTGGCTGAGGTAGATGAGCAGAAATCTGTTCTGGAACTTGCAGCAAAGTACCCACAGGATCAGTTGTTGGAAAGAGCTATAACAAAAATGTACATACAGTGTTGCTTGAGTGGAAAGGGAAAGTAGCGGAGCTACTGCTAGCCAAGTGTAGCCTTACGGGGTGACAATTTCAAAGTAGTTTTTGTGTATCACTTACTTCTTTGAGTATCTGTTCCAAATGGAAGTCAAATATCTATTTCTAGGTTTTTCAACTCTTACCAACTCTGCAAAGTGTAATTTATATCCTTCTAAATTCGTCCATAGTAAGTATATAATAAAATGAATTTGCCCAATATATAGAATTGTGCAAACATCACCACAATTCAGTTTTAGAGCACTTCCATCACACCCAAAAGTTCACTTGCACCCATTTTTAGTTAATTACTGCTTCCATACCCAGCCCAAGGCAACTACTCATCTATTTTCTATCTCTATAAATTTGCCTTTACTGAACATTTCATAAAAATGGTACCATATACTCTGTAGTCTTTTGTGTCTGGCTTCATTCACTTTGCATTATATTTATTTTTAACCACATCTATTCCATCCTCTTTGCTCATCAAAGCAGCACCTCTAAAATATAGATTTAAGGGCAGTGCCTGTGGCTCAAGGAGTAGGGTGCTGGCCCTGTATACCAGAGGTGGTAGGTTCAAATCCAGCCCTAGCCAAAAACAAAAACAAACACAAAAACAAACAAACGAACAAATATCCATATATAGATAGATAGATAGATAGATAGATAGATAGATTTAAGTAACAGAAAAGTATCAAAGCTACATATTTCTGTGTGGGGAACTTTCTATTACTTATAAAGACATTGACCAAATCTGAAAATGTAGTTCAAAATTGAATGTGAAACTTCATAACCAAGATAGGTATTATACACATATTATTTTGTATTTTTAAAATATTTTATAAATTTTAATTATGTAGTTGGAGGAAAAGAGGTACAAAAACAAGTTGAACATATTCAAAATTATATAGTTAATTGGGGGGAAAATGCAATAGCCAAAATGTACAATTAAAAAAAAAAACTTCAAAGAGTAAAAACCAGAAACCTAATAGCTGATATTACATAAGCAAAATCAAGGACACAGGGAGTAAAACTTTGTGTTCACTTTACTTCATACATAAGAGGAAGTCATAAGTTATTCATTGGTTCTAGATTTGTATAGAAAAACAGAACTTTAGGATTACTTTTGAAAATGTTAATTATAAGTACAATTTTAAAAGTATATTTAACTTCCAAATTGTATGCACATGTGTTTATTTATAGTAAATAAAGGATATTTAAAACAAAGTAATGAGAAAATGTAAAGATATGGGGACCCTTGAGCACTGTTGGTGGGAATGTAAAATGGTATAGCCTCTTTTAAAAACAGTACAGTGGGCCTTCAAAAAACTTGAAAATAGAATTAGTATATAACCCAGCAATTCCACTTCTACGTATATGCCCCAAACAACTGAAATCAGAGGCTTGAAAACATATTTGTACATCCACATTCACAACAGTGTTATATACAATAGCTAAAAGGTAGAAGCAACTCAAGTGCCCACTGACCCCAGATGAATAAAAAAAATGTGGTATGTGTTTACATATACACACACACACCCGACAATAGAATATTATTCATCCTTAAAAAGTGAAGGCATTCTGCTCCAACATCAATGAACCCTGAGAACATTATGCCAAGTGAAATAAGCCAGTCACAAAAGGGCATACTATATGATTCCACTTATGTGAAGTAGTATAGTCAAATTCATAAAGACAGAAAATGAAGGTGTGGTAGAATAGGCAAAAAGTTTTGGTTTGGACAGATGAAATATTTCTGGAGAAGGATAGTGGTGATGGTTGCACTACAATGTGAATATATTAATACCACTGAACTATACACTTGAAAATGATTAAGATAGTAAATCTTGTTATGTAAATTTACATATTTTTTCTAAGCACCGACTATGCAGAGCAAAATGTTATGTGAACTTCGTCCCCCCAAAAATGTACTGAGCATGAAAATATATTTTAAGTATGTGAAAGCTCATGGCAATATTTAGGCAAAGAAACAAAATGAAGACTAAAAAGAAAAACCCTGGAAAATCTGTAAAATACCCTTTCACTTTCACTCAATTTCTTAGAAATTAAGAACTAGTCAAAATAGGTTAAATCAGAAGTTACAAATAAACCTAAAATGTGGGTGGACTAAATCAACAAAAGTTGTTTCTTGCACACATTCCAAGTCTATCTCTCACCAGCAGAGACTAAGTTTGGTATCATTTTCACTCAGGGATGTAGGCCATGGTAGCAGGAATAAGGAAACATTGAATCATGAGAGACTCTTCCTTCTATCATTGGCCAAAGTAATTGACTGGTTATGTGAAATCTCAAGGGGCAAGAAAATGCAGTTCTATCACGTACCAAGACAAGAAGCCAGACATATTAGTGAATAGCAGTTCTAATATAAGTTGTCAGACACTGGCCTGTTCAGATGGTAAGGTGCAGTATTTATTTTCAGTCTTAACTAATATAGTTAAGTATTAGTTTAATGAAAAAAGACTATCTGCTACTTCAAGCAGCACAAGCCAAAAAAGTAATTTATAAAGTCAAACAAGCAAGCAAGGAAGAATACTTTGGCCCCTTAGGCCAACTTTTAAGACTCAAGTTGTATAACATCTCATTTGCATTTTGGCACACACACACTAATTCTAATTTTTAGAATTAAAACCAAACCAAAACAAAAGCAGATATTCTTTAACAAGGATTCAGTAATCACAATTACTTACCTCAGAATTTGATATTGATTCTTTCACTCGAGGAGACTAAAAGAAATACAAAAAAAGTGTGCTTGTTAACTCAGATCTCAGGTTACTCATTGCTGATCCCAAACAGCAAGTACGTCGAATGCAAGTCAACTTCATTTAATTCTGATCCATACATTAACTCACCAGCAACTCTAGGAAAAGTATTCGGGGGGGGGGGGGAGGGGAGAGGAACTGCCCCACTACTATTGTATTCTTTGTCTAGGTAGCCTACAACAAATGCTTTAATAAACTTACAGTATTTTAAAATTCTATAACTTGAAGCTGTATAAGCAAACATAATGGGACTGTCTGAGTTTTCAGACATAGTCATCACATTCTTCAAAGGAAAATTCTTTCCACTAACCATGAACATATTAAGAACATAAGATCCCAGACCAAATCTAAACTTTCAAGCTAGTCATCCAACACATTCTCAAAGTAGAATAATTCTTATAATAAGCTTTTATTGAGTCATAAACACATAGATCATGTATACATTAATGCATGTATGGGGTACAATGTGCTGATTTTAAATATAATTTGGAATGCTTACATCAAACTAGTTAATATAGCCTTCACCGTATTTACTTAATTATTGTGTTAAGACATTTATACTCTATATTTAATAGAATTGACATGTACCCTTGTAATATGAACCATGGGAATGGTCCCACCATTTACCCTCCTTCCACCAAATCTCCCCACTCCCTTTCCATACCCCACTTCTTCCCTCCTTCATCCTGGGCTATAGTTCTGTTTTATCTTACATATGAAAGTGTGAGTGATTATAAATTGGTTTCATAGCAATACTAAGTACATTGGATATTTTTTCTTCCATTCTTGAGATACTTTACTAAGAAGAATATTTTCTAGCTCCATCCATGTAAACATAAAAGGTAATTACAAGTTTTAATGGAGAAAACTTAGGCAAAATTGAAAAACAAGGATATGAAAACTGCCATTTCAAGAGTTTACTACTACCCTTATTCTTAGAGCTAGATATTTGGGGATTCACTGTGTAAATAAATGTGGGTTGTCGAAAAATAAAAAATGGCTAGTGGAAATAAATTGATATGTTAATACAAACTGAGGGAAGGTCCTAAGTACCCAGTATAAACCACACTTATTTGGAAATGACCACTTATATAATCTGCCATATGAAAATCTAAACTGTTTATTTGGTAAATCATAACATTTAGTAGTAATTTGGGATACAGGAACTGTGGTTTACAAAAAAAACTTACCCCTAAACAAATATCAATTTATGGTGAATTCTACTAAGGAAGGGTTTAGCCAGAATTCTTAAAAGGTCAACTTAAGAGTTTTTTGTTTTTTTTCTCTCTCTCATCATCATTTTATTAAGGAGAATCAAGGTTCAGGTAATAGCTAATATAGTACAGCAAGTTAAGTGGCCAATCCAAAATCCTATTTCAAAAAACTCAGGAAATAATTTCAAACATACAGAAAAGTTGCTAGAGTAAAAACAATACAAAGAACACCAGTATCCCCTTTACCCTGATTCACCTATTAATAACATTTCTTCCTCATTCGCTTTATCACTTGAGTGCTCACTTCTTCTTTCTAAATTTGTGTATTTAATCATATTTTTCTTGTATCACTTGAAAATAAGATGTACATATCCTGGCTGTTTACCACTTAATAATCAGTATATATTTCCTAAAAACAGAGATATTTTCTTAAACAATTCTGTACTACAGTTATCACCATATTTAACAATAATTTTTTAATCTAATTTACTATCCACAGCCTAATTGTCAACTGGTCCTAATGTCCTTCATTGTTTTTGTTTTTCCTCCAGTATGGGATACAGCCTATGATCATGTATACAGTTAGCTGTCATGTTCCTTTAGATTTTTAAAAACTGGAACATCAATATTTTTGAAAAATACAGTCCCTTCACCCTCACTACATACTTTATGTTAATAGCTGTCCCTCATTCGGGGTTTATGTATTTCCTTATTACTAGAATTCTATGAATTCCCAGTTGGATTCTACATGGTGATGTGTCCTTTACAAGTTCATCTGTCCCTCGTTAGCAAAGTTAATTTTAATCACCTGGTCAAAGAATTTTCCTATTTCACCAGTATATAGCAATTCCAGTATATAGTAACTATTTTCTTCCTTGGAACTAATAGGCAATCTGTAGGGAGACACTTTAAGAACTTGAAAATATCCTGCTCAGCAAAACTTCCTCCTACATTTAACATCACGGATGATTCTTGCCTGATCCTATCTTTATGATGGTGATTGTAAAATAAGGATTTTTCTACCTCTGATACTCCTTCACATTTACCAGTAAGCACTTAGCATTCTACTGTAACGAAGACCCATGCTTTGATTCTTCCATTTATTTACATATCTACTTGTTATTAATATGGGTTCACAGATTCCCATTTTTAAATGATTTATAATTAACTGCATTTAATTATTTTAATGGTTAAACTATCCCAGAGTTGTTCAAAGCTGGCACTTGTGTTCTTCTGAGGTTTTTTTCTTCCTTAAGCATCTTTTCTTTTTGGCAAAAGATAATATTCCAGATTCATCTTATATTTTCCTTGCCCAGCCCTGAAACCAGCCATTTTCCAAAGAAGTCCTGGTTCCCTTAAGTAAGGAATTACATTAGAGACCATGATCTGGTTGTAAGGTATGCTTATCATCATTGGGGTGTTTTTGCTTATAGGCCCTTCGTAGGCAAAACTAAGAAATGTAAAGTAAGTATATAACACACATATACATATGCATATAAACATTCACACATACTTACATATACTTTAGAAAGTTTGAATTCATGCCAAAACATCCAATTCAAATCTCATCTTGCCCTGTTCCGTATTTGTATGTCTCTTCTTTTTTTTTTTTTTTTTTTGTAGAGACAGAGTTTCACTTTATCGCCCTTGGTAGAGTGCCGTGGCCTCACACAGCTCACAGCAACCTCCAACTCCTGGGCCTAGGCGATTCTCCTGCCTCAGCCTCCCGAGTAGCTGGGACTACAGGCGCCCGCCACAACGCCCGGCTATTTTTTTGTTGTAGTTTGGCCGGGGCCGGGTTTGAACCCGCCACCCTCGGTATATGGGGCGGCGCCTTACCGACTGAGCCACAGGCGCCGCCCTGTATGTCTCTTCTTACACAGTGAAAATCCTAGCTCCCCCAAAACACCAAGACATTTACTCATCTGCTCAATCCTACAAATCATCTACAAGATTTTCAGAATGTTCTGTTCTGCATATACAACTGTGAAAAACAATCCTAGTAAAAGGAGTTCAAGCTTTCTTTCCCCCATCACTACCCCTAAGACTGAGAGCAACTAGTCAAGATGCTATGTTCATAGTTTACTTGAACTAATTCTTTTTATTCCCTTTCACCGGTTATATATTCACTCAAAATATAATTATGGACTTCCACTTCTGATCATGAAGGATAAGTAATATCGGATTTACCTTTCTGCCTAAAACAACCATACTACCATAAAAGATAAAATACGTGAAACAAAAATTTAAGACAATGGTAATTGATCAGAGAAAGACACTGATCCCTAAGACACAGGGGAAAAAAAGTAATGAACCTTGTCCCAAGTATATTACCTTGAGAGTTTTCAGACAGTGGCACAGAAAGGGGAACCCAGGTAAAATCCAATAAACTGCCTAACCTAAAGAAATAGAGTTAAGAGTCCGGGGAGACCAAAAGCAGATTAAGTTGACAGAGTACTAGGGAAGAGGGAGCTATATAGCCAAAGAACCCTAGAGATTTGCAGAGGAATGCTTTTAAATAATCAGCAGAATACTTAGCAATGAATGTGTGTAAGAAAACTATCTGAGACTGAGGAAATAAATATCAAAACAGACTTAGAGGGAACAGTGCCCAGGACTCACAAAGAGCCAGGAAAAGTACCTATCCCCACCAGCCAGACTGGAAAAACTATAAATTCACAGGACACCAGGTAGTGTTCTCAAAAAAGTCTTGTCTCAGGAAGAGGGAATAAATAGTCATAGACTGAACACAGCTCCAGACTAAACCAACAAATCCCAAAATCAAGACCCAAAAAGATTAAGCTATTTCCAACTAACTTTACTATATCCTAGAACAGTGGTTCTCAACCTTCGTAATGTCACGACCCTTTAATACAGTTCCTCATGTTGTGGTGACCCCCAACTATAAAATTACCTTGGTTGCTACTTCATACCTGTAATTTTGCTACTGTTATGAATTGTAATGTAAATATCTGATACGTAGGATGTATTTAGGCGACCCCTGTGAAAGGGTCGTTCGACCCCCAAAGAGGTCATGACCCACAGGTTGAGAACCGCTATCCTAAAACAAAGTTCAAGATACATAAGAATATAAAATTATTAGCATGAAACAAGGTAAAAATCACAATGTCTGGCTTCCAATCAAAGATTACCAGATGTGCAGACAGAGCCATAGCAACCATCCGGAATTTGTTTTTTAAAGACACAGGGTCGTGTTCTGTTACCCAGGCTAGAATACATTGGCCTGATCATTGCTTACTGTAACCTTGACTTCCTGGGCTTGAGTGAATATTCTGCCTCAGGCTGTAAAGTATCTGGAACTAGAGGTGTGCATCACCATACCTGGCTAATTTTTCCAATCCAGAATTGACATAGATAATAGAATTAACAGAGAAAAGAGACATTAAAAAAGTTATTCTCACTACTTTAAAAGTTAAATGGAGACATAGAAGATGTTTTTAAAAAAATCAAACTTCCCAGGGGTCCTCAAACTTTCTCTTTTTTCTTTTTTTTAATTTTTATTAAATCATAGCTGTGTACATTAATATGATCATGGGGCACCATACACTTGGTTCATAGATCGTTTGACACATTTTCATCACACTAGTTAACATAGCTTTCATAGCATTTTCTTTTTAAACAGGGGGCCAGTTCACTGTCCTTCACACGGTTGGAGGGCCGGACTATAGTTTAAAAAATAAACTATGAACAAACTACTATGCACACTGCACATATCTTATGTTGAAGTAAAAAAACAAAACGGGAATAAATACAATCACACCGCCTCATGTGGCCCGTGGGCCGTAGTTTGAGGACCCCGTTAGACTATCATAATGTCTAAGATTCTGACATATGGTCTGGATAGGATTAGCAGGAGATTAAAAGCTGCAGATGAAAAGATAAATGAACTTGAAGGTTAACATAGAAATTATATAAAATGAACAGAGAAAAATAAGAATTTTCTAAAAATGAAAAGAGAGATGTGAGAAAATTTTAAGTAGCCTAAAATACATATTAGTGGAGGACAGAAAAAAATTTGAAGATACAATGGCTAAAAATTTTCCAAACTTGATTTAAAAAAAAAACAAAACTATAAACTCACACATCCAACAAGCTCAGCAAAACCACAACCACAGAAGCATGAAGAAAAATATACTTAGGTATTTATAAAGAGGAAATCTTAAAAGCAATCAGAGAAAAAAAGACACTATTCAAAGAAACAAGACAAGAATGTCATCAGTTTTCTCAGTGGCAATCAAGAAGAGGACCAAAAAAACTCTTTAAAAGCTCTGAAAGAAAAAGCCTACCAATCTAGAATTCTATGCCTGGCAAACATATCTTGTCAAAATTAAGGTGAAGGAGAGAAATGTATTTTCAGACATAAAACCTTTAAGAAATCATAGCCAGCAATACAAAAAATATTAAGTTCTTCAGGCATAAGGAAAATAATATAAGATGGAAATCTGGATCTACACACATCTTTATTATGAATATGGACTAAATATTGTTAAAGGCTTTTTCAGAATCTATGAAAATAAAAATATGGGCCCAGCTCTATTAATATTACAAGATTTCCAAAACTGAACCATCACTTTATCCTACCCCGTTGGTCATGGTATATTCTTCTCTTAATGTAGTTCAACTTAGTTTTAAGATTTACTTTATTTTTTTTATTAGATCATAACTATGCACATTACTGCATTTATAGGGTATGATGTGCAGATTTTATATACAATTTAGAATGTTTACATCAAACTGGTTAACACAGCGTTCACCTCACTTATTTAATTGTTGTGTTTAAACATTTATACCCTATCTTAATATATGTGACATGTACTCTTGCAATATGCACAATAAGTGAAGTCCCACCGATTAACCTCCCTCCACGCGTCCACCCCCCTACCCTACCCTCACCCTCCTCTTCTCTCCTTTCTGGACTATAATTGTGTTTTATCATTTGTATGAAAGTGTGGGTGATTATATATTGGTTTCATAATAGTATTGAGTACACTGGGTATTTTTTTTTTCAATTCTTGACTTACTTTACCAAGAAGATTATGATCCAGCTCCATCTATGTAAACATAAAAGAGGTAAAGTCTCCATCTTTTTATGGCTGCATAATATTTCATGGTATACATATACCACAATTTGTTAATCCATTCATATGTTGATGGACACTTGGGCAGCTTCCATGACTTGGCAATTATGAATTAGGCTACAATAAACATTCTTCTGCAAATATATTTGTTGTAAAGTGATTTTTGGTCATCTGGATATATACCTAGTAGAGAAATTGCAGGATCGAATGGCAGGTCTACTTTTGGTTCCTTAAGTGTTCTCCAAACTTCTTTCCACAAGAGACGTACCAGTTTGCATTCCCACCAGCAGTGCAGAAGTGTCCTCCTCATAAAGTATTCTCCCCGGACAATTTCTTCAAGTGTTTCCCCTCCACTCTCTCCAAGAATCTTTATAGTTTCATGTCTTAAGTTTAAATCTTTTATCTTTATCCAGTGAGAGTCAATTTTTGTTAATGGTGAAAGGTGTGGGTCCAGTTTCAGTCTTCTACAAGTTGCCAGCCAATTCACCCAACACCATTTGTTAAACAGAGAAACTTTCCCCCAGTTTATGTTTTCCATAGGTTTATCAAAAATCAAATGACGATAGTGTCTGGGTTCATCTCTTGGTTCTGTATTCTGTTCCATACATCTACCTCTCTATTTTTGTGCCAGTACCGTGATGTTTTGATCACTATAGATTTATAGTATAGTCTGAAATCTGATAGTGTGATTCCTCCTTTGTTTTTATTTCTGAGTAATGTCTTGGTTATTCAAGGTTTTTTCTGATTCCATATAAAATGAAGTACTATGTTTTCCAGATCTTTAAAGTATGATGGTGATGCTTTAATAGGGATTGCATTAAATTTATATATTGCTTTGGGTAGTACAAACATTTAGCAATGTTGATTCTTCCCAGCCATGGTATGTTTTTCCATTTGTTAACATCTTCAGCTATTTCTTTTAGTTCTCTTTATAGAGATCTTTCACGTCCTTTGTTAGGTAAATTCCCAAATAGTTCATCTTCTTTGGGACTACTGTAAAAGGAATAGAGTCCTTGACTGTTTAAGATTTACTTTCTTAAAAAAGAATTCATGGTCTCAAAAACAGCTATAAAGATAACATGAAAAATGTTATGAAGAAAAATCTACTTTTTCTTGGATAAAGTATGTCATCTTCTATGCTATTTAGATACCAGAGTAATAGGTTAAAAAAAGCTACTTTAACTACATAGAATCACCAAATTTCTTACAGATAGCTAGACAGTAATAATCAGATATTAAAAAGCTATAACTTATCTTTCCAAACATTTGTTAGAAGAAAAATAGCACCCTTGTCTCTTTCATAGAATGCTGAAACTACAAGGTTTATGTACTGCTAGCTTCCTCTGTCAGCTACAATGTTAAGATTACATTGGAGTATTATTTCAGAAAGGAGTCACATGGAAAAGTAAGGAAGAAAAGACACCATAGTCTCACATTTATAAAGGAATATTAAACACACAGTTGTATATAAATGAATGTTTATATTTGTTATTTCTTATGAGCTTTTCCAAGCTTAAAGCTTAATAAATTTTTGCCAATTTTCATTGGCAATACCTTTACAAACTTAGCTCTGCATAAAGGTCTAGGCTCAAAAGATCTCACTGGATAAAAATGAGGTCAACAAATACTCAATGTTGATCAACAAAGAGTCATTAAGTGCTTTCACCAAAGTAGACCCTAAAAGCAGGCAGAAATAACACTGTACCCACTATTTATCCCATAAAAAAGTCGTGACCAAAGACAGAACATTGTCAAACTCTTATATTTCCAATATACCCCTCAGTTTTGGGGAACGAGTCTAGACAATCAACTTGAGGCAGTTCACTGCTTTTACAAAAACTAAGGCATAGCACCCCACTCACCATCTGCACCACACAGACCCCAGACAGATACCCAGGATATATTAATTAGAAAAAATGTATACTATTCTTCTTTAGGTAATAGGTAATAGAATAACTTTCCAGGACAAAGTTTCTATTGCTAGGCCTTCAAGTTTGCTAACTTTCTCTTCTGTAATGTTTAATTAATTCTATCCAGTATATTTTTCATCTCAGACCTTATAGATTCTGTCTCTAGATATGGGTCATTTTTATATACACTAAACGTTATTAAATTCGAACATATGTGCCAATCCAGTTTCCATGCAGAACTAGGTTCTCGATGTTAATAAGTTGTTTAAGGAAATTCTATCATGAATAATTGTATTCTTTATATTTTAGCTAATTAAGCTGAATTAAGAATTACAGAAAATTCTAGGTAAAGTATACAGTTTAACAAAATTTACCCTAAGTTGTGAAATTGCTGCTTTTCCTTCCTCACTTTCTTCATCAAATTCATCATCACTCCACTCCCAGCCTCCATCCTCTGTCTTATGAAGACGGCCACTGGAACCTGGTACTCTCCGAACCTGCTCATAAGGAAGAAACATAAATTATGGTAGTGCTTCACATTTACTAAACAGAAAATGCAGTCATATTTTTCTATCACTTCAACCCTTTGAGTGGATAACTGTCTTTTTTTCTTTTATTCCTTTTCAATTTCAAACTAATATGAGAGTACACATGATTCAGTTACATTGTTTACAAGTAGATAATCATCTCCCCCTTAAGTGCTCCCATACAAATTCATATATTCCAACCCTCTCTGTTCCTAACCTCTGCTGTCTCCACAACTGCTGATGTTCCCTTGTACTCTGAGCCCAAACAACATCAAAATCCTTCTTATGTAAAGCCACAGTCAAATGTATTTCATGTTTTAATGCCCTTGGACATTGAAGAAAAAAGAGGATTTGAGTCACTTGCTCTTCTCTAAGTTTTTAAGTCAAAATTGTAGTTGTATATACTTTACAAGTTTCTATGCAAGTGCGAAGAAAAAGAGCAATCTCCTAAGCACTAATTTCCCCACAGGTAGCAATCACTGTCAACTTATTTCAGCTTATTTTAGAATTTACATTCATTTCTCTAATGCAGCAGTTCTCAACCTGTGGGTCGCGACCGACAGGAACTGTAGTAAAGGGCCATGGCATTAGAAAGGTTGATAACCACTGCTCTAATGTGTTCCTATCATTATTCATTAATATTCTGGTTTTAGGAATTATTTATGGAACTTTCCACAATAGAAAATTATTATCAATCTTCTATTCTTCTCTCAAGATAATTTTGATCAGATCAATATTCAGTGTTTGCCTAACATAATTAAACACAACAATACTCACGGTTGAGCCTTTTGGTATATTACTGCTACTTTTCCTGCCTGCATTATCTTGTTTCCCCTAAATATTTTCTCAGCTGTGTAAATCTTTTACCACATTCAAATAAATTAAGTATTCTATCAGCATCATCTTTTTGAAGACTCTCACCAAAGCCTCCTGCTATGCTCCACCCTAGGCTTGTTTCACACCATGTCTGCTATTTCAGATTAAACTTTACCATCATCCAGTGGATTGTGCTTCTTCATCACATTTCTGTTTTAAGTACTTTCTCCACTATTAGCATGGTACATTTATTAAAGCCATGCATTTCTGAACTTATCTTGACTCCATTCCCACACTTCTTTTATACTTTCTTAAAAAAAAAAAAAAAACAGATTGGGTTAGGAATCATTTCCTTTCATAATTTTGAAGATAACTGCTCTCTTGTGATCTGGCTTCTAGAGGTGTTACTGGGGTCATCATGAACTCGTGGTTCTGTTCATGACATTCCCCCCCTTCTCTGAAGACTATAGATTGTTCTTTTTGCTGCCAATATTCTGACCTATCATGGTAATATGCATTAGTGTTAGTCTTATTTTTTTTTTTTTTTTTGAAACAGAGTCTCACTTTGTCGCCCTTGGTAGAGTACAGTGATGTCACAGTTCACAGGAACCTCAAACTCTTGGACTTAAGCGATTCTCTTGCCTCAGCCTCCCAAGTGCAGACTACAGGTGCCCGCCACAACACCCAGCTGTATTTTTGTTGTAGTCGTCATTATTGTTTAGCAGGCCTGGCCAGGTTCAAACCCACCAGTCCTCATGTACGTGGCTGGTGCCCTAACCATTGAGATAGGGGCCCTGAGCCTGTTAGTCTATTTTTAATCACTGTGTTGAGTACTCAGGCTCCTTCATTCTGGAAATTCAGCATCATAAACTCTGGAAATTTTTCTTTGTTTCCTTAATGATTTCTTTTCTCCTATTTTTCTAAGATCTGCTTTTCAAATCAAATCCTGAACTTTCTCAAATGATCCTCTTTTCTCATCTTTTCTGTTATATACATTTGGACCTTTTGGCTTCTCCTTTTTGGGAAATTTCCTCAACTTCATTCCACCACCTTTATAATGAACTGTTAATATCTTCTGTTTTCAATTGCCAAGAGCTTTTTGTTGGTAGTGGTACTGTTCTCTGAATGCCCCTTTTTAAAAAATAATAGCTTTATTACAATATAATTCATACACCATAAAATTGACCTACTGAAAGTATATAAATCAATTATTTTTAGCATCTTATTACTATAATCAAATTGAGAACATTTTCATCAACACCCCTCTGCCAATCAAACATGTCATACCCTTTAGCTATCACTGCCTATTTCTCTTCAAACCCCACAGTCCTAGGCAACCACTAATCTACTTTCTACCTCTACATATTTGCCAGTTCTAGACATTTCCTATAAATGAAATCATACACTGTATGGTCTTTTGTGACTGGCTTCTTTAACTAGTATGTTTTAAAGAATTATCCACCTGTACCAATACTTCATTCCTTTTAGTACACTATATGTTATGGATACACTACATTTTATATATCCAATTACTAGCTGATGGACATTTGTATTGTTTCCACTTTATGGTTATTAGGAATAATATTGCTATAAACAGTTGAGTGCATGTTTTTGTTTATATTTACGTTTTCAATCTCTTGAATATGCCTAGGAGTAGAACTGCTGGGTCATATGGTAATTCTGTTCAGCTTTTTGAGGAACTGACAAACTGTTTTCTAAAGCAGTTGAATTTTACATTCCCATTAATAGTGTAAAAGAGTTCCAACTTCTCCACATCTTTACCAACAGTTGTTATTATCTTTTTTATTGTAGCCATCCTAGTGAGTGTAAAGTAGTATCACATTATTATTTTATAGTTTCTCTGATGGCTAATATTAAGCATCTTTTCATGTGTTTATTGGCATTTGTGTATCTCTATGGAGAGATTGTCTATGCATATTATTTGCCCATTTGATACTGTGTTATGTCTTTATTATTGAGCTGTAAGCGTTCATTATATATTCTAGATGCACATTCCTTATCAGACACATGATTTGTAAATGATTCCCCTTCCCTAAGCTGTCTTTTTGCCTTCTTGATGGTCTCTATTGAAGCACCAAAGTTTTTAAGTTTGATGAAGTAAATTTATTATTCCTTTTATTGCTTGTATTTTTGGTGTTTTATCTAAGAAAGTGTTGCCTAACTCAAGGTCCCAATGATTTACTTCTACACATGTCAAAGAATTTTATACCTTTACTGCTTACATTTAGGCCGACAATACATTTTAATTTTTTAATAAGGTGAAAGGAAAAGACCAACTTTATTCTTCTGCATGGGAACATTCAATTGTGCCAGCACCATCACTGAAGGTTATTCTTTACCCTCTGTAATGTCCTGGCACAAATGCTACTTTTTAAATAGCATTATGGTCATATTTTATGACTGCAAACTCTTATCTCCAAAGAGAGTCACAATTTTACTTCAATTACAGGAAGATAATTCAAATAAAATCTTACATCTTCTGTTTCTTTTTTCCCTATGTTTATTTGTCCTCTATCTTTCACAAAGGGATTTTCCTCAGATATCCTGTGATCCTAGATTTTCTCATATTTAAGAGCAAGGCACTAAAACATCAATTAGAATCACTGAGTTCTTGAGTCGTTAGTTTGTTGACTATGAGCTTCACTGTAGAGTGATCTGGGTAAGGCATTTCACAGGGAACCCCCGACATGTCAGTATCATTAAATTATTCCTCTTGGGGTAGTCAGATACATCAAATAAAGATCTTCCAATGTCTTGTCTAGGGGTAATAAGCTTTAATGTTCATGTGCCAAGAGTTAAATGAAGTAATATGACTGTGAGTTCTTAACATTCAGTGTGTAAGCTTCACTAAAATGCACCTTTTCAGTAAATTACCACCATTCAACTGTGGTAACTATGCCCTCCGGTCAGAGACCATTTCTTTTACCTTTCTGTAGTATAAACAGATACCTCCTGGGGTACAGGATGGAATGAGGGAGGGGAACCAGAGTCTAACAACTATCTTAAGATGTTGGACCAATCTTCCTGTTTTTAAGCCCTACTTTCAATCTCATTTCTGAAGGTAGCTGGTACTAACTCCCTTACCTTTTGCAGTTTTGTTATATAAGGTAGCTTCTATGCTTTCTTTACACTGGCTTAATAATTAATTATATTTCTCTGATTTGCCAAATCACTTACCACTAATTTATTGGTATCATAGTTTTGATAATTTGGTTGCAGCTTACGCTTTTCTTTTTTTTTTTTTTTGGTACATTTGGGGTTTGTACCTTTTCTTTGTATTCTCCTGTTATTTTAGCAGATAATTTTTGGCAGGGAGATGAAAATAAATGCAGGTATTCACTGTGCTATTTTTTTGAGGGTCACTCTTCTTAAATGAATCAGATTGCAGATACTAAATCAACATGTTTCATGGTTGGGATTTATTGTAAACAATTATAAACATAGAGATTTTAATATATATTTATATTATTTAAAGAATATCTGTAGCGGCCCATATAGCCTATGGCTAGGAGGAATGAGAGTTACAAGAAATACCTGTATAGCACAATAATGGAACACCTTGGTGAAAAGGGCATAGAGAGGGATTTAGCTCTCCTAACAAGCATGGGAGAGCCCATGAGATGAGAGCATTAGTTAATTGGCAGTCTCTACACCTGTGGTGTTGAGCAGCATGAGATTAGCTTTATATTAGGCTGGAGGATAGGGCAGCTGGGAGCGTGCACATTCTATCATGGACCCACTTACTCTGACTCTGTGGCTTCTCCTGTCTGCAAAACACCAGCATGACATCTCTCCGTGAGCATCTCTCTTAGTGAGCAAGATCACTAAGCTCTGCTAAAGACCAAGATCTATCTTTCTAAGAAGACTGCTTTACTCTCTCAAAGACTATCTTCCCCCCTCCCCCCACCTCAGCTAAAGTAAATAGCCCTCAGGCACCTAAGAGCAATTGTTCCTGAGCAAGATAACAGCATAGGGTCCACATCCGGAACCTAGTTAAGCCAGGGCCGGAGACCAACCAGTCCCAGGCCCTGATAAGTGGCATCCACGAAGGGACCCCAACAAATATCTATTGTGTATCAGGAACTGTTCTAGGTATACTGAAGATAAAGCAATGAACAAAAGTCCTTGTTTTCATTAAGCTTTTGTTCTAATGGTATAGAAAGACTAAAATGGCAGACGATGTAAGTTCTTTCGCTCATGCCTATAATCACAGCACTGTGGAAGGCTGAGATGGGAGGATTGTTTGAACTCAGGAGTTTGAGACTTGCCTGAGTGTGCAAGTAAGATCCTGACTCAACAAAAAAGTAAAAAACCCAGCTGGGCGCCATGGTGAGCGCCGGTAATCACAGCGACTCGGGAGGCTGAGGTAGCAGGATGCCCAGAGCATGAGTCTGAGATTGCAGTGAGCTAAGATGATGCTACTGCACTCTGCTCAGGGCACAGGGTGAGACTCTGCCTCAACCAAAAAAAAAAAAAAAGAAAAGAAAAGAAAAATAAAGTAAGATAAAGGAACAGAAAGTCATGAGAGGGTACTATTTTAGAAGGGAGAGAAAACTATTCTGAGAAAGGGCCTGAAATGAAGTGGAGAAATGAGTTGAGTGTTTAACCTAGGGGGTACCCATGACCGTGATCTTCCTTGTCCCACCCCCCAGAAATATGACTTTACTTGGTTTGAGATGACACTGTTTATGCTTTTTTGTTGTTGTTGTTCTTTAAGTCCCTCAAGTGGTTCTGATATTTAATAATGAATTATAACCACTGATGATGGGAACAAACATCCAAGGAAATAAGTATAACAAGTGAAAAGATATGATGTAGGAGAAGAAATCTTTCCACAAGGGAAAAATAACTTTAAGTCTAGGAAAAAAACCCAAAACAATAGCTTCTTGATACTTTTCAAAAAGAATTCTTTAGAAAGAAAAAGAGTCCCTTAATGGATTAAATATCCAAGTCTGCAGAAAGACATATCTATAAAATAGAGACAAGTTCATTGTGCTATCAATGCTTAGTATAAGAATATCATTTCAGGATGGCGCCTGTGGCTCAGTGAGTAGGGCACCGGCCCCATATACCAAGGTTGGTGGGTTCAAACCCGGCCCCAACCAAACTGCAACAAAAAAATAGCCGGGCGCTGTGGCGGGCGCCTATAGTCCTAACTACACGGAAGGCAGAGGTAAGAGAATCGCCTAAGCCCAGGAGTTGGAGGTTGCCGTGAGTTGTGACGCTACTGCACTCTACTGGAGGCGACAAAGTGAGACTCTGTCTCTTAAAAAAAACAAACAAAAAAAAAGAATATCATTTCAAAATATTTAATATACGTTTCTGGTTCCTTATTATATAAAACCTTCTGAATAATATCAGAATTCCCAAGCAGTGAAATCTACAGAAGACAATACACCACTACAAGACATAATTACTGGCTCGGCACCTATAGCTCAAGTGGCTGGGACACCAGCCACATACATCGGAGCTGGTAGGTTTGAATCCAGCCTGGGCCCGCCAAACAACAACGACAACTATAAACAACAAAAAAATAGCCAGGCACCTGTAGTCCCAGCTACTTAAGAGGCTGAGGCAAGAGAATTGCTTAAGTCCAAGAGTTTGAGGTTGCTGTGAGCTGTGATACCACAGCTCTGTACCCAGGGGGACAGCTTAAGACTCTGTCTCAAAAAAAATAAAATAAAAGACATAATTACTTCCTGGACAGGCTTACCACTACATTTTATAAGGTATAGGACCTTTATCTTCTTCAAGTCTATCATCAGCAGAAGCCTAGACTGCCTCATTTCCTTCACAGTAGATAAGCCTGCTTTGAGCAGAGAAGTAGAAGAGGGGGGAAAGGAGGATTTTCCTCTTCCTACTGTTCCAGAAGTTCATAAAAGTATCATGGAATGGAAAATGAATATGTTGGCCGGACGCAGTGGCTCACACCCATAATCCTAGCACTCTGGAAGGCTGAGGCAGGTGAACTGCTTGAGCTCAGGAGTTCGAGACCAGGCTAAGCAAGAGCAAGACCCGAGACCCTGTCTCTAAAAATAGCCGGGCCTTATAGTGGGCACCTGTAATCCCAGCTACTTGGGAGGCTGAGGCAAGAGAATTGCTTGAGCCCGTGAGTTTGAGGTTGCTGTGAGCTATGATGCCACAGCACTCTACCAAGGGTGACAAAGTGAGACCCTGTTTCAGAAGAAAAAAAAAAAGGAAGAAAAAGAAAATGTGTATGTTGTGCCCTGAGATCTTAAGGTGTTCTCTATACTCACATTATAGCCAAACTTCTTAGAAATTACATATGCACAACAAGGTTTTTTTGGTCTTTCGGTAAAAGCAGGAGAAAATTTGAAGGTAAAAGATACTTACATTCAAAGCTATAAATGCTATGTAAAATCACATCTCATTCTGGTAGTTGGAAACAGTATTTAAACCGAGTTTAGAATGAAATCACCAATTACTGTCTAACATACCTTTTCATCCTAGTAAACAGCAGAGTTTAGGCATACAGCAGATCAAAGATATTTCTTAAATGATTGTGTCAAAATATTTTCTTAAAAGGACTAAAAACTAGTAATACTCATAAATCGCTGACAAAGCATTACTTAACAAATACTTTCAAAATGCAAAAATAAAGTAAATCTATGCAATCTCTCAGGAAAATCGAGTTAAATTCCTGTTTACCTTTTTAGCTCTTTCAGAAATGGTTGGGGCTCTCTGCAATATTTTTTCTTGGAGAAATTCTTTATTCTGGAGAAGAAAAGTATTTTGTTCTTATAAGAAGTCTTTATCAAACAAAAAAACTGACGAGAAAATGTCCACCACAATTAAAAGTACAAAATAATAAGTGTTTTATAAAGAAGTCCAAGAAAACCTCCATTCTTTTATTCTGAAGCTCCTTTAGCATGATTTTATAAGGTGACCAAAAATTGAGCTTTAGCGTGCTGTATGAACCATTATCTATGAAAAGTTTGCTATATTTTACATCCTTTGAGATCATGGTTCAAATTTCCAGCTATAGTAGCATTCTACTAACTGATATCTTTGGGAAATCAGATGTCTACTAATTCAGTAGTAAACTTTGAAATGAGGGTGGAGGATTTTTCATGTTGTACTTAAGATAGCAAAATTTAATAATCATTATTCCTATAAGTTTAACCTGAAATTTAATTTCTATAAAAATGCATTAACTAAATTCTAAAGCAAGTATCTTAATTCCCAAAAATTATATACATAGTCCCCTCCACAATTATTTTACCTACCTTCATTTCTCCAAATACAATCATCTTAAGAAAGGCAACTTCTGAACAGTGAACATAATTTGAGTAAATGAAGAGTATCATATTGAACGCATATAGTCCAAAAATACAATTTCCTTCCTACCTTTGCTTTCTGGAAAAATTTGTGCCTTAAGAGTTCTGCTGCAGTTGGTCTAAAATCAGAAAAGAAAAAAAAAAAACTCACAAAGTTTTACAGTTAATTCAAGTCTTACACATATTTCCACTTTCAAACGTGAGAAAATTATTTTTTGAGCAGCAAAATAAAAAGACAGTATACTACACTTTCGCTAAACTGCTAAAAAGCAAGCAAAAAGTAAAATAAACTTGGCATAAGACATTGAATAGAATAACAAATTCTAATAGAAGTGATCTAATAATTAGTATAGATTCATTAAAAAATTCATTATAGAAATGTTTCTTTTGAAAGCACGATTTTTGGTGGCTTCCGATATGTTTGTTATTTAATATTATTATTTCCCAAGAAGTAAGCTAGACAATATCTATCTTAAAAGTTTTGTCAAGGCAGAAAAATATATTTAAACTGACAATGAGGAAATGGACCAAATCAAGCCCTCTGCTTGTTGCCACCTGGCTGCCTATTAGCCTTCAACTTAGGTAAGTACAAAATCTTAAAAAACAGATTTCATAATTTCCTTTTAAAAAGCAAAGATTCTCTAAGCACATCCCCCAAAAACTCAGTTTTCATCTCCACTGTACCTTGGCTTATTTCCTTCTGAATAAAGGCAAATGTTGACAATTGTCAATTGTCCAAACTTTTAAAAGAGCATCATTCAGAATAAAGAATTTAACACTTAAGAAAGAGAATGGACCTGATTTTGCCTTCCGTGTGATCCTGAGCAAACCACAACTCATCTAAGGTTCGGTATTACTTGGCCACACTGCCCAAAAGCAATAATTTTTTTTAATAAAAAATATTGTATTTACTTAAAAGCATTCAGAATGTCAACAAAACAGCTGCAACTTTTTTTTGCAATTACAGAGTCGTATTCAGTTAACAGAACAATTATTTTGTATAAGCTGCATCAGACAACTGAAGATAAAAAAACTACCATCCCCATATATAACTAATTTGTGACATGCATCAACAAGAACCTGTTTTAAATTTCCATGCCAATTTACAACCCCCATACTGTACCAGGCAAGGTTAGTGGCTATTGAAAATACCACCAGGACAGGGCTATCTATAGACACATTCGGTAGTGTGTTAACTATACAAAAAAAGACACTGTACAGTTTAAAAACAAATCTTACACAGCCTTACACTTCAATTTTTTCTTTAAAAGGAGTGAGTAGTGTACAGGGAGGTTAAATGCTTTATAGACAAGAAAAAAAACTGCGCTAGAACCAACTTATTCACCATCATCTTCTTCATCTATCTTTTCCTCTTCATCCTCTTAATCTTCCTCATCATCCTCCTCCTCTTTCTTTTTCTTGCTTTTTTCAGCCTTGACGACTCCCTTTTTCGCTGCATCAGGCTTTCCTTTAGCTCGGTATACAGCAATATCCTTTTTGTATTTTTCCTTCAGCTTTGCGGCCTTCTTTTCACAGGACTGCTTGTCATCGGCAGCAATGTTATTCCCCATCTCCCCCAGCTTCTTTGCAACATCACTAGTGGATAGGCCGGATGTTCTCCTTTGATTTTTGGGCGATACTCAGAACAGAACAAGAAAAAGGCCGAAGGAGGCCTCTTGGGTGCATTGGGATCCTTGAACTTCTTTTTTGTTTCCCCTTTAGGAGGGATGTAGGTTTTCATTTCTCTTTCATAACGGGCCTTGTCTGCCTTTGCCGTATCTTCAAATTTTCCTTTCTCTTTAGCAGACATGGTCTTCCACCTCTCTGAGCACTTCTTACTCTGAGAAGTTGACTGAAGCATCTGGGTGCTTCTTCTTGTGCTCCTCCCAACAAGTTTGCACAAAGAATGCACATGATGACATTTTGCCTCTCAGCTTCTAAGGATCTCCTGCCCATGTTTAGTTATTTTTCCTCAGCGAGGCACAGAGTCGCCCAGTGCCCATCCGGCTCTCACTTGCCCTGGCGCTGTCTCTATGGAGCTCAATGTACTGCAATCCAAAAGCAGTAATTCGTAAATAAGGCTGTGCACTTGAATATCTGGGGAATATTTAAAATTCCCAGTGATCAGGCTGTACATCACACAAATTAAAGCAGAATCTTTAGGAACAAATCCAAGGATCAGTAATTTTTAAAATATCCCAGGTAATTCCAATGTGCATTCAAGCTTGAGATCTGGTGCCTCAGAGGATTATTATAAAGATTAAGAAAGTGAATAAATGTGAAAGTGTTATATAAAATGAAATTAGACATCACCATGCTTGTTTTGTCATTCAGTCAAGATTTCAATATGCTCAACAATTTGTCCACATAACATTGTTTATCATTCATTCCTTTCTTCTGGATACATTTCCTTCTTTCTAAGGTATAACTTATATGAATTCTTTAAATTCTTTAAAGGATAGAATGTGAATAAAAAATTCAGTTTTTGTGTAAGAAAGATCTTAATTTCATGCTCACTGTGGGCTAACAGTCACCACTATGTGCCCAAATGACTTTTTGGCCAACAACAGACCATATAATCTAGTGATGGTCAGAGCAATCAACTACACCATGTAGCCAAGGTGTATAAAAGGCTATCTAGGTTTGTGTAAGCACCCTCCATTATGATCACTCAATGATGTAATAGCCTAACGATACATTTCTCAGAATGTATCCCCCTCATTAAGCAAAACACGACTTGAAATGCTGGCCCAGTTGTTATCAGGGAAGTGGCTGTTAATCTACCTGCTAATCCTCAGCTGATCATCTGTGTCTTGAGTTTACATGTGAAAGCTTATCTTTGATTTGTAGCTAGTAGTGTCATAACAATGTATTCAAGTAGAGGAATTTGGGGGAGATGATTCTTTAATCTGAGAATATATGTGTTTCATTAATTATGGAAAATTCTCAACTGTTATTTCTTTAAATACTGCTTTTCCCACATTCTCTCTAGTCTCTCCCTGGTAAGTGCATATTTATGCATATATACATACTGAATATTCTCATTGTGTCCTATTGTTTCTTTTGTATGTCTTTTATCTTTCTGTGCTACATTCTGAGCAATCACCTCAGTATAATATTATGTGAGTAACAACAAACACTCTAGTCAAACTGCGTGGGTTAGAATTCTAACCCTACCATTTTATTAGCTGTGTAACTTTGGGCAAGGCTACTTAACTCTCTGATTCAGTTTCTTCTTTTATAAAATACAGGAAAATAAGTGCCATCCTCATAGGATTACTGTGAAAATTAATGCGAGATGTTAAGTGTTTACAACAATGCTTCATACTTGATGTGTCAATAAATAATTATCTTTTTTTGTTTTATTTGGCTGGTCCATTTAACCAGTCCATTGAGAGTTTTTTTGTGTTTTATTTTAACTTAGAAATGTTCTAAATGAAATGTAATTACAGTTTACAAACTGGAATTGATTTTCTATAGCTTCTAGGGTTTTTATTTAATTTTTAGAAAAAAGTTTTAAAATAATTTTAGACTTACAGAAACTGATATAATTTTTAGACTTACAGAAGGGCTACAAAGATACTACAGAGCCCTACATATCTTTCATCAATTTCCACTTAGTTTATCATCTTACATAACCATGATGTAATTATCAAGAAATTAACTAAAATATTAACACTGGTATGATACCACTAACTAAACTATAGACTTTATTCAGATTTCTACTTTTTCCACTATTGTCTGTTTTCTGTTCTAGGGTCTAATACAGGAAACCTTGTTGCATTTAGTCTTTGTCTCTCCATCTACTCCAATCTGTGAGAGTTTCTTAGTCTCTCTTTTCTTTGACACTTTAAAGAGTACTCATCAGGTATTTTGTAGCATATTCCTCTGGTTTTGTCGGATTTTTTCTAATTATATACTTAAGTTACTAATTTGGAGAAAGAATACTTCATAGGCGACATATCCTTCTCATTGTATCATTACCAGGAGGTACATAGGTACAAAATATCAATGTATTTTATTAATGGTGAGTTAACTTTGATCACCTGGTAGAAGTTTCTTCCCTGGGAAGAAATATTGCTATTTTTCCTCTTTCATACTCTATTCATCAGAAGCAAGTCAGTAAACCCAGCCCACACTCATAGGAATCCACTATGTTTCAAATTTTAATTATCAAAATTTTCATTGTTAGCAGTGCTACTTTATTCTATTGTGATAGTCATAGTCTCTTGCAGTTTTGATTTCTTCTATAATTTTAATTATTTTAAACATATGTATTATATCTTTTCTGATTATCACTGCATTATCTAAATTTCTTGGAGCACAAATCCGTCTGCAAACATTGTTTCACTGTGTATTTCTTAATTTGGGATTGTAATCTTATCTTCAGTGGGGCCTTCTGTTTAGGAATCCCATGGGATGTTCTTCCAGTGGAGTTCAGTAATTGCTTCTCCCAAAATAAAACTGGCATGCTGAGAAGTTTTTATTTTAATCCTGTGGCTTCCTGGATAATATGGATAGTAGAAATTTAAACTCTAAACCTACAGAATATCCAATTCAAAGGGCTTGATTTTTTCAGGAGAGATTTCTGCTCTCTTCTTAAGAGATGATGGACAGTTTTTATTCCGGTCCTTTTGCTAAGGATGCAGATGTCTGAAGGTCTTAACTTTAAGCAGGATCTCAATTCAAAATCCCCACTAAGTGGGCCCAAGACCTCAATTCCATTCTCCACATGGGAGTAATAAGTCCAAACCTGTAGGTTATTGGAACGAATTATGTCCCACTGAGGGCAGCCATCAGATTATTTCACAATATTTCTTCTTTCACTTATAGCAGTGGTTCTCTACCTTCCTAATTCCGGGCCCTTTAATACAGTTCCTGTGGGTCATGACCCACAAGTTGAGAACCGCTGACTTATAGCTTTCTCGTTATTTCTGGCATCCAAGGATCACTAAGTTTGAAAAATTTTATCTGGCATTTCTAGGTATTTGTAACAAGAGTGTTTTCTTCTTTTAATTAACTAACTTGGAAAAGTAGAAGCTCTCCATCTTTTTAAAACATTTACTCAGAAACAGGAAAAAAAAAAATTCCAAAACACAGGTATAAACTTTGCTGCCTCTGTTTTTCTTATCCTTTCCAGTATTCCCAACTGTAAATTCTAAAAAGCCCTATTACATACACTAGAGACATGATTAAGAATGGCAAAAACTGTTATTTTTGTTCATCTTTACAGAAACCAAAATTAAAGAACTCAGTGCTAAGAAGCTGAGTTGAATATATACATGAAACACAAAAATAAAATTTAGTGGGAAAAGAACCCCAAACTAGGATCAAGACTTTCAGATTCCAAGAGCAGTGGGAGACCTGAGCTCTTCTGATTTCAAGATTGCTCTTTTTTTTTTTTTTTTTTGTAGAGACAGAGTCTCACTTTATGGCCCTGGGTAGAGTGCCGTGGCATCACACAGCTCACAGCAACCTCCAACTCCTGGGCTTAAGCGATTCTCTTGCCTCAGTAGCTGGGACTACAGGCGCCTGCCACAACACCCGGCTATTTTTTTTTTGGTTGCAATTCAGCCGGGGCCAGGTTTGAACCCGCCACCCTCGGTATATGGGGCCGGCGCCCAACCGACTGAGCCACAGGTGCCGCCCAAGATTGCTCTTTTTTAAGCACCAAGTGAGCCAAGAAAAGCTGCTGCACCCCTTTTAATAAAAGGATTCTTTCTACAAAATTTAGATTCAGTCAAAAGGCGGCATAGGCAGCACTTAAGGAGGCCACAGTTTCCCCACCCCTGCAGGGTATCAGGTGACTTCAAAAATGAAAGATTGTACTTAATGAACTCCAACATTCTATGATTTGGTCCAATTCATAAAATTACATACATTAGATATTCTTATTTATTTGCACATTTGCCATTCTACCTGTTTAGTATTAACAAGGAAGCTATTGAAATTTTAGGTCTACTTACTAAAATGTCTTCTAACATGAAAATTAAGTGTGACTGTGTCACACTAAATATAAACTTGCTGTGTGTATTTCTTTTGTTATTAATATTGTAAATGGCATTAAAATGTTTATAAATTTTGGGCAGCGCCTGTGGCTCAGTGAGTAGGGCGCCGGCCCCATATGCCAAGGGTGGCGGGTTCAAACCCAGCCCCGGCCAAACTGCAATAAAAAATAGCCGGGCGTTGTGGCGAGCGCCTGTAGTCCCAGCTACTCAGGAGGCTGAGGCAGGAGAATCACCTAAGCCCAAGAGTTAGAGGTTGCTGTGAGCCGTGTGACGCCACGGTACTCTATCAAGGGCGGTACAGTGAGACTCTGTCTCAACAACAACAAAAAAAAATGTTTATAAATTTTAAATGCAAATTGAAAACAAATCTCTTCCACTAACTTGACATTTTAATACAGAATTCACAATGTACAATTTTATAATTATAAGAAATGAATCAGGAAATAGCTAAACTATTTAGGTACACTGTACACAACAAAGGAGGTCGAAATCAATTCATTTATTACCAATCTATTATAATGGTCTCTGTGTACTTTTTTAAAAGTTTATATTTAGTTCTTCTAATATGCGCAAACAATTCCCTGTGCATATATGTATGTGGTTGTTAGCGTTCCCACAGTGGTTTACATATCAGACAGAGAGGACAGTAAACTTCCATATTTTACCTTTTCTCTGGATCTTTTTGAAGGCATAATGAAATCATTTTTCTAAATGATTTTCCATATTTTTTTAACATTTCTTTATCTTGAACACCAGTTTCCAAAGAAGGAGGATCATTCTGCAGTGTCAGCATTAAAACCTGTAAGAATTTTCAATATAGTGTAAAATTCTGATAACTCAGTACAGTTTAATTAAGTAATCTGGTCAAGCATTTTCAATATAGGCAAAACTCCTTCTCAACATACAAACAAGTTTCATTTTCTGTAAGTTCACATCTATATTAGTTGTTTATAACCCAGAGTTATAAATAATATGCTATACATGACTTGCCCACAAGAGCCCACTGTACCAGTAATGCTATGTCCTTTAGTTCCTTTGCTTCATGTCCCCTTCCCAAATTATTATGGTGTCCAAACTACAGTTAAAATTAAAACCACAGCAAAATTCAAAGTATGACCTTGATGACTATTCATACCCCTGCTTTTCCTTAACCCCTTGCAATCCGACCTTCTCTTCCTAGAACTTCTCAGAAATTTCTTACAGAAATGATCACTGATGTCCTAATAAACAAAACTACATTCTTTTTCAGTCTACATTCTTGCTGTCTTCCTTGCAGCAGTTAACAATCTTGATTACTACCCATCCTAAATCTCTTCCTTATTGACGTTCATGACATTGTAACTAGATACGTAGAGAAATAAAGAATGGAGGTCAGATGATGTGATGGTTTTCTTATACTTTTTAGTAAAAGAATATGTCATTTTGTAAATACAAAGTCACCACTCAAAACAAAAGGGGGTTATAATCAGACTTAATATTTTCTCTTCTGATTCAATTTATATTTACTAAAATGAAATTAGCAAGGTTGACAGTGTTTCTCATTTTGAGCAAATAAGTTAACAGATATATATCTGGAGGAGTAACAGCCTACAGGAAAGACAAGTAAACCTTGATACAGGACAGGTGGCGCGGTGGCGCCCCAGCCAGCTCAGCCAAGCTGAGCTGGAGGACCTGCTGCCTCTGCCTTGGCTGTTTCCGTGCGGCGGCAGGCGGCACAGGAACCAGCTGGCTGGAGGGTAGGCAAGGGCGGGGAGCCTCCCACCCCACCCCCCAGGCTCCAATAGCCAAAGGAGCGGAACAACTGGTGGGGAGACACTGGTGCCTCCATGTTTCCTTCCCTTTACACTTATGACTAAATACAGAACCCCCATTTCCTATGCCTAGGTCAATTTCGTGTAAGTTTCCTAGGCCTCAATTCCATGAATGGACTGTGTCCATTCATTTATACATTCATTCGCCTTGCCCCAGGGAAGACTGTGTCCATTCATTTCCTGGCCAAGGAACCTATGCACCTATATATACCACTAGACCGAGAGGGACGGGAAAGAGAGAGACAAAGAGAGCTTTTCTCCCCGACTTGGGTTTTCTCTCCAGGATCTTTAGTGTTTTCATATTCTTTTCTGTAAATAAATTCTGTCTTACCACCAATTTGTGGTCTGCAGATTTATTCTTCAAATCACTGAGACCAAGAACCTGAAACTCTGCTATCAACCTCACTGTTCCCCACTCTTCACCACCATTTCACCAAAATTTCACTAAAATCCTAAAACCACTCCCCGACTTTACAGTTGTAAGAACATATCCCTTTCAAAACCTTGTGAGTATTCACCTATTCCTAAGAATCTTCACCTTCAAAGGTACAGGTATATTTTGAATATGAAGTTAGAGAGTTTTTTCATAAAATTCTGTCACTGGTTTATCCCTCTCTACAGTGAGCCTTAAAAAAGGACAGTTACAATAACATCTTTTCTTTTTTTTTTCCAGTGTTCAAGCAATTTATTAAATAAAGATACAAAATTTCCACATTGTTGCACATACTGGCTTATTTAAAATTATAAAGACTTAACAGTCTTTATAAAGATGTAGCTGAGCAGTAGGTTGACAAAGTCTAAAATTTCAACATTCAAAGAGCAAACACAGTAAAGTTCATGCAAGTTCTAGGATAGACAATCGTGGCAGAACTTGCTCATCTTATCCTTTACCTTCAAATGCACATGATATCCACAACCCGAAAAAATCTGAAGACTAGCAGGTTGCCACTAGTCAGACACACAGTTTATTCAGTAATATTAAGCCTCTTCCCACTCATTGGCTTGCTTGATTGGCAATAACTCAACCCTAACCATAGAAAGGAGTCTGGGAAGAGACAACTGCTATAAAATGTGTGCCTTTTATTCATATTTTGCCTTAAGTCACTGAGCTTCCATAAAAAGTCTGTACACATGATACTCAAGCCAGAAATCCCCAGCTATGGCTTTTCACCTACCTACACTAAGTATCAGTCCAAGATGAAACACTGTGAAGATTAAAGAGACTGAGTACTGAAACAAGTGAGGCTGCAATCATCCAGAACAGTCTACTGTAACTTAGGTAAGTGATACTGCATTTGAGAACCTAAGAGACTCTATGGACGTTTTCTTAAGCGGCAGTTTTGAACTGTCCTATGTCAAATAGCTAATTATTAGGTTTGTAGAGAAGGCTCACGTGTTCAAATTTATTTGTTCATATCTGCATTTAACTTGTAACCACTACATACTAGGATCAGCAGACATGATTAAAGATTTTTTGCAAGGTTCACCTCCTGACATCCTTCACTCTAAGTATATAGGAGATAACACGGAAACAAGGGGATAAAATTAAATTCATCTGTCAACAGCAAACACCATAATGTATGCTACTATCCTGTTAAACAGATGACCTGGAGAAACCACAGTGGTAACATCCACATTAACTTTTTAAAAACCTGAAGGAAGTAATTTGATTTTACAATGATTTAATTTACTCAAATGTTTAATGACCACAAATGTTTCTGCAACTAAAACAGAACTGTAGGAAGTTGAGAATACATGTTTGATACTAACAATCTTCAAGCTTTGAAGATGTCATTGCATGAAGAAACTTATGGGAAACACTGTTCCCATTAATTACATACACCCTTAGTTTAACATATGGTCTCTGATATATAGACACTGCGGTAGGCAAAAACTACCTTGTTCTTTATACATTATGGAAGACACTGCTCCCAAAAATGTGTTAGGTTTGTGACAAAGGTACCAGAAATTTTGCAAAACTGGAATTACCTTAGATAAACTGAACTATAAAATTTTGTATAAGTACTACTGCAGCCTTAAGTGACATGTATTTATAACTTGGTCACAATTCAACGAATTTGGGAGAACTATCATTATCCAGTTAGCTAAATATAAGTCTAACTTGATTAGAAACCCTGAACTAAATTTAGTTCTTCTCCAATACTTAGCTTTCTAATTTGGCTGTTTTCTAAAACCCTCAAGTGTTGACCATAAATGCAAAACTTCCAGTATCTTGGGTTTTATTAGCAGATGCTTTTATTTAAAAAAAGCAACAGAATAACTAGCATACTTATGGAAGGCACTGCTTCTGATAATTATAAAATAACATCTTTTCCTAAGGTTCTACAATACACTAAAATAATACAAATGTGAATAATATCAATATGACAACAATTCACAATGGTGACCATCATTTTAAACAAAGTAATGGGGCATCTTGTTAAGTAGGACAGAAGAGTTATAAACAACAATTACAGTTACAAACACAAAAGAATACATGTGTATACTATAACAAAGAGGATAGAAACACAAATAAAAATGGTTATCAGATTGAGCATGATGGCTCACACCTGTAATTCTTATATTCTGGGAGGCTAAGCCAGGCTGATCACTTGAGCTCAGGAGTTGGAGACCAGCCTGAACAAACTGAGATCCCTGTCGATACTAAAAATAGAAAAAACTATCCAGGGACTGTGACAGGCACCTGTAACCCTAACTACTTGGGAGTTTGAGGCAAGATGATTTAGCCTGAGCCCAGGAGGTTGTTATGAGCTAGGTTGAGGCCACAGCACTCTAGCCTGGGGCAACACAGTAAGATTCTCTGGTGGAAAAAAAAAAAGGTTTCCAGTAGTATCAGTGGCACCATCTTGAAACACAAAAATTTATTCAGTTACTCATATTGGGGATAGGATTAGCAGCCACATTACAACAGGGCATAATAACAGACAAGTTAATGAAAGTTGCTTAGTGCTCTATCACAAAGCAAATTTTAATTTTTGCTCAATTCATAATGAGAATAATAGTATGTCTGGCATATGAACACTTTACACTGACTATCTTGTTTGATATATAAAAAGCAATAAAATGGTGCCTGGCACAGATAAGTTCTCAATAAATATTAGCTATAATTACTCTTTATATGTAGTCCTTCCAACAACATTATGAAGTAGAAATGAACATCATTCCCACTGAGGTTGTTCTACATGGGTGACTGTAGAATCCACACATTAAAATGAGATATTCATCCTTACTATTAAATTATAATAGTAACAGGCTTGGCGCCAGCCACATGCACTAACACTGGCGGGTTCAAACCTGGCCTGGGCCAGTTAATCAATAATGACAACTGCAACAACAACAACAAAAAATACCCAGGTATTGTGGCGAGCACCTACAGTCCCAGCTATGTCAGAGGCTGAGGCAAGATAAATGCTTAAACCCAAGAGTTTGAGGTTGCTGTGAGCTGTGACACCACAGCACTCTACTGAGGGTGACAGAGTGAGACCCTGTCTCAAAAAAAAAAAAAAAAATTACAATAGTCAGGAGATGAACACACATTACATAAATAAAAAGGTCAACTGCAATACAAAGTCCTCCAGGGCTAAACACCAAATATCTAATACAGATTTTCACTGCTACAGGAGTCTGAAAGAATGCAAGGCAGAAAACCATAGGTAAGAAGAAAATCCTGGAAAAATGGGAAAATAGTAGACTAGAAAGTACTCAACCTTCAATACTCATGGAGGATTGGTTGCAGGACCTCCATGGTTACAAAATCCACAGACACTCCAAGTACTTGACATAAAATGACATAGTATTTCCATATAACCAACACATATCCCTCCATCATCTCTATATTACTTAAGAGTACCTAATAAAATTGCTATGTAAATAGTTGCTATTCTGTGTATTTTTTAAGGTGTTGTCTATTTTTTATTGTTGGTTTGTTTCATGGTTTTCCTTTTCCTTTTTTTTTCTTTTTTTCTTTGAGTATTTTCTTTTTTTTTTTTTTGTAGAGACAGAGTCTCACTTTATGGCCCTCGGTAGAGTGCCGTGGCCTCACACAGATCACAGCAACCTCCAACTCCTGGGCTTAAGCGATTCTCTTGCCTCAGCCTCCCGAGTAGCTGGGACTACAGGCACCCGCCACAACGCCCGGCTATTTTTTGGTTGCAGTTCAGCTGGGGCCGGGTTTGAACCCGCCACCCTCGGTATATGGGGCCGGCACCTTACCAACTGAGCCACAGGCGCCGCCCTCTTTGAGTATTTTCAATCCATATCATGATCAAGTGACACTAATTCTAAAAACACAATAATCATTTAACATACAAAAATTAATCAATGCAATACCCGACATTAACAAAATGAAGAAAAAAAATCCCCACGATTATGTCCATGGATGTAGAGAAAGCATTTGACAATTCAACACGCCTTCACAATAATGTTCAATACACTAGGACTACAAGGAGACTACCTTAAGATAATAAGCATATAAGAAAAGTCCATGGCCAGTATTTTATGAGGAGGACCCCCCAGGCAATTGAAGCAGCTTCAAAAATATACTACTGGGACCTGATCAAACTAATAAGCTTCTGCACAGCCAAGAACACAGTAAGTAAAGCAAGCAAACAGCCCTCAAAATGGGAGAAGATATTTGCAGGTTATGTATCCGACAAAGGTTTAATAACCAGAATCCACACAGAACTCAAACATATAAGCAAAAAAAGAACAAGTGATCCCATCGCAGGCTGGGCAAGGGATTTGAGGAGAAACTTCTCTGAAGAAGACAGGCGCGCAGCCTACAGACATATGAAAAAATGCTCATCATCTTTAATCATCAGAGAAACGCAAATCAAAACTATGTTGAGATATCATCTGACTCCAGTAAGATTAGCCTGTATCACAAAATCCCAGGACCAGAGAAGTTGGCGTGGATGTAGAGAAAAGGGAACACTTCTACACTGAATTTGCATTGCTGGTGGGAATGCAAATTAATACATTCCTTTTGGAAAGATGTATGGAGAACACTTAGAGATCTAAAAATAGATCTGCCATTCAATCCTATAATTCCTCTACTAGGCATATGCCCAGAAGACCAAAAATCACACCATAACAAAGATACTTGTACCAAAATGTTTATTGCAGCCCTATTCATAATTCCTAAATCATGGAAAAAACCCAAGTGCCCATCAATCCACGAATGGATTAATAAATTCTGGTATATGTACACCATGGAATATTACACAGCCTTCAAGAAAGATGGAGACTTTACCTCTTTCGTGTTTACATGGATGGAGCTGGAACATATTCTTCTTAGTAAAGTATCTCAAGAATAGAAGAAAAAGTATCCAATGTACTCAGCCCTACTATGAAACTAATTTATGGCTTTCACATGAAAGCTATAACCCGGCTACAACCTAAGAATAGGGGGAAGGAGGAAAGGGGAGGGAGGGGGATTGGTGGGGTTACACCTGTGGTGCATCTCACAAGGGTATATGTGAAACTTAGTAAAAGTGGAATGTAAATGTCTTAGCACAATAACTAAGAAAATGCCAAGAAGGCTATGTTAACCAGAATGATGAAAATGCGCCAAACAGTCTGTGAAACTAGTGTATGGTGCCCCATGATCGCATTAATGTACAAAGCTATGATTTAATAAAAAAAAAAAAGAAATGGATAAAAAAAAAAAATCCAGGGCATGGGCGGTGCCTGTGGCTCAGTGAGTAGGGCGCCAGCCCCACATACTGAGGGTAGCGCCAAACTGCAACAAAAAAATAGCTGGGCATTGTGCGGGTGCCTGTAGTTCCAGCTACTCAGGAGGCTGAGACAAGAGAAACCCCTAAGCCTAGGAGTTGGAGGAGCTGTGTGATGCCATGGCACTCTACCAAGGGTGATAAAGTGAGACTCTGTGTCTAAAAAAAAAAAAAGAAGGAAAAAATAAGAGTCCATGGCAAACCTCATACTTAATAGTCAAAGACTAAAAGCTTTTCTTCTAAGATCAGAAACAAGGCAAGATTCTCATTTTACCACTTCCATTCAACAAAGTACTGAAAATTCTAGCCAGAACAATTAAACAAGAAAAATCACAGAAATAGGAATTAAGTATCCAAATCAAGAAAGAAGAAATAAAATTATCTCTCTCTGCAGATGGTATGATTTTATATGGAGAAAACCCTAATGATTCCACATACAAAGAAACCATTAAAATAAATGAATTCAGCAAAGTAGCAGGTCAACACATAGAAATCAGTTATATTTCTATATAACTGTATATATAATAGTTATGTATTTCTGTATAACTGATTTTTAACTAATTTAATTAACAGTCTGAAAAGGAAATTACAAAAACAATTCCATTTACATTAACATCAAAAAAGATAAAATACTTAGGAATTAACCAAAGAAGTAAAAGATGCGTACACTGACTAAAAGCAATTTTAAAAGGCAAAAACAAATGGAAACACATACTGTACTATTTGTGCACTGGAAGACTTAGTATTTAAAATGTCAATACTGTCCAAAGCCATCTACAGATTCAAAAGCAGTCTCTATCAAAAGTCCAATGACACCTTTTGCAGTAGAAAAATCCAACCTAAAATCCACATGGAATCTCATGAATAGCACCAACAATCTTTTTTTTTTTGTAGAGACAGAGTCTCACTTTATGGCCCTCAGTAGAGTGCCATGGCCTCACACAGCTCACAGCAACCTCCAACTCGTGGGCTTAAGCGATTCTCTTGCCTCAGCCTCCCAAGTAGCTGGGACAACAGGCACCCACGACAACACCTGGCTAAGCACCAACAATCTTGAAAAAGAACAAAGCTGGAGAACCAAAACTTCCTAATGTCCTCATTTCAAAACTTCATAAAAGACATCCCAGAAATAAATCCTTATACATAAGGTCAAATGATTTTTGACAAGAGTTCCAAGATCATTCAATGAGAGAAAGACAGTCTTTCTAACAAATGGTGCTAAAAAAACTAGATATCTACATGCAAAAGAATGAAGTTGAACACTTACCTAATGACATATACAAAAAATAATTCAACATTCATCAAGTGCTAAATGTAAGTTAAGACCCCAAACAATAAAGCTCTAAGAAGGACAGACAGAGCAACAGCTTCACAATATTAGATCTGGCAATTTCTTAGATATAACACTAAGGGCAGAGGCAACAAGAAGAAAAGTAGATGCAGTAGACTACACAAAAATTTAAAAATCCTATGTATCAACAGAGTAAAAAGGCAACTCACAGAATTGAAATATTTGCAATCATATATTTGATATGGGATAAAAATCCAGAATATATAGAGAACTCCTAAAATACAATAACTATTTAAAACACAACCTGATTCAAAAATGGGCAAAAAGGGCTGGACAGCAAGATGGCAGCCGAGTAACAGCTTCCTTGCATCTCTCTCCCCGAGAGAGTCTGGGGAGATAGGACGCCAGGCATCTCTGGTAGGTGGGATCTGCCTATCATCACCCCTGTGAGGATACAGGGAGTCAGCAAGAGACTTCTGCACCCCAAGGGGAAGACAAAAACAGTGCAAAACCGGCAAGTGGTCGCGTGTGTTCAATGGGTCTAAACCCACCCGCAACTGTAAATTCAGTAGCAGCGAGACTGCAAACCGGAAAAGCCTTACCTGTGAATTGTTTTGGTGTCTTTGGACTTGGCACTCAGTTGAACTGCCCTGGGGAGAGCCTCAGCGGGAGTGTGGAGAACTTTGGCCATTATCTAGGGCCCCAGTCTGTGCCGCTGAGCCAGACGGAGCAAATAGTGTTTGGCTGTGGGCCTCAGGGAGCCATTGTGAGTGATCTGGCCCAGCAAGCTCCGCCCTCATGGTTGGAGAGCTATAATCGGGTGGGAGCTGGTAACCTAGCAACTGAGGAGACTAAGGGTGGGGTCTGAGCTGCCTTGCAGCCCAAACCCTCAGGGGCAGGGTGAGACCCGCTTTGGCACACTGGTAAGTGGATAGCCACTTCAGCAGTGATTCCAGCGAGAAGCACTTTCCTGGGAAAGATTCTGCTCAGCAAGTTTACAAGTTCAAAGTGCCTTTTAAGTGACCTGAAGAGAGATTTAGGGTGTCTACCTGCTGAGGTTTGAGAAATCAGCAGCCTCCAGCCGTATCAGAACTGTGATTAACTTCTCCTACCACAGAGGACCACGTGTTGCCCAGACAATATTCAATAACATAAACATACTGCTTTGTATATGGTTGTGGGTTTTTTTTTGGTTTGATTGTTTTTTTATTTTGATGTTGTTGATGTTGTTTTGTTTTTTAATTTTAACCTTTCCCATACAGATCTTTTTTCTTTCTCAATTTTTCTAGTGTAATTATAATTTCCCATTGCTGCCTTTTTCAATAACTAGAATTTCATTTTTGCTAGTGTTTCTACTGCTATTATTTGGTTTTTCACCCAATTTTATCCCATAAAGTTCTCTGTTTCCTTCTTTTGGTTTGATTTATAGCATTTTTGTCTTTCCTCTCTACTTGGTGGAGGTAGGGTACTGTGTCTGACCAGGTTAGCAAAGAGCTGCTGACCTCAAGGGAACCACCCAACTGGGTACCTCCAGAAGGTGGGTGTTTTTTAAGGTTGTGTCAAAGTACCCTACTGCACACCTATATTGCTCTGTCTCCTTCTTTCTGTGCCTCTCTTCTTTTTGTCAATATTCCTTTTACCCACCCCCTCTCCTTTCTCTATTTCTTTTTTCTTTTCACTCGGTCCTCCTTTCTTTCATCCCTTTCTTGCTCTTCAACCTTCTCACCCTTCTGGTCCTGTAACAAAAGGACTCATCGAACCTTTAATCCACAGGCACGAAAACTTAAAGAGCAAGAGGAAGTGAAAGGAAAATTAGGGCAAGGAAACAGATAAAAGAAATCACTCATGAGGAAGAATCAGCAGAAAACTCCAGGCAACATGAAGAACCAGTCCAGAACAACCCCGCCAAGGGACCATGAAGTAGCTACTGCAGAGGATTCCACCCATAAAGAAATTTTAGGAATGACAGAAAGGGAATTTGGAATACACATGATGAAAGAAATGATGGAAACATGAAGGAAACTGCTGATAAAGTGGAAAATAACCAAAAGGAAATCCAAAAACAGAATCAAATCAGAGATGAACGATATGAAGAATATAAAAAGGATATAGCAGAGCTGAAGGAAATGAAACAGTCAATCAGGGAACTTAAAGATGCAATGGAAAGTATCAGCAACAGGTTAGACCATGCAGAAGAAAGAATTTCAGAGGTAGAAGACAAAGTTCTTGAGATAACTCAGATAGTAAAAGAGGCAGAAAAGAAGAGAGAGAAAGCAGAACGTTCACTGTCAGAATTATGGGACTTTATGAAGCGTTCCAACATACGAGTTATAGGAATTCCAGAAGGGGAAGAAGAATGCCCCAGAGGAATGGAAGCCATACTAGAGAATATCATAAAAGAAAATTTCCCAAATATCACCAAAGATTCTGACACACTGCTTTCAGAGGGATATCGGACCCCAGGTCGCCTCAACTCTAACGAAGCTTCTCCAAGACACATTGTGATGAACCTGTCCAAAGACAAGACAAAAGAAAAGATTCTGCAAGCTGCCAGGAGTAAGCGCCAATTGACCTACAGGTGCAAATCCATCAGACTGACCGCAGACTTCTCTAATGAAACTTTCCAAGCAAGAAGACAATGGTCATCTACCTTTAATCTACTTAAACAGAACAATTTCCAGCCCAGAATTCTGCACCCTGCTAAGCTAAGCTTTAAAATTGATGGAGAACTCAAATCATTTACAGATATACAAACATTGAGAAAATTCGCAACAACAAGACCAGCTCTACAGGAAATACTTTAACCTGTTCTGCACACTGACCACCACAATGGATGAGCAGCAAATTAAGAACTCAGAAATTAAAGGACAGAACCTAACCTCCACACTGATGCAAAAGATAAAACTAAGCAATGGACTCTCACCAAATAAGATGAATAGAAAACTACCACACTTATCAATTATCTTAATAAATGCTAATGGCTTGAATTCCCCACGGAAGAGACATAGGTTGGCTGAGTGGATTAAAAAACACAAGCCATCCATTTGCTGCGTGCAAGAAACACATCTGGCTTCAAAAGGCAAATTAAAGCTCCAAGTCAAGGGTGGGAAGACAATTTTTCAGGCAAATGGAATTCAGAAGAAAAGAGGAGTTGCAATCTTATTTAAGGATTCATGTGGATTTAAAGCAACTAAAGTCAAAAATGACAAAGATGGTCACTTTATCTAGGTCAAGGGAAAAATACAACAAGAAGATGTTTCAATTCTAAATATTTATGCACCCAATTTAAATGTTCCCAGATTCCAGAAACAGACCTTACTCAGTCTGAGCAATATGATATCTCATAATACCATCATAACAGGGGACTTTAACACTCCTCCTACAGAGCTGGACAGACCTTCTAAACAGAAATTAAAGAAAGATATAAGAGATTTAAATGAGACCCTGGAACAACTGTGCTTGATAGACGCATATAGAACACTCCATCCCAAAGATAAAGAATATACATTCTTCTCATCACCCCATGGAACATTCTCCAAAATTGATCATACCCTGGGACACAAAACAAATGTCAACAGAATCAAAAGAATTGAAATTTTACCTTGTATCTTATCTTCTCAGACCACAAGGCACAAAAACGCTCCACCCCAAACAAAGGCATGGAAATTAAACAATCTTCTGTTGAATAACAGATGGGTGCAGGAAGAAATAAAACAGGAAATCATTAACTTCCTTGAGCATAACAACAATCAAGACACAAGCTACCAAAACCTGTGAGATACTGCAAAAGCAGTTTTGAGAGGAAAATTCAACGCTTTAGATGCCTATATTCGAAAAACAGAAAGAGAGCGCATCAACAATCTCACAAGCCATCTTATGGATTTGGAAAAAGAAGAACAATCTAAGCCTAAACTCAGTAGAAGAAAAGAAATATCCAAAATCAAATCAGAGATCAATGAAATTGAAAACAAAAGAATCATTCAGAAAATTAATGAAACAAGGAGTTGGTTTTTTGAAAAAATAAATAAAATAGATAAACCATTGGCCAGACTAATGAGAAATAGAAAAGTAAAATCTCTAGTAACCTCAATCAGAAATGATAAAGGGGAAATAATGACTGATCCCACAGAGATAGAAGAGATCATCGCTGAATACTACCAGAAACTCTATGCCCAGAAATTTGACAATGTGAAGGAAATGGATCAATATTTGGAATCACACCCTCTCCCTAGACTTAGCCAGGAAGAAATAGACCTCCTGAACAGACCAATTTCAAGCACTGAGATCAAAGAAACAATAAAAAATCTTCCAACCAAAAAATGCCCTGGTCCAGATGGCTTCACACCAGAATTCTATCAAACCTTCAAGGAAGAGCTGATTCCTGTACTGCAGAAATTATTCCAAAAAATTGAGGAAGAAGGAATCTTCCCCAACACATTCTATGAAGCAAACATTACCCTGATACCAAGACCAGGAAAAGAGCCAACCAAAAAGGAGAATTTCAGACCAATCTCACTCATGAATATAGATGCAAAAATTCTCAACAAAATCCTAGCCCATAGATTACAGCTTATCATCAAAAAAGTCATTCATCATGATCAAGTAGGCTTCATCCCAGGGATGCAAGGCTGGTTTAACATATGCAAGTCCATAAATGTTATCCACCATATTAACAGAGGCAAAAATAAAGATCACATGATCCTCTCAATAGATGCAGAAAAAGCATTTGATAAAATCCAGCATCCTTTTCTAATTAGAACACTGAAGAGTACAGGCATAGGTGGCACATTTCTAAAACTGATCGAAACTATCTATGACAAACCCACAGCTAATATTTTACTGAATGGAGTAAAACTGAAAGCTTTTGCTCTTAGAACTGGAACCAGACAAGGTTGTCCTCTGTCACCTTTACTATTCAACTTCACCTTTACTATTCAACATAGTGCTGGAAGTTCTAGCCAATACAATTAGGCAAGACAAGGAAATAAAGGGCATCCAAATGGGAGCAGAGGAGGTCTAACTCTCCCTCTTTGCTGACGACATGATCTTATACTTACAGAACCCCAAAGACTCAACCACAAGACTCCTAGAAATCATCAAAAAATACAGTAATGTTTCAGGATATAAAATCATGTCCATAGGTCAGTAGCCTTTGTGTACACCAATAACAGCCAAGATGAAAAGCTAATTAAGGACACAACTCCCTTCACCATAGTTTCAAAGAAAATGAAATACCTAGGAATATACCTAACGAAGGAGGTGAAGGACCTCTATAAAGAAAATTATGAAATCCTCAGAAATGAAATAGCAGAGGATATTAACAAATGGAAGAACATACCATGCTCATGGATGGGAAGAATCAACATTGTTAAAATGTCTATACTTCCCAAAGCAATCTACCTATTCAATGCCATTCCTATCAAAATACCTACATCGTACTTTCAAGATTTGGAGAAAATGATTCTGCGTTTTGTATAGAACCAGAAAAAAACCCGTATAGCTAAGGCAGTTCTTGGTAATAAAAATAAAGCTGGGGGCATCAGCATACCAGATTTTAGTCTGTACTACAAAGCCATAGTGCTCAAGACAGCATGGTACTGGCACAAAAACAGAGACATAGACACTTGGAATCGAATTGAAAACCAAGAAATGAAACTAACATCTTACAACCACCTAATCTTCGATAAACCAAACAAGAACATACCTTGGGGGAAAGACTCCCTATTCAATAA
Organism: Nycticebus coucang; assembly: GCF_027406575.1. Classification (NCBI taxonomy): domain Eukaryota; kingdom Metazoa; phylum Chordata; class Mammalia; order Primates; family Lorisidae; genus Nycticebus; species Nycticebus coucang. The sequence continues at coordinate 83,034,666 of NC_069787.1, read as the reverse complement.
ATGGTGTTGGGAGAACTGGATGTCTACATGTAAAAGACTGAAACTGGACCCACACCTTTCCCCACTCACAAAAATTGATTCAAAATGGATAAAGGACTTAAATTTAAGGCATGAAACAATAAAAATCCTCAAAGAGGGCAGCGCCTGTGGCTCAGTGAGTAGGGCGCCGGCCCCGTATGCCGAGGGTGGCAGGTTCAAGCCCAGCCCCGGCCAAACTGCAACCAAAAATAGCCGGGCATTGTGGCGGGCGCCTGTAGTCCCAGCTGCTTGGGAGGCTGAGGCAAGAGAATCACGTAAGCCCAAGAGTTAGAGGTTGCTGTGAGCTGTGTCACGCCACGGCACTCTACCGAGGGCGGTACAGTCAAACTCTGTCTCTACAAAAAAAAAAAAAAATCCTCAAAGAAAGCATAGGAAAAACACTAGAAGATATTGGCCTGGGGAAAGACTTCATGAAGAAGACTGCCATGGCAATTGCAACAACAACAAAAATAAACAAATGGGACTTCATTAAACTGAAAAGCTTCTGTACAGCTAAGGAGACAATAACCAAAGCAAAGAGACAACCTACACAATGGGAAAAGATATTTGCATATTTTCAATCAGACAAAAGCTTGATAACTAGGATCTATAGAGAACTCAAATTAATCCACATGAAAAAAGCCAACAATCCCACGTATCAATGGGCAAGAGACATGAATAGAACCTTCTTTAAAGATGACAGACGAATGGCTAACAAACACATGAAAAAATGTTCATCATCTCTATATATTAGAGAAATGCAAATCAAAACCACCCTGAGATATCATCTAACCCCAGTGAGAATGGCCCACATCACAAAATCTCAAAACTGCAGATGCTGGCGTGGATGTGGAGAGAAGGGAACACTTTTACACTGCTGGTGGGACTGCAAACTAGTACAACCTTTCTGGAAGGAAGTTTGGAGAAACCTCAAAGCACTCAAGCTAGAGTGCTCCCATTTGTTCCTGCAATCCCATTACTGCACATCTACCCAGTAGGAAAAAAATCCTTTTATCGTAAGGACACTTGTACTAGACTGTTTATTGCAGCTCAATTTACAATCGCCAAAATGTGGAAACAGCCTCAATGCCCACCAACCCAGGAATGGATTAACAAGCTGTGGTATATGTATACCATGGAATACTATTCAGCCATTAAAAACAATGGAGACTTTACATCCTTCGTATTAACCTGGATGGAAGTGGAAGGCATTATTCTTAGTAAAGCATCACAAGAATGGAGAAGCATGAATCTGTGTACTCAATTTTGATATGAGGACAATTAATGACAATTAAGGTTATGGGGGAGGAGGAAAAGCAGAAAGAGGGACGGAGGGAGGGGGGTGGGGCCTGGGTGTGTGTCACACTTTATGGGGGCAAGACATGATTGCAAGAGGGACTTTGTCTAACTATTGCAATCAGTGTAACCTATTGCAATCAGTGTAACCTAGCTTATTGTACCCTCAGTGAATCCCCAACAGTAAAAAAAAAAAAAAAATGGGCCAAAGATTTGAGTAAACATTTCTCCAAAGAAGATATACAAATGGCTAATAAGCACATGAAAAGCTACTCAACATCATTAACCATTACAGAAATGCAGATCAAAACTACAATGGGATACCACCTTATACCAAGTGAAAAAGTAAGTGTTGGAAGGAGAAATTGGAACCCTTGTGTATTGCTAGAGGGGAATGTGAAATGATAGAGCTACTGTGGAAATCGGTATTAAATGTTCCTTAAAAAGTAACAAATATAATTATCATATGAACCAGCAATTCCACTTCTGTGGTATATACCCAAAAGAACTGAAAGTAGAATTACAAAGGGGTATCTGTACACCCATACTTCATAGCAGCATCATTCACAACAGCTACAACACTGACGCAGCCCAAGTGTCCATCAAAGTATGAACAGATAAACAAAATCTGGTATATCCACACAATGGAATATTATTCACCATTAAACAGGAAGGAAATTCTGCAATACACTGTAACATGGACAAACCTTGGGGGCATCATGCTATGTGAAATAAGCCAGTCATACGAAGACACATACTATGATTCCACTTATATGAGATGCTCAGAGTAATCAAAATCATATAGACATAAAGTAGGACAGTGATCACCTAGAGGCTAAGGAGAGGGGGAATCAATATTTATTGTTTAATGAGTACAAAGTTTCAGTTTTACAAGATGAAAAGAACTTGGATACAGATGGTGGTGACAGATACACAACATTATGAATGTATTTAATACCACTAAACTATATACTTAAAAATTGTTAAGATGGTAGATTTTACGTTATGTATATTTTGCCACAATTAAAATAAAATGGAAAGAATGGCAAATAAAGAAAGGCTCTGAGAAGGAACAGGGACTTGAGCTGGGTATTTTAAATGTGAGCCTCACCTTCATTGGTGGATACTTATGATAAGGAGCTGCCCCTGTAGCCAGTTCAATAGCTGTAATTCCAAAGCTCCAGATATCAGCTTTGAAATCATAACCTCGAACCTGCAAAGAACAGAGATGTGCATTATGAACAGAGACATGCATGATTATATTTACCAGTTTAAAAAGACTTTTAAAAATCAGTTTTTAATATGTATCAAGAACAGTGAAAGTGTTCATAAGCTTTAAGCCAATAAAATAGACAAAAGATAAATATATTTGGTAATAGAAAAAAAGGAGGTAACTGGACTGTTCAACAATAGGGAAATTATTAAGTATGGTATATTCACTTAAACTATCTAGTCAATTAAAAGCAGTGTTCATGAATTCTATATGAAAATATAAAAAAATTGTAATGAAACATGAAAGGAAAAAATACAAAATTGATAATGAGTTTTGGTACTTTTATGAACAGGTATATAGTCTATTTAAAAAGACTAGAAAGAACTGTAACAAAATGTTTCACAGTGAGGGTAAGTTTTTTGTTTTCTAAAGGATCTACATTATAGTATTATTTTAACACCTTAATTTCTACATAAAAAAAGTTACAAAGAGTGTGAATATTTTTAAATTTGTTAGTGTGACTATGTTGTGAATTTCTCTCCTTTTACACTATCATCACCACATTATATGGATGTAATTTCAATTTCCTACCTTGAGCAATAGGAAGAGAGTAGGAAGAGAAATAGGTTTTTGGAACACGTACTATAAGACATGTTCAGTGCCAGGATCAGCGGCTCACACCTGCAATCCTAGCACTCTGGGAGGCCAAGGCAGGAAGATCACTTGAGCTCAAGAATAGCCTGACCAAGAGTGAGACCCCAACTCTACTAAACATAGAAAAATTAGCCAGGCATCACGGCAGGTACCTATAGTCTCAGCTACTTAGGAGACTGAGGTAGGAGAATCACTTGAACCCAGGAGTTTAAAGTTGCTGTGAAGTAGGCTGGGGCAATGGAGTGAGACTCTGTCTGGAAAAAAAAGACCTTAGGCTCAATAGTACGTGCTGCCTTGCCATCTAATAAAATATAAGGGCCTCTAATGAACTAAGTACAAATTCTCTTCTCCACCATGCCCCTATGGATAATGCTCCCTAGCTCAACAATTCTCCTTATCAAATTGAACAGGTATAGTTCCAGGTTATTCCTGAACAGCAGGTTTCAGGTCCCTGACAGCCAACCACATTCTCTTAAGGAAACCAAGGGACATCTCATTCTCTTGGTACTATAAAGTCTGTCTCCCAAAGCCCCTTTTTGTTCCTTCTGTTCCTCAGCGCAACCAGGGGTGGCCCTGAGTAGCATACAGTGTCCTCCTCCAAACAGGTAGTGTGTATATGCAACTTATAAACTGCTGTCATTCTCATCTATTCAGTCTCAGGTGCTGCATATATTCAGCTACCCCCATAACTCTAGAGTGGGAATCTTTCCCTCACCAACAGGTAAATACAGGTGATTAGAACAGAGTAAGAGGCTGGGCATGGTATCTTACGCCTTCAACCCTAGTAATTTTGGAGGCCAAGGTAGGAGGATGACTTGGGGGCAGCGAACAGAACAACATAGTAAGACCATGTCACGTAAAAAAAAAACCAAAAAACAGAAAAACTAGCCATGCATGCCAGCACATGCCTGTAGTCCCACTACTCAGGAAACTGAGGCAGGAGAATCACCTAAGTCCATGAGTTTGAGGTTGCAATGAGCTAAGATGATGCCACCACACTCTACGCCAGGCCACAGAGCAAGATCCTACCTCCCAAAAATAGAAAGTAAGAAATGAATTCAGTTCTTAACATACTAAGTTTGATACACCTATAAGACAATTATGAAAAGCATCCACTGAAAGCTATCAGGAGGCTTAAGAAACAAGACTGGACTGGATAGAACTTAGAAATCATCAATAACTAGAAGCACAGATAAGAACATCTAGTGAGGACTTTACACTCAGAGAAGAGTAGAGTCCAAGATACAGGTCTTGGAAAATGTCATTTAGGAGCAGAAAGAGAGTCAAAAGAGAAGTCAGGGATATAGCCTAACAAGCAGGAGAAAGATGAGGAAACTACACTAAGGAAACTAAGAAAGTGGATAAAGTTAGATTGGTCAACAGTTTCAAATGCTACCCAACAGGGTAAAATGAGAAATAAGAAATAAGCATTGGATTTGAGAAGCAGCAAAGTTTCCTTAGAGCAGCAGTTCTCAACCTGTGGGTCATGACTCACAGGAACTATATTAAAGGGCCATGGCATTAGGAAGGATGAGAACCACTGCCTTAAAGTAATGTGACAAGTGATGCAGAAATACAAATGTGTGAAGAGCAAATGGGAAATGGAGGTGTAGAGAAAACCACTTCTTCAAGAAACAGCAATAAAACTACATGTAAAAAATTAGGTCACTTATACCTCCCTACATTGACCATCTTCTTAAGCTGACCTAATTTTCATAGACCAGACCTGCACCACATATACATATCAGTACAGTTGGCTTTATGATGACTACCTCTGTATGTTGACCAGTTTTTTTTTTACAGCCCCTTGAGTGGTCAACTTACAAAGGTTCTACTGCAGAACTAGAGTACAAAAAGATATAAAGGAGCCAGAGAGAGAATGAAGCAGCGGTTACATATGAAAAAATAATGTCTGAGAATACTCCAGAACTGATGAAAGACATCAACTGTTATGTTCAAAAAACCTAATGAATCCCAAGAAAACTTATTAAAAAAAAAAAGATAAATTGTCACTTAAATATTTCATTAAGAAAAAATCTTAGAAAAAAAAAAAAGAAAGAAAAAAAATCTAAGCCTGAGCATATGACAAGACCCTGTCTCTACAAAACACAGAAAAATTAGCTGGGCATCGTGGCATCTGCCAGGGACTCAGAGAGCTAAGACAAGAGTAAGAGTTGAATTGACAGCTGACATCTAAAAGAGAACTCATAAGACAGTGGAATGATTAAAAGTAAAATTTTATAACCAGCAAAAATATTTTTATAGAACAAAGGTGTAATAAAAAATTAGGTAATTTAATTTGCACTAATATAATTATTAAAATAATCTTCATTATATTATTCCTAAGTTTCATAAGTTCTTTATAAAGTTCTAGAGTGTTTTTGTTTTGTTTTCAAGGATGGACTAAAGACTTAACTAAGAAGCAGAAACATACTACCTAACACTAACCTTTAATAAAAAAATTGAAACACTACTCAGTTTTTTCAGTTTCATTACAAAACTCTAAACCATTTTAAAAAGACAAAAGGCATGGTACCTGTTCCATAACTTCAGGTGCCATCCAGCAAGGAGTGCCCACAAAGGTCTTTCTCACTTTGTTTCGGGTAATATCACCACCAGTTGCTAAAAAAGCACTAACGCCAAAGTCTGAAATAGAAAATAGCACAGTATTAAAAGTGCATTAACGATCATAAACATAAAAATATAATAAAGTCATCATCCTATAAATAAATAAGACAAGTAGCATGAATATTTTCATCTTTCAGCTAAGCCACTTTTGACTAAATTAAAGCCTAGCTTAACAGGTCCCTCATTCCATTCCTCTTACACCTACACATCAATCATCTCAGATTTTCCTCCTTGCTCCAAACGAATCCATATTTCACTATCTCATTCATTCATACATCCATTTTTTATGATTGTCTTTTATTTTTTTAATTATTGTTAAAACACAGCTGTGTACATTAGTACAATCAAGGGATACAATGTGCTGGTTTCATATACAATCTGAAATATTCTCATCAAACCGTTCAACATAGCCTTCATGCCATTTTCTTAGTTATTGTATGTAAACATTTGTATTCTGCATTTAGTAAGTTTTGCCTGTACCCATTCTAAGATGCACCATAGATGTGGCCCCACCAATTACCCTCCCTCCACCCCAACCTCCCCCTTCCCTTATCCTCCCATGAACCTTTCCCCATATTCTTGTGCTACAGTTGGGTTATACCCTTCATATGAAAGCTATAATTTAGTTTCATAGTAGGTCTGAGTATACTGGATACTTTTTCTTCCATTCTTGAGATACCCTGCTAAGAAGAATAAGTTCCGGGCGGCGCCTGTGGCTCAAGGAGTAGGGCGCCGGTCCCATATGCCAGAGGTGGCGGGCTCAAACCCAGCCCCGGCCAAAAAAAAAAGAAGAATAAGTTCCAGCCTCATCCATGTAAACATGAAAGAAGTAAAGTCTCCATCTTTCTTTAAGGCTGCATAACATTCCATGGCATACATGTACCACAATTTGTTAATCCATTCATGGGTCAATGGGCACTTGGGTTTCTTCCATGACTTAGCAACTATGAATTGGGCTGCAATAAACATTCTGGTACAGACGTCTTTGTTATATTGTGATTTTTGGTCTTCTGGGTATATACCTAGTAAAGGAATTATAGGATCGAATGGCAAGTCTATTTTTAGATCTCTAAGTATGTTCCAAACATCCTCCCAAAAGGAACGTATTAGTGTGCATTCCCACCAGGAGTGTAGAAGTGTGCCCTTTTCTCCACATACACGCCAAATCTCTGGTTTGGGGATTTTGTTATGTGGGCTACTCTTACTGGAGTTAGGTGATATCTCAAGGTAGTTTTGATTTGCATTTCTGTGATGATGAAGGATGATGAGCATTTTGGCATGTGTGTGTAGATCATGCGTCTGTCTTCTTTAGAGAAGTTTCTCTTCAAGTCCTTTGCCCACCCTGAGATGGGATCACTTGCTCTTTTCTTACTAATTCGTTTGCGTTCTCTGTGGATTCTTGTTATTAAACCTTTATCGGAGGTATAAGCCACAAATATTTTCTCCCATTCTGAGGGCTGTCTGCTTGCTATACTTACTATGTTGCTGGCTGTGCAGAAGATTTTTAGTTTGATCAGGTCTCAGTAATGTATTTTTCATACTGCCTCAATTGCCTGGGGAGTCCTCCTCATAAAATATTCACCCAGGCCAATTCCTTCAAGAGATTTCCCTGCATTTTCTTCTAGTATTTATATGGTATCATGTCTTAAGTTTAAATCTTTTATCCAGTGAGAGTCTATCTTAGTGAATGGTGAGAGGTGTGGGTCCAGTTTCTGTCTTCTACAGGTCACCCAGCACCATTTGTTAAATAGGGAATCTTTTCCCCACTGAATGTTTTTTTTTTTTTTTGGCCAGGGCTGGGCTTGAACCCGCCACCTCCGGCATATGGGACCGGCGCCCTACACGTTGAGCCACAGGCGCCGCCCTCCCACTGAATGTTTTTAATTGGCTTGTCAAAGATCAAATAATGGTAAGTAGCTTGATTCATCTCTTGGTTCTCTATTCTGTTCCAGACATCTACTTCTCTGTTTTTGTGCCAGTACCATGCTGTTTTGATCACTATCAATTTATAATATAGTCTCAGGTCTGATAGCATAATTCCTCCTGCTTTGTTTTTATTTCTGAATAATGTCTTGGCTATTCGAGTTTTATTCTGATTCCATATAAAACGAAGTATTATTTTTTCAAGATCTTTAAAATATGACAACGGAGCTTTAATAGGAATTGCATTAAAATTATATATTGCTTTGGGTAGTATAGACATTTTAACAATGTTGATTCTTCCCAGCCATGAGCACGGTATGTTTTTCCATTTGTTAACATCTTCAGCTATTTCTTTTCTTAAAGTTTCATAGTTCTCTTTATAGAGATCTTTCACATCCTTTGTTACCTATACTCCCAAATATTTCATCTTCTTTGGCGCTATTGTGAAAGGAATAGAATCCTTGACTGTTTTTTCGGCTTGACTATTGTTAGTATATTTAAAGGCTACAGATCTGTGGGTGTTGATTTTGTAGCCTGAGACATTGCTGTATTCCTTGATCACTTCTAAAAGTTTTGCAGTAGAATCCCTAGGGTTTTCCAGATATACAATCATATCATCGGTGAAGAGTGAAAAGTTTGAACTCTTCTGACCCTATGTGGATACCCTTGATCGCCTTTTCTTCCTTAATTGCAATGGCTAAAACTTCCATTACAATGTTAAAGAGCAATGGAGACAATGGGCAACCTTGCCTGATTCCTGCTCTAAGCGGAAATGATTTCAATTTAACTCCATTCAGTACAATATTGGCTGTGGGTTTGCTGTAGATGGCCTCTATTTAAGAAATGTTCCTTCTATAACAATTTTCTTAAGTGTTCTGATCATGAAGGGAAGCTGGATATTATCAAAAACTTTTTCTGCATCAAGTGAGAGAATCATATGGTCTTTATTTTTTAATTTGTTTATGTGCTGAATTACATTAATAGATTTACATATATTGAACCAGCCTTGAGATCCTGGGATAAAGCCCACTTGGTCATGTTGTATAATTTGTTTGATGTGTTGTTATTCTCTTTGTTAGGATCTTATTGAATATTTTTGAATCAATATTCATTAGTGATATTGGTCTATAATTTTCTATTCTTGTTGGGTCTTTCCCTGGTTTAGGGATCAAGGTGATGTTTCCTTTGTAGAATGTGTTGGGTAGTATTCCTTCCTTTTCTATATTTTGGAAGAGGTTTAGTAGTATAGGTACTAGTTCTTCTTTATAGGTTTGGTAGAATTCTAACGTAAAGCCATCTGGGACTGGGCTTTTGTTTTTAGGGAGATTTTGTATAGTTGATGCTATCTCAGAACTTGATATAGGCCTTCAAAATTTCCACTTCGTTCTGGCTAAGTCTTGGTAGGTGGCGTGCTTCCAAGTATTGGTCAATTGCCTTCAAATTTTCATATTTCTGAGAGTAAAGTTTCTTCTAATATTCGTTAAGAATTTTTTGAATTTCTGAGAGGTCTATTGTTATTTCGTCTTTACCATTTCTGATTGATGAAATTAGAGATTTTACTCTTTTTTTTCCTGGTTTAGGCTGGCCAAAGGTTTATCTATTTTATTCACTTTTTCAAAAAACCAACTTTTGGATTTATTGATCTGTTGTATAATTCTTTTGTTTTCAATTTCATTTAATTCTGCTCTGATTTTGGTTATTTCTTTTCTTCTGCTGGGTTTGGGGTTGGAATGTTCTTCCTTCTCCAGTTGCTTGAGATGTCCCATTAAGTTGTTAACTTCCTCTCTATCCATTCTCTTGAGGAAGGCTTGCAGTGCTATAAATTTCCCTCTTAGGACTGCCTTTGCAGTATCTCAGAAATTCTGATAATTTGTGTCTTCATTGTCATTTTGTTCCAAGAATTTGGTAATTTCCTTCTTAATCTTGTCTATAATCCATCTATCCTTCAGCATAAGGTTATTTAACTTTCATGTTTTTTTTATCGGTATGCAGATTCCTGTTGTTATTGAGGTCAACTTTTATTCCATGATGGTCTAATAAGATGCAAGGAATAATTTCTATTTTTTTTAAATTTGTTGAGGTTAGATTTGTGGCCTAGGATGTGGTCTAGTTTGGAGAATGTTCCGTGGGCTGATAAGAAGAATGTATATTCAGTTTTGTTGGGATGAAATGTTCTGTGGATGTCTTTAAATCCACATGTTGAATGGTTAAGTTTAAATCTAAAGTTTCTTTGCTTAGCTTCTTTTTGAAGGACCTATCCAGCACTGCTAAGGGGTGTTAAAATCTCCAACTACTATGGAACTGGAGGAAATCAAGTTGCTCATGTCTGTTAGAGTTTCACTTATAAATTGAGGTGCGTTGTGGTTGGGTGCATAAAAATTAATAATTGAAATCTCATCATATTGAGATTACCTTTCACAAATATGAAGTGTCCATCCTTATCCTTCCTTATTTTGGCTGGTTTAAAGCCTATTGTATCTGCAAATAGGATTGCAACACCTGCTTTTTCCTGCTTTCCATTTGCCTGGAATGTAGATGACCATCCCTTCACCTTGAGTCTATACTTACCTTTTAAGGTAAGATGAGATTCTTGTATGCAGCAAATATCTGGCCTGAGTTTTTGTATCCAGTCAGCCAACGTGTGCCTCTTTAGAGGACAATTTAAACCATTCACATTAATTGAGAATATTGGTAAGCCTTTCGAGAGTCTGGTAGACATTTTTTATCCTTTTACAACTGTGGAAGTTGTAATATGATCAAAAGTTTCTGGGTGAATTTACTTTTGTGGTAGAGAATTAAGCTGGTCTTTATGGAGGATACGTCTGAGAATATCCTGTAGAGCTGGTTTAGTTATGGCAAATTTCTTCCACATGTGAATATCATTAAAGTATTTAATTTCTCCATAAATGAAACTCAGTTTAGCTAGATACAGGATCCTGGGTTGAAAGTTATTTTGTTTCAGGAGATTAAAAGTCGATGACCATCCTCTTCTAGCTTGAAAGGTTTCAGCAGAGAGATCTGCAGTTATTCTAATTTTCTTCCCCTTGTAGGTGATGGTTTTCTTTCGTCTGGCTGCTTTCAGAATTTTCTGCTTCATATTAACTTTAGTTAAACTGATTATGATGTGTCTGGGGGATGTCTTATTAAGGTTGAGCCGTGCTGGAATTCTGAAACTGTCTGCTATCTGAATTTCAGAATCTGTTGGCATGTCTGGAAAGTTCTCTTTCATGTTCTCATGAAGAAGAGACTGTGTGCCTTGTGAAGCTACTTCATTGCTTTCGGGATCCCTATAAGACGAATATTGGTTTTCTTTGAATTATCCCAGAGCTGTCTGAAAGAGTGATCAGTTTTTCCCCTCCATTTATCTTCTTCTTTGAGAGTTTGGGAGCGTTCAAAAGCTTTGTCTTCAATGTCAGAAATCCTTTCTTCTGCTTGCTCCATTCTGTTACTGAGGGATTCTACTGTATTTCTCAGATCTTTAAGGGCTGCAACTTCTTGTCTGAATGTGTCAAAAATCTTTGGTCATTTGGTCTTTGAATTCGTTGAATTCTTGAGACATCTTTTGGATTACTGCTTAGAATTCTAATTCGATCTTATTTGCTATCCGGATTCTGAATTCAATTTCTGATATCTCAGCTATTTGTTTGTACATGGGATCTTGTGCTGTGTCTGCCTTATTGTTCCTTGGGGGAGTTGATCTACTCTGATAATTCATACTGCCAGAGTTTTTCCATTGATTCCACCTCATGATTGTTTTTTACCGTCGCCTCTGGCCATCCTCAGAGTTGGGGAGGTGTCTCTCCAAGATTAGACCCCAGTGGGATCACTCTATTGTTGCTGGATCTTTGTAGAGAGTGACCCTGTGTAGCTTCTCTGGGGTTGCCCCAGCCAGGGAATTCTGGTTGTGGGAGCAGCTCCAGACTGTGACACACCCAGATGCAGCAACAGGGTGGGGGGTGGTGCACACGGTTCTGGGAGTGCCTGGCACCCGGCGACTTTGGCACAGAGAGCCCAAGGCTCCAGCAGTCTCTGGACAGGAGAAGGGCTCCATGCAGAGGCAGGGAGGGCTTCAGAGGGCATACAGCTACCAGTGTCCCTGGCCAGACGAGCCGGCTGGTGTGGGAGCAGGGAGGGTACGGGAAGGGGGATGCAGGTTGTGCGGCTCCCGGAGTTCCTGGCCAGGACATGCAGAGGACTGGCGGGCACGGGACTGCTTGGTTTCTGGGGGAGTCCCTGGCCGGGACTGGCATATAGAGGTCTGGGTGGGTGTGGGTCGCAAGGCCGTGCAGCTGCTGGTGGAGATCCTGGTGGTCTGGGGGGCTTGGCATGGCCCTCCAAGTCTCTTGCTGGGGAAGTTCTTGGTCTGGGAGATAGGGAAGGGGAGCACTGCTCAAGAACCTCGTCCCTGGAAGAAGTCAGCAGAAAGGCAAGCACCAGCAGCCCCCGGTTGCTGCCCAGGCGACACGTCCAGGGCGGGCTGCGTGGGGTACTGGGTCGGTAGGTGGGCTTGTCTGCCTGTAGCTTTTCAAGTGAGGGGAGGGCACTGTGGGCAGGGTCTCCGCAGCAGCTGTTGCCTCAGAGTTTTATCTTCAGATCAAAAAAAAAAAAAAAAAAAGAGGAAGGAAAAAATACCCAACAGTCTTATCATAGCCACTTTCAGCCATCTTCCATGCATCCATTTTTTTAAATTATCATTTTAACATGACCCTTTCGGCTCGAAAATCCTACATAATGAAATACAATCTTTTAAACTTGGTATTCAAAAAAATTACCAACAATCTGGAACTAAACAGAGTTAGTAATACTAAATTCATATCCTAACTTTACCTCTTAATAAGGTGTGACATTGCTAAACTCAGTTAACGTCTCTAAGCTTCAAAATTTTCTCTACTGAATTTTTATCCCAGAATACTAGTCACTGATGAGAAAGACAGCCTGTCTCACCATGATTCTTCCTTCTCTGTAAACAGTCCTAAGCACATGTCTGCTCCCTGACCTTGACCCCTGGGCATAGCTGATTTGAACCAAGATCAGACACATTAAACCAAGACGGGCCAATTTTCTCCAAGAAATGTAAAACATGAATGGAAAGACACATAAGGGTCACTGAAGTTGAGTCATGCTAACAGCCACATCCTGATGGTCACAGCACAAGTGCTGAGGCTTAGCTGTTTAGTAGATTCTTTGATTCTATGTACTTCCCTGTGTATTTCAAAAATTCCTACATTGTTAACTTTACTAATGATTATTTCTGATGCAACCAAAAGAACCTTAACTTAATAGTGAGGCTTTTATGAATATACATCTTATCCAATTTTTACACACCCTTACCTGACTCCCCTTTTTGTTTTTTAGCTTGGACTGGATATAAGCCCCTTGTGCCTTACTGGTGGGAATGTTATATATTTCAGAAAATCTGCAGTATGTAAAATAATTCTATATTTCAAAACAGAATAAATTATGGACAATTCCAGTGTGAGAGGATAATTTTAGCATTGCAAACTTGAAAATTCCAGATTCGGAAATCTATAAATTCAGCCATCCTAAAGTAATTGTTTGCTTATCACTATATAAAGCAGCAAATGTACACAACACAGTTTTAAAGAAAAAAAAACTCTTTCAGTTCATAATCCTTCTACCCTGGCAAATATCTAGGAATTTTAAAATGCTGTTCCACTCATAAAATAACATACATCCCATGCATTCAGCTCTGCTCTTGGCAGTTTAGCTACATAGTTCAATATTTGTGCTATACTTTATCTGTAAAAATTAGGTATTATAATAATAGTACCTACCTAATGAAGTATACTTTATCTGTAAAAATTAGGTATTATAATAATAGTACCTACCTAATGAAGTTTTTTTTAAGTATTAAATGAATTACACTATACTTAGAACAGTCTCTATAATATATGAAACACTCCATAAACACTAGTATTTTTATTACTAGGTGGGACAAAGCTATGCCTTAAAATATTTAAATATGATAAATATTTCATAGGGTTATATACAGTATGTATTTTAGGTTCAATTACGAATTTTTTTAAAATTTCTTAAAACCTACTAAAAACCTACAAGTAGTTAAAATATCCAGAAATTCAAATCCAGAATTTAGCTGGGCATGGTAGCTCATGCCTATAATCTCAGAAGCTGAGGCAGGAGGATTGCTTGAGCCCAAGAGTTTGAGGCTGCTGTGAGCATGATCATGCCACTGTTTTCCAGCCTGGGTGACAAAGCAAGATACCCCCACCCCCACAATCTCTTTTAAAAAAAAAAGCCAGAATTTAATAACAATCCAGACTTTTTGGATCATCAGCTGCAATACCTCTAGTTGCTTCCAAGTAGGACTTATCAACCCTGCAGATTCTACTTAAAATACTTAGCTAAGCAATGTGACAATATCCACTTTTCCAAAACTTTCCTTTTAAATAACATGCACAGCTACAATGCCAAAGAAACACAATCACCATAAAGTTAAGACCAGAAACCAAGTAGCAAAAATGCCATTTGCCTTTGGTTTTAAACCAACTACAGAGAAAGAGTAATTAAAATGTGCAAGAAATCATTTTAGCACCTTTGTTACCACAATTTCAACTAAAGTACAAGATGGACTTTCGTGCCTGCTATGTGATCAAAAGTGATAATCAAGATGAGCACCTTGCCTTTGGGCAACTTCTATTCTAGAATGGGCAATTATAATTCTTTATTAATAAATGCTATCTATAATACAGTCTGAAAAACTTCTAAGCCCCTAAAATGTAAGACTCTTAAAAGAAAATATAGGAGAAAAGCTTCATGATATTGCATTTGGCAACGATTTCTTAGATATGATACCAAATACCGGGCAATTAAAGAAAAAGTAGATAAACTGGACCTCATAAAAATTAGTAACTTTTATGCATCAAAGGTCACTATCTACAGAGTGAAAGGCAATACACAGAATGGGAGAAAATATTTCACAAATTATATATCTAATAAGGGATCGATATCCAGAATATATAAAGAACTCCTACAATTTGACAACAAAAACATTCCAATTCAATAATGGGCAAAGAACTTGAGTAGACATTTCTGCAAAGAAGATATACAAATGGCCAATAAACATGTGAAAAGATGCCCAACATCACTAATCATCAAAGAAATGCAAATCAAAACCACAATGAGCTGGATACTACCTCACATCCCTTAGAATAGCTACTACCAAAAAATAAATTTAAATTTAAAAAGAAACTAACCAGTATAAAGTGAGAACATGGAGAAACTGGAACCCTTGTGCCTTACTTATGGGAATATAAATTGGTGCAGCTTCTCTGAAAAAACAATACAGCAATTCCTCAAAAACTTAAAACACAGAATAATCACATGATCCAGCAATTCTACTGATGGCTATATACATACAATGGAATTATTATTCAGCCTTAAAAAGTAATGAAATTTTGACACATGCTACAACACAGATGAACCGCAAACATACAAAATGAAATAAGCCAATCACTTAACAACAAATATTATATGATTCCACTTATCAGTTACTCAGGGTAGTTAAATTTGTAGCCAGAAAGTAGAATGAGGCCACCCAGGCTGGGAGGAAGAGGTCGAATGGGGAATAATTTTTTAATGGGTACAGAGTTTGAGTCAAGAAAGATGAAAGAATTATTAAGATGGATGGTGGTGATGGTTGCACAATCACAATGTACTTAATGCCACCAAACCATAAACTTAAAAATGGTTAAAATAGTAAATTTTATATTATGTACGCTTTACCACAATAAAAAAATAAAAATAAAAGAGAGAGCTAAGGAGGCAGTGTTGGCAGGGCTTGGTGATAGACTGAATATGAGTGAAGGAGAAGAGATAGCTAGCACTGTTGTTCCCAAATTTCTGGCTCATCCAGATGGCTGGCTATGGTGCCATTCATGCTAGATAGGGAAACTCATGTCCAATCCAACCCTATAATATATTTTTATAATTTATTAATGCTTTTGTACGTAGCTTTAGTTCATTTTCATTACTATACCGGTATAGTATTACAACATATAAATTAACCACAATTTATTTATCCATTCTACTAATGAAAGGCATTGGGTTTATTTCAAATTTGTAATGATTATGAACACTGTGGTACATATATAACAAATTTCTCTATGCCATATACTTAAAAGCTGAAGTCCTAAAGTATGCATATCTTCAACTTTAATAAAATGGTTGTACCAATTTATATTCCCACCATCAGAACATCAGCTTTTTTTCCCCTTGCTTTATACCCACATCAACACTTGGTACTATCAGATGTTTCTGCCAGGTCAATCAATTTAAGGTGATTTTACTTTGCATTTAATAATTATTAGCAAAGCTAAACATCTTCTGTCACTCAGACTGAAGTGTAATGGCATGATCATAGCTCACTGTAACCTCAAACTCCTATGTTCATACAATTCTCAGTCTTCCAAGTAGCTGAGACTATAGGCATAAGCCACCGTGCCCAGATCTCTCACTATACTGCCCAGTCTGGTCTTGAACTCTCAGTTTCAAGCAATACTTCCACCTTGGGCTTCCAAAGTACTAGAATCACAGGCAAGAGCTACAGCAACTGGCCTGGATTTTTTTTATATTTATGTTTGGATGTCTTCATTTAGAAAGTACCTATGCCAGGTTTCTGTCCACTTTTTTATCTATTGTTTTTTCCTAATGAGTTCCTTATATATTCTAAATTTGGGGCTTTTTACAATTATTCATGCTGAAACATCTTCTCTACTCTGTGGCTTGCCTTTATTTTTGTTTTGTTTGCGACAGAGTCTCACTTTGTCACCCTCAGTAGAAAGCCATGGCATCATAGCTCATAGCAACCTCAAACTCTTGGGCTCATGTGATTCTCTTGCCTCAGTCTGCCGACAGAGGCACCTGCCATAACACCCAGCCATTTTTAGAGACGAGGTCTCACTCTGGCTGGTCTTGAACCTGTTAGCTCAGGCAATCCATCAGCTTCAGCCTCCCAGAGTGCTAGGATAACAGGCGTGAGCCACCCCACCCGGCCTTGTACTTCACCTTCTTGTTAGTGATAAGTCATTTGTACTTCTTTTGCTGAGTTTAAGTTGCTAATTTTAAACAAGTCAAATTTATAAATCTTTTATGTTAGAGCTATATGCGACTTGGTTAAAATATTTCATTACCTCAACAAGAAAAAGATATTTGCCTAAATTATCTTCTTAAAGTTGAAGAAAAGAAAAAAAAAAAATCAAGGTTTGGGTGATTATCTTCTTCCTGCCAAACAAAACACCTGACTGTTTTAGTGATCTGGAACCATTTCTGCATACATATATCCATTCCTTGGCAAACAGTGAACAACGATTCCACTGTGTGCAGCACCAGCATCTACCATAGTATATAATACCTTTCCTAAATGGCACTGTGTACTGAAGCACAAGAAAATCAATCATGTTACTGAGGTTTTCTGAAATGCATGCTAGACAATCCGTGGGTATAGTCATTCTGGAGTCTTAGCCTGGAGGAGAGGTGTTCATCACGATAGCCACCTTTGGCAGGCCCTACTCAAACTCTTATACTTTCAGTTCTGAAACTGCCAAAAGTACATTTCTACTTCTCAGATGCCTTTTCCAACTGATGAATGTATCATTTCTATCAGGACAGAAGGCTCTGTATAATCTTTCTATAGCATATTTATTCTTAAACACATTTAGTATACTTGACTACTTTTCCTTTAAAGAAGTACAGAATGCTATGAGAATCCATAGCAGAAGACACTAAAAGGGATAAGGGATGGATGATTGGAAGGTAATGAGTAATGACTGGAAAAATCTAAGATCTGAAATGAAGGATGAGTACTAGAAGTTATCTTGACAGTTAGCCTCATCCTAAGATGTGTCAACAGAGGATGGATGCTTCAATAGAGATGGTCCATGGAATAAAGGTTAAAAAAACATAAAAGATAAGTAATGTGTTTCTATTGACCATTAAAATACTAATCATTACCTGCAATTTGTACTGATCCATCTTCTCCAAGAAGAATATTTCCAGCTTTCACATCTCTTAAAAAAAAAAAAAGTTACATAATAAAAAACACTTATTCTTTGGAATTTATATTTTAAATTATATTATATTATTAAATTATATTATATTTTAAATATAATAATTTATATTTTAAATTATTCTTTGGAATAATAATTTAAGCAATTGTTTACTATATTCACACAATAGTAGCAATATTTAAATGTTTTATTTTACAGTAAAGGATATTAAGGTAAATTGTAAAATTTTTCAAACCTTTTGTCAGAATCTGAACATTAAACAGAAACCTACAATAAAGTATAGCTTCTTACTATAATATCAAGAAAATCCAGGTGACTAAATATTCTGATTAGGATAAGGGTGATCATAGAATGTGACTCTCACCTAATTCTACTTTTTGAAATAAGCTTTTTTTTTCTACAACCTAATAAATGATCATTTTCTTTTTAATGATCCAGCAAGCATGTAGTTGAAAATAGGGGCTATTCTAGGCCTGTAGCAAATAGATATAAAGTACTCAGACATCTCTTTATTTTCAACTCTTTATAATGACTTGACTCAGTCATTACAATGAACATATTATACATTATAATGTATAAGTAATACATGAACAAATTCTTGTTATGGAAACCTAAATACCACAAAAAAGGCCAAAGTTCCTTTGACCACTATTATCAAGTCTAGTACTTTCTACAAAGTTTTCAACTGTTACTAGTTTGGTTAACAGAACATGTACCTTGATATATCTGGGCTTTTCTCTCAACATAAATGATATTATGCTATCTATTCTAATCTATAACTTGTTTTGCTTTTTCATGGAACAACATGTTAGTAATCATGCAAAATTAAAAACACCTAAATTCTAAGAGCAGCAATCCATTTCTTGGTAACCTAGAGATTCTCATAAATGTATAAAAACAAAAACTGGTAAGAGATAGCCAACAATAATAGAAAATTAAATTAGTTCTGTTACATCCATGAAACAGAAGTTGTGACATGATAATGGCCTCTAACACACATTGTTGTTTTGTTTTGCTTTTTTCCATGTTTAACAATCTTTAATTCAAATGTAAAAGTTTGATACAAGCCATTTGTAGGGCTTGGGATTTGTTCTTTTAAAAACAAGAAATGCTAGGGCGGCACCTGTGGCTCAGTCGGTAAGGCGCTGGCCCCATATACCAAGGGTGGCGGGTTCAAACCCGGCCCCGGCCAAACTACAACCAAAAAAATAGCCGGGCATTGTGGTGGGTGCCTGTAGTCCCAGCTACTCGGGAGGCTGAGGCAAGAGAATCGCTTAAGCCCAGGAGTTGGAGGTTGCTGTGAGCTGTGTGAGGCCACGGTAGGGTCATAAAGTGAGACTCTGTCTCTACAAAAAAAAAAAAAAAAACAAGAAATGCTACAAAATGATCTTTTGTAGGGGAAATGCTACAAAATGATCTTTCCACTTTTCAAAATCTTTCAAGGAAAGGACAGATCATAGGGCCATAAAATATCCATTTAACCAAACCCACTGTCACCTCCTACAAGTCTTACACCCATTCCATAATCTTAATACATATTCCTGAATGAAGATTTACAGTTCAGCTTTGCTTACAATAACCATTAAAAATACTTAGCACCAGTTTGCTTCCTATAATGCCAAACAAATCGTAATACTACTTCAATGTGCATTTCTTCTTTTTAAAACAAGGGGGGATAGTTATTTGTGGAAAGCAGTATTTAGCCTCCAGATACATTTCCCAGAAATAGAATATGCCATTCAAAGGCCTACACATTCTCATGCTTTCCAAGTAGAATCTAACACACATTGTTAAATGAACAAATTAAATGGGAGGACAGCGTATTTTATATGACATGATTAATGTTACACACACATACACACACTTTTCCATATATACCAAAGGAATAGCAATAAATGATTCCTTTTGTGGAGATAAGTGAGATTAAAGTCAAGGAGAACAGTATGCTATTTTTATTTTTTTAAGGAGAATGGTATTTTAATATCTCATGAGAATATATCTATTAGTCATTTCATAATTAAAAATAATTAAATAAACAAAAGAAAGGCAGGCCTTGAGGCTAGAAAAGCACAACACTTCATCCTGTCCCTTTCCCCTTTTCCCTCTGTCTCTGGATATAACCATTCCTTAGCAAACAATAAACAAGGATTCTACAACTGTGTGCACTAGGAGCATCATTCACAATATACAATGCCATGGGCCAAGCCTGTGGCTCAAGGAGGAGGTGGGTTCAAACCCGGACCCAACGAAAAACTGCACACACAAAAAGACAATATATAACGCCTTTCCCAAATCATACTGAAGTGTAAGAACATCAATCATGTTACTGAGTATTTTGTACTGCTTATCACCCCAAGTAATTTACAGGTCATTTTCCCAGAGGCTGTCTTAGTAGAGCGGAGGTCAGCCTGTTTTGCTGTATGTAACTAAAGTCTCTGACACTACACTATAAACAGGAAAGAAGTAGGATATCTTCTTCCCTTGCTGACAAAGATCATCCAACTGAGTCAACCACTAACTTCCAACTCCCTTTTCTGAGTTCATCTAAAACCAAATGGGGTGTAGGAGAAAGCATAGTTTATTCACTCCCTCCTCTGAGTTTTTGCAAAAGGCTACACTACAGTGTTAGCATAGTGTACCATATTATCATATTTCTAGGTGTGTGTCCCTCACTTTGCCATGAGGTACATCTGGGCTTGTATCTTAACATATTACTATATCACCCTTAGCATTATGATTAGTAAATCGGTGGCAGCTCCAGATATTCTTCTAACAAATCTAAATAACTACATAGAAGCAACTTGCCTCAAATCCTCTTCTGAAAAAAAACTGGAGTATAAAAAAACAAGTAAATAAAAAATGCTAACTAAACATTAAAAAATAATAATAGATTATTCCTCCCCTGCTTTCCGAACTTCCAACATCCCATCTCCAAATGTTAGGGTTATAAACTAATACATTGCAGTCAACAAATGGGAACAACCTAACTATCCATCAAAACAAGTTAAGATATGGTATACCTATACCATAAAATACTACAAACTAAAGAATATGTGTTTATATGAAACAATCTCCAAATGTATTCTTAAGTGAAAAAAAGAATGCTACATGTAATATTTGGTCATTTAGGTGTTCTTTAAAAAAAAAACAACAGGATAGAGAGAGATGTATCTTATGTTTATATTGGTATAAAAATCTCTCTCAAAGGAATCATAAGAAATTATTCCCTTTGGACTAAGGTATTGGGGGTTCAGAGAAGGAAGAGGACTTCTTTTTAATGCTTTATTTTTTAGACAGTTTTAGATTTACATAAAAATTGAGAAGCTAGTGCAGGAGTTCTTATATACCTAACACTCAGTTTCCCCTATAATTAACATCTTATATTAATAAGATATGGTACTTTCCTATAATTTCTTATATGGTACTTTCCTACAATTAATGAACCAGTATAAATATATCATTATTAACTAAAGTGCAAAGTTTATTCAGATTTCTTTAGTTTTCACCTCAGGTACTTTTTCTGTCCCAAGATCCCATCCAGGATACCATATTACATTCAGTTGTCATGTTACCTCACACTCCTCTTGGTTGTAAGTTTTTAATATTTTCCTTATTTTTGGTGACTTTGACAGTTTTGAGGAATAATGGTCAAGTATTATATAGACTATCACGCTATTAGAATTTGTAATATGTTTTTCTCATGATTAGACTGGTGTTATGGGGTTTTGGAGGGAAAACCACATAGGAGAGCGCCATTTTCATCACATCCTATCAAGGGTACACAGTAGTAGCATAATTTAGCACAGGTCATATTGAGAAAACATGTTTTCTACCATATATCATTTTGCTGTTTGGATTTTTAGGCCATATGTATGTGTTACTTATTCAAATAATGTTTTATAAGTTTTTATCTTTCATAACTGAAAAAACAGTAATCCATTTTCAGTAAGTCTGCACTTTAAATGACTACTTTTCCTGATCAATTTCCCAAATAATCAAATCATGCTCCCCTTCTGAAACCAAAAAATGCAATCTGTAGAACAGTCTCCAGGAATAAAGGCAGAGGAATATCATGACCCACTGAACAATCAAAAATACCACACTCTGTCCTCAAACAGGACAACTGACCTTCCAAGGATAAGAATTGTAATAAAAGATCTGGAAATCAATATAGTTTTCAGTTAAATAACTTTATATTCTGTCACAAAGAATATCAAGCAAGTCAGCAGCTCAAACAGTTATATCCTCTATCTACTCTTAAATAGCAATAGTGAATTTTGTTTTTCACTTCTTCTTGCCATTTCTCACATGTCACTGTTGCCCCCAAATTACACATCCCTTTTAAAATAAAAAGGAATAGCATAGTCATGCTTAACTTTCTCATTAGTACAGAACACAAGTTTCTGTCCGTAACATTTTCATTATTCATCAATAGGCACAATTTATAGAAAGCTTGAAAAAGGTCAAGAGAAGCAATGAATCAAAACCAAGCTGTGAATATACTACATTTAGGCATCATAAACTGACTTAAAATATTCAACATTTTTGTTAGAGCTAAGATCCTTAATGGGAAAAACATTTGGGTAGGTAGAAACACAAGGAAAAGTACAAATCTAGGTCAGAGAACTGTTCATTCTAGTCAAAATCTCTTAAGATTTGAGAGGTCGAGTGGAAAACACAATAGAGATGGAGGAAAATCAATTGAGTCAATTGACCGGGCTAATATACTAATCCATCTGAAACAACAACTGGACTTTAAAGATGCAAGAAGTGGTAAAATCTATTAAAAATATGTTTCAACTTCAAAATAACACAATTTTCTCCCAAGTCTGTTTAAGTCTCAGTGTCTTACAGAGTTGGTTATCCCTGAAGTCTAAGATAAGTAGTGGTTCTCAGCATTGGCTGCAGATTAGAATTACCTGGGGAACTTTTAAAAATCCCAATGCCAAGGCCTCACTCCAGACCAATTAAATAAATTTCTGGTCAGGGGCAGCGCCTGTGGCTCAAAGGAGTAGGGCACCAGCCCCATATGCCGGGGGTGGTGGGTTCAAACCCAGCCCCGGCCAAAAACTGCAAAAAATAAATAAATAAATAAATTTCTGGTCGGGAAACCAGGCATCAATAACTTTTAAAACTTCCCATAGTCCAATATGTAGCCAAGGCTGAAAGTCAAAGTATGAGAGAGAGAATTCCTATTCCAGTAATACAGTGAACTGTGCATGGAAAACAGAGACTTTCATCACTACTTCCCAAAACACCCTCTTTTCCCTACTATAAATACAAACAGAAGCCAGACAAATCAGGGGGAAAAAAATTATCACATGGCTGAACATGAAATAAAGAAAAGCAAATACTCAACATTCAGAAATGAAAGACACTTGAGAGGAAGAGCAGTAAGCCCTGAGAGACAGAGCAAACATACTGCCCCAAATGAATAAGGGGCTCAGGTTTTCAAATCCAAACCTCAATAGAAAACATGGTGCTGCAACAGTTTAAGGATGGGAGCCATAACTGAAACCCCAAATAAAGCCCAAGACCCTGGAAAGCCTGACCGCCATGAAAGATACACTTACCAAAGGTAAGCTAGCTTAGCTTTATTAAAATAAGACCTAATAGTCTTAATATAAAAGCATTTTTAGGAATAAAGGTCATTATATAAAAACAAAAAGAATTACTCACCAGGAAGATAACAATTCTGAATCTGTGCACACTTTCACCCTCAATCATAGAAAACTGTAATTCAAAGTGGTCATTAGGGTTATAGGGTACCAAAAAATAGAGAATGTACCACAGCTTGCAGTTTCCAATGCAGCCTGATACTTCAGGTTAGCAGATATGAAGGACCAGGCAGCATGCCCAAATGAGGAACATACTAACAACTCCAATAGGGTACTAAACCTCTTTTTAGTGGTGTGGGGGCAGGAAATCTGCTCAAAGAATTTCTGTCCCAAGAAATTTCACTTGGAGAGAAGACCTTTGAATTTTGTTGTGTCTATTGGCCACTCCTGCTGGCTAAGGTGTAATAATACCCAAAGTCAGGCAGGGCCACTAGCTTGCTTGCTAACCAATAGGACATCAGGATATGCTCAGGAAAACAGAGGACATCAGAGGATAAAAGCACTCTGGAATTTGTTGGGGTTTTTTTTGTTTGTTTGGTTGGTTGGCTGGTTTTTTGAGAGAGGTTCTCACTTTGTTGCCCCAGACTAGAATGCCATGGCATCAGCCTAGTTCATAGCATCCTCAAATTTCTGGGTTCAAGTGATCCTGCCTCCCTAGTAGCTGAGACTACAGGCATGTGCCATAGAACACCTGGCTAATTTTTTCTGTTTTTAGAAGAGATAGGTTTTTGTTATTGTTCGGGCTGCTCTCAAACTCCTGAGTTCAGGTGATCTTTCTGCCTCGGCCTCCCAGAGTACTAAGATTACAGGCATGAGCCACCATGCCCAGCAGCGCTCTAAAATTTTAAGATTTAATCTTATCCAGTTGGATATGTAAGGAGCTTGGAAACCATCACTTCTGTCCTGGTAAAAGGAAAAAAGCTGAACAAACTGAAAATCAACAACTCTTTATTTTAAAAGACAGGGTCTTGTTCTTCTTCCCAGGCTGGAAAGCACTGCCACAAGCATAGCTTACTGCATCCTTGAACTCCTGGACTCAAGTGATTATCCTGCCTAAGCCACGTGAGTAGCTTAGAATTACAGGTGCATGCCACTACATTTGGGTAATTTAAATAAATTTGTTTTTTTACAAAGAAGGTGTCTCACTATGTTGCCCAAGCTAGTGAAAATTCTTAAATTCTTGGGCTGAAGAATTTAAGCCTTACTTCAGCCTCCCTAAGTTGGGATTACAGGTATGAGCCACCAGGCCCAGCCAACAACTCTTCTCAGATCCATCAGAGAACTCAAGTCATACAGGAAACTACTGCCCACAAAATTATAGCAACAGGAAAGCAGAAATGACAGCTTACTGGAGCGGAAGCCTAGGAGCAGAAACCTACTACTAGAACCAGTACTGGGGCAAAAAAAAGCTTAAATTGTAATTGGCAAATTGAGGCTCGGTGCAGAAAAGCTTGATAGTTAAAAACCCCAGGAAGCCCAGTCTAAAGGGGATTCTATATTTAAATGAGTTTTACCCTTCTGGAGCCCCACCAGGTCCTTGAGATATAGATCTAAGAAAACTCCCCTCATTCTTCCCACAGGAGGAAGAGAATGGCAACCAACATGAAAAAGGCCCTGAGCATTCTGTTCTCCTTAACAAAAATTCACTCTCAAAAGAATTTTTTTTTTTTTTTTTTTTTTTGAGACAGAGTCTCACTTTGTTGCCCTCAGTAGAGTGACCTGGCGTCATACGTCACAGCAACCTCAAACTCTTGGACTCAAGAAATTCTCTCAGCCTCCCAAGAAGCTGGGACTATAGGCACCCGCCACAACGCCCAGCTATTTTTTGTTTGTTTGTTTGTTTAGCCGGCCCATGCCGGGTTCAAACCCACCATCCCCCGTGCACGTGGCCAGTGCCCTAACCATTAAGCTACAGGCACCCAGCCTCAAAGGAAATATATTTTATCAGAGCCTAAACCACCTTAGCTTTGCCAAAACCTGGGGAAAAGGAAATACTCAACCTCAGTTTTTTCAATCCTTCCTTTCTCACCCTGGGGGGCGCTGAAAAGCACTGGTAAAGGTCATGGCCTAGAGCACAGGTTAACTAGAAAGACTCAACCTGACACAACAGTGGCATGTGTCTCTAGTCCCAGCTACTCAAGAGGCTAAGGCAGGAGGATATCTTGATCCCAGGAGTTCTAGGCTGGAGTGTGCTATGCCTATCAGATATCCATATTAAGTTCAGTATCAGTTCAGTGACCTCCCAGGAGTGGGGAACCACCAGGCTGCCTAAGCAGGGATAATGGCCCACTTTGGAAATGGAGCAGGTCAAAACTCCTGTGCTGATCAGTAGTGGGATCATGCCTGTGATTAGTCACTGTACTCCAGCACGGGCAACATAGTAAGATCTCATCTGTTAAAGACAAATGAAAACAGACAATTTTTAAAGAGACTGAGACTTAATCATAGTCCTAGAAAACACTTCCCCTCTCTGTACAACTTATCATAATGTCAATAGGACTCCTGTTTAAACTGCAATGAAAAGAATGTCCTGGGCAGCACCTGTGGCTCAGTTGGTAAGGCACTGGCCCCATATACTGAGGGTGGCGGGTTCAAACCTGGCCCCGGCTGAATTGCAATCAAAAAAATAGCCGGGCATTGTGGCGGGCGCCTATAGTCCCAGCTACTTGGGAGACTGAGGCAAGACAATCGCTTAAGCCCAGGAGTTGGAGGTTGCTGTGAGCTGTGCGATGCCACGGCACTGTACCCAGGGCCATAAAGGGAGGGGAGAGGAGAGGAGGGGAGGGGAGGGGAGAGGAAAGAGGGGAGGAGAGGGGAGGGGAGGGAAGGGGAGGGGAGAGGAGAGGAGAGGAAAGAAAAGAATGTCCTTCTCAGATCTTATTTAAAAAATCTCAGAGGAAACGCAAAGAAAACATTGGAGACAAAAATCTTGAAATAAGCTGGGGCGGGGTGGTGGAGGAATCTTACCTATAAAGAAACAAACCTCAAAATCATATCCAACTTCTCAGAAAACATGCAAAGAGTAGAGTGAATTATTCAAAGTGATGAGAGGAAAAAACTGACCAACCTAGAATCCTGTACATAGAGAAATTATCCTTCAAAAGTAAATGAGAAATACCTTCTCGGGCAGATAAAAATTGAGGGACTTTGTAGTCAGCACACCTGCCTTGCAATATATGTTAAAAAAAGTTCTCAGTGGCACCTGTGGCTCAGTGAGTAGGGCGCCGGCCCCATATACGGAGGGTGGAGGTTGAACCCAGCCCCGGCTAAACTGCAACCAAAAAATAGCCAGGCGTTGTGGCAGGCGCCTGTAGTCCCAACTGCTCGGGAGGCTGAGGCAGGAGAATCATGGACGCCTAAGAGCTAGAGGTTGCTGTGAGTCCTGTGACATCATGGCACTCTGGGTCCCAAGGGAGGTAAAGTGAGACTCTGTCTCTACCAAAAAAAAAAAAAAAAAGTTCTCCAGTGGAAGACATTAATAAATGATACAGGTCAGAAATTCAGATCTATACAAAGAAGAACATTAGAGAAGAAATAAATGAAGGTAAAATGAAATCTTTTATTTTTCTTAACTTACCTGATTTCAACAATTTATTCAAAATAATAGCAACAATGTATTTGGTGATTATAGCTTGTGGATAAAGGAGATGAATGACAACAATATTATAAAGGAGAAACCAAGATTACTCTGTTATAAGGCACTTATATACTCATGAAGCAAAGGAGTGCTATTTGAAAGTGAACTTGGATAAGCTATAAAATGTATACGGTCTAGACATATACTGCTAGTAAAACTGTAAAATGTACACATCTATGGGGTATATACTCTAGGTTTCTAAAAGAAAGGAAGTATAATTTATATCCTAAAACAGAAAGTGAAACATAAAACACTCAATTAAAACCGAAGGCAGAAAGAGAAAAGAAGACACAAAAAAATGTAATCTTAAAAATCAACCTCTTACCACTAATCCTTGAGCAAATAACACAAAGGCCCTGAAAAGTAACTGACAAAAGAGAAACTGTAATAACCGACTCAGCAAAAAGACCCTAAAGGCCCCAAACTGTCCTCAGCCTGAGTCCCCACACATCTCAACCCCCTCCCCACCAGTGGCAAAATCTGGGAACAGGTTTCAGAATAGAATAAGGAAGTTCCCTGAGTTCCCAAAGACTCCTAGCCACAGGCAAAACAATGGTGAAAGCTAACTCAAGCAGAGTTCCACAAGCTACTGAGTCTCCCAAGTTGACCCACTGCCAACTGCCACGCTGTAACCCTATGACTATAACCCTGCACTGATAACTGCCAGGTTCTGCTTCTGTACTTGCCTGCCAACACAGCACAAAAATAGTATAAAAATAAGCCTGCTCCTCATTTCGGAGCCGCCTGCCCTTTAGGGCAGGGGGCCCCTGTGCAGATGTAATAATTCACCATCTGATTTATAACTAAACTGGGGTCCAACTTTTTCTTACAGGTGGCAATGGGTACAACATTTCTGGAGGCCCCAGCAAGACTGCCACTCCAGGCCCCCACCTAAGCCCGCTGCTCCCCGATGGCTCTAGGGGAAGGCCTTGGAGAAGACATTCTTCTGCCTCGGAGTCCTGGGACGTGTGGAGCAAGGGCATAGGTTTCCAAAAACTTCTGAAATTGATGATAAAGCAACAACACCCAGGTGAGTCAGTCTGGCCTCTAGAGGGTTTGGAGGGGGAAACCAGGTGGCTGGGCGCAGCCATACAGTCGGTTCCCCAGGCAGGGGAAGACGTTTCCCCGTCTCTGGTGGGACTTAGGTCCCAGGTTTTGGGGGAGCTCACAGGGTGGTGAGCCCAAGATCTCTGGTGGGACTCAGGTCCCAGGTCTTGGGGGGCTCACAGGGTGGTGAGCCCCAGATCTCTGGTAAGACTTAAATCCCAGGTCTTGTGTGGGCTCACAGGGTGGTGAGCCCCAGGTCTCGAATGGGACTTAGGTCGCAGGTCTTGGGAAGCTCACAGGATGGTGAGCCCCAGGTCTCTGAGTGAATAAATGACTCTGTGTAAGTAAATAAATAAATGTGTGTAAAATTTGTCAGTCTTTTTGTACCCAGTCTGTTAGTTTCTCTTCTGTAGACTCACGGAGTGTAGGTCTGTTAGTCTCTCTTCTCTGACTCAGAATGTGGATCTGTTAGTCTCCTCCCTTCTTAGGACTCACACAGAATGGGTCTTCGGTTTGTTTAGCTGATGTGTGTGAGTTGTTTGTGAAATTTGTGTTTGCTATTTCCAATGGTTTGTCAGAATTCCTTACAAAGATCAGTCAATTCCAAGTTTGGATGTCAACATCTCTGTTTTCTTGTTGTCTGTCAATGTGTCCAATGTACAATTTGTGTTATCCCCTATGTCTCCCACTGCCCTATAATCCATTTGTGGTTGAAACTACCTCTTTCCAACAATTAAAGAGTTACTCTAGAGTTTGTTAAAACTATTCTTCTTTTGGGTTGCAAAAAAAAAACAACAACTGTGGTTATTATGTTATGAATCATCTTGAGATAAGGTGCTAGCACTCAGCAGAAAACCCAAGGTCAATTACCCATTTGAAACAATAACAAAAAAAAAGGGAGAATCCTCTTTTTTTAAAAACAGCAGCCACCATACTCTCCTTGGCGCGCATTCTGCAGATCTTCAGGTGGCCTCCAGGAGGGGGACAAGCTGTGGTCCCTCTGAGGCGAGGCACACCCTGGAAAAAATTCCAGGGTCCCCAGAGAACCTGGAACCCTCAGGAGACAAGCTAACAATCACTCCTAAATTCACCTGTGAGTCCACCTCCGGAGGTAGACCATATTAACATCTAATTTTGACTAGTGTCTGCAAATGTTAATATAATTATTCGTGATATTTTTATTGTGCTTATTTGTTGTGAATTGTTACAAAAATATGTAACTGTTTGTTAAATTCAATTGAAATATTCTGTAGAGCCTCTGAGAAAAAGCCAAAAAGACAAGGACCTCAGGTTGCCGGGCTATTGGCCTGTCAAAAGTTTTTGAAAGCATGACAAACCTCAACCCTACTAGCCAGTTGGGGATTCCCAGAAATGTGTGTTCACCCATCACCAGAAACACCATTAAAATGAAAGCGGGCGTCCAATCAACTCGTGGGGTATTAGATCACCCACAGGCCTGTTAAAAACTATATGAGAAGGTATTCTGTTTCTGATTTTGAGAATATGAAAGTGTGAGAGTAAATACGAACTTTTAGACATTGTTCATGTTGGGCACGTGTCTGCTGTGTAATTTTATGTCATTTGTTCAGTGTTTACTAAAGGGAATTGGTCTTGGCCTGAAATAATCTTGTACTAAACTGAAGAGAAAAAGAAAACAAGTATAAAAGAGTTTTTTTTTAAATCCCCTATAACTCAGCATTCTATGCCTTAGGACACCTGAATTCTAGATCTTGTCAACAATTAGAAGTTTCTTCCTCTATAATTGTTAGTATAAATGTTTGTCTGTTTTAGGGCTTGGCAACTGTAGCGCAGTGGTTACAGTGCCAGCCACATACACCGAGGGTGGCAGGTTCGAGCCCTGCCAGACCAGCTAAAAAAAAACAAATAAATGTCTGTTTTTTTGTCTGTTTTAAATCACTGTTTTCCTGCAACATTCTGGTTCCAAAATGAGAGTGCTCCCCCGCACCATGACTGACAGAATTCCCTAACAGACCTCCCATACTAATTACACGAAGAGGAGGACCCCAGCAGGGTGACAGGAAGGTCCCACAATGGTCCACTGTGACAGCAGCCCACCAATCAAGAAATAGACATGCAGGGAAGGAGCAGGCTCTGACAATGAACGTACTTTTGTTAACTCCATCTCAGAAGTAAAAGGTAAAATACAACCCCATGTGTATTCCACAACTTCCTCGCCTCTGGAAAACTAAGTTTAACTACCCTACCTCACTGTTTGTATAAAATCTTATGATTAAGTTAACTCCTTTAACATCACAGACTTTTAAACTTTTCTGAAACTCTGTATAAACAAAATAGTTGTATAGAAGAGTGAAAAGCAAGACAAAGGTTAAAAAGATCTAAAATATTTGGAAAATGTCTGTACGGGTTAAATACAACTTATGAAGAAGTTTGCATGTAATCCAGTTAACTATGTACTTCCTTTAAATTTCATTAGAAAGATAATATGTCTGTAAGTATTGCTAACCTAACTCCAAAAAGAACAGAAATCAGCTACATGGTTCTCCCTCCCAGATCTTCTAACTCAGTAATCAGAATGAGGTGAAATAGATGGCAAGTGAAGGTCCTTTACCTCACTGAAATAGTTCATAGGCCCAAAGGAGCTATCAATCATCACTAGACTCCCAACCAGAAGGAGACTTAAAGGACAGAAATTTAGCAAGTAACCTAGTGAATTATAGCTGCACCAAGAGAGAAGGTTGAAGAATGCACACCAACCCTGCTGAGGAGAGCTACAACCCCAAGAATACAAACAAAAGGTACAAAATCCATCACCATGGGGATGGGAGTCGCCACCCCCATGAGAATGGCTCGGAGTACACCATAAACAAATGAGCAGACTTCAAAAGTCCTACCATTATACTCCACGGGAGAGACCCTCTAAAAACGGGACTTACTTCCCCTACTAGGGTGGCATGGTGCATAAAACTGTGTAAAACTGTATATATTTTCTACCTGCAATTCTGAGCTCCCAGCACTCCCCTCCACACTCATGCTCAGGTCTGGAGGCCTGTCCCCAGGAGTCCAGATTCGTGGGTGATTTCTTGAGAAGAGGGGACAGGGCCTGGACAGCTGCTGATCAGTGCTGATTCTGCAGCAGGGGAGTGAGGAGAGGACAGTCGGCTGAGAGGGAACCACACCGGACCAGCAGTGCCGTGAGGCGCAGAGCAGAAGCCGTTTTGGGCAACAGTAGGGCTCAAACCAGGATAATCCGGAGTCATACCCCCTGTCTCTCTGGGCAACCAGAAAAGGCCAGGCATCTTCTCAGGTGGCAACCACCAGAGGAAAAGATCTGGGACGGAAAAGCAGGCCCTCAGTATATACCAGGGACACAAACAAATTCCACAAAGTTGTTCTGTTCTGTCAGTAACTTCGATCAAGAGCGGGGCTGGAACTGAGTGAATACCCACCCCCAGCCTCCATCAAGCGCCAGAGGTTGTCAGGCCTCACATCCCCCTGCGAGAGAGAGGCAGAGAGCAGTAGACTAGCTGAGCAGACATAGATTTCTTTGTGATTCAAGCAGGTGCAAACCCCTGGAGTATCTACTCATTGGAGGCAACTGGGTCACAGCACTGCAGGGTTATCAGTGACTGTGTGTGACAGTGGTGCAAGGTGGGGAATGAAGGCATCAACCTTCCCACACTAATCTACTTCCTCAGTGGCTGCTCCTGACCTCACAGAGCACCGAAGCACGCCATATTTGAGTTATCAGCAGACCCCTGCGATCTAGTTGCCAGAGACGTTTTAAACTCTTCCACCTGAGACAGGTGCTGACTGAGAAAACTGATTTGGACCTTTTGAAATGACCCAATTGCCCAAGGACTATCCAAGGGGTGCCGTGGATGTGTGCTTATAGAAAGGTTTGATTTTCCTTTTCAAATTGTTGCCTGTGGGGGGAGGGGGTGACTTAATTACTGGTATTTCTCCACAGCTGAGACTTCAATCCAGAATAACTGTTTCACTAAGGTCGGACAGAGACCAGCTGAAAACAACACAGAACCACTTAGAGCTACCACACCAAACAGCTCCCCAATTTTTCAGGCCATAGCACTGAACGGGTCCATGACAAAGCTCCAGGGGAAAAATCAAACAGTGTAAAACAATCATGGGGTGGAATCAGCAGAAAAACTCTGGTAAAATGAATAATCAGAGTAGATAAACCCCCGCCAAGAAAAGATATGGCAAATGTAACTGAAGATCCCATTCATAAACAACTGACCGAGATGTCAGAAATCGAATTCAGAATTGGGATTGCAAACAACATTAATGGATTGGAGGAAGACATGGAATTAGAAATTCGAGAAGCAATTCAAAAGTTGGAATTAGAAATTCGAGGAGAAATTCAAAAGTTGTCATGAGAATTCAACGACTTTAAGAAAAAACCACTAAGATTTTGACACATTGAAGCAAGAATTTCCAGTCTACAGTGATCTTAAAAATACAACAGAATCCCTTACTAACAGAGTGGAGCAAATACAAGAAAGGATTTCTGAGATTGAAGACAAAGCTTTTGAACATCTCTGAAACAGGAAGAGAAATGGAGAACAAAAATGGATCATTCTCTCAGAGAACTCTGGGCTAATTAAAAGAAGGCTAATATACACTCATTGGAATCCATGAAAGCGATGAAGTGGCTTCCCAAGGCACAGAGGCCTTTCTCCATGAAATTATGAAAGAGACTTTTCCAGACATGCCAAGAGATCCTGAAATTCAGATAGCAGACAGTTTCAGAACCCCAGCATGACTCAACCCAAACAAGACATCCCCCAGGCACATCATAATTAACTTCACTAAAGTTAATATTCAGGAGAAAATTCTGAAAGAAACAAGATGTAAGAAAACCACAAAGATTATTGAAATGACTGCAGATGTCTCTGCTGAAAACTTTCAAGCCAGAAGAGGCTGGTCATCCACTTTTAATCTCCTAAAACAAAATGACTTTCAACCCAGGATCCTGTATCCAGCTAAACTGAGTTTCATTTATGATGAAGAAATTAAACACCTTAACAACATTCACATGTTGAAGAAATTTGCCATAACCAAACGAGTTCTTCAGGATATTCTCAGACCTATACTCCACAATGACAAGCACAATCCTCTACCACAAAAGGAAACTCACTCAGAAACTTTTGATCAAACTCAAACTTCCACAGTGGCGAAAAGGATTAAAAATGTCCACTGGACTTTCGAAAAACAGCCGGGCGTTGTGGCGGGTGCCTGTAGTCCCAGCTGCTCGGGAGGCTGAGGCAAGAGAATCGCTTAAGCCCAGGACTTGGAGGTTGCTGTGAGCTGTGTGTGGCCACAGCACTCTACAGAGGGCCATAAAGTGAAACTCTGTCTCTACAAAAAAAAAAAAAAAAAATTTTACCAGACTCACCAATATTCTTCATTAAAGTGAACAGCTTAAATTGTCCTCTAAAGAGGCAAAGGTTGGCTGACTGGATACAAAACTTTACGTCTGATATTTGCTGCATACAAGAATCTCATTTTACCTTTAAAGATAAATATAGACTCAGGGTGAAAGGATGGTTGTCCTTATTTCAGTCAAATGGTAATCAGAAAAAAGCAGGTGTTTCAATTCTATTTGCAGATAAAATAGGCTTTTAACCAACAAAAGTAAGGAAGGATAAGAGTGGTCACTTGATATTTGTTAAAGGTAATACTCAATATGATGAGATTGCAATTATTATATTCATGTACAAAACCAGAATGTGCCTCAATTTATAAGAAAACTCTAACACACGTGAGTAACTTCATTTCCTCCAGCTCCATAATATTCAGAGATTTCAAAACTCCTTTGGCAGTGTTGGATAGATCCTACAATAAGAAGCTAAGCAAAGAAATTTTAGATTTAAACCTAACCATCCAACATTTGGCTTCAGCAGACATCTACAGAACATTTCAACATTCAACAAAACTGAATACACATACCACTCATCAGCCCATGGAACATACTCCAAACTCAATCACGTCTTAGGTCACAAGTCTAACCTCGGAAAATTTAAAGGAATAGAAATTATTCCTTGCATCTTCTCGAACCACCATGGAATAAAATTTGAACTCAGTAAAAACAGGAATCTGCATACTCATAAAAAATTGGAAGTTAAATGACCTTATGCTGAATGATAGCTGGGTCATAGATGAGATTAAGAAGAAAACTGCCAAATTTTTGGAACAAAATGACAATGAAAACACGAATTATCAGAACGTCTGGGATACCACAAAGGCCGTACTAAGAGGAAAATTTATAGCACTGCAAGCCATCATCAAAAGAACAGAAAGAGAGGAAGTTAACAACTTAATGGGACATCTCAAGCAACTGGAAAAGGAAGAACATTCCAACCCCAAACCCAGGAGAAGAAAAGAAATAACCAAAATTTGAGCAGAATTAAATGAAATTGAAAACAAGAGAATTATACAACAGATCAATAAATCAAAAAGTTAGCCTTTTGGAAAGATTAATAAAATAGATAAACGTTCAGCTAAACTAACCAGGAAAAAAAGACTGAAATCTCTAATCACATTAATCAGAAATGACACAGACAAAATAACAACGGACTCCTCAGAAATTCAAAAAATTCTTCAAATAAACATTACAAGAAACTTTATTCTCAGAAATACGAAAATCTGAAGGAAATTGACCAATACCTGGAAACACGTCGCCTTCCAAGGCTTAGCCAGAATCATGTGGAAATATTGAACAGATCTATATCAAGTTCTGAAATAGCATCAACAATACAAAATCTCCATTAAAAGAAAAGCCCAGAACCAGATGACTTCACGTCAGAATTCCATCAAAACGTTAAAGAGGAACTAGTACCTATGTTATTCAACCTGTTCCAAAATATAGAAAAAGAAGGAAGACTACCCAACACGTTCTATGAAGCAAACATCACCTTGATCCCCAAACCAGGAACAGACCCAACAAGAAATGAAAATGATAGACCAATATCACTAATGAATATAGATGCAAAAATATTCAGCAAGATCCAGCAACACATCAAACAAATTATACGTCATGACTAAGTCGGTTTTATCCCAAGGTCTCAAGGCTGGTTCAATATACGTAAAACTATAAATATAATTCAGCACATAAACAAATAAGAAAACAAAGACCATATGATTCTCTCAAATGATGCAGAAAAAGCTTTTGATAATATCCAGCATCCCTTCATAATCAGAACACTTAAGAAAATTGGTATAGAAGGGACATTACTTAAACTGACAGAGGCCATCTACAGCAAACCCACACCCAATATCGTATTAAATGGAGTTAAATTGAAATCATTTCCACTCAGATCAGGAACCAGACAAGGTTACCCATTGTCTCCACTGCTCTTTAAAATTGTAATGGAAGTTTTAGCCATTGCAATTAGGGAAGAAAAGGCAATCAAGGGTATCCATATACGATCAGAAGAGATCAAACTTTCGCTCTTCGCAGATGGTATGATTGTATATCTGAAAAACTCCAGGGATTCTACTACAAAACTCTTAGAAGTGATCAAGGAATACAGCAGTGTCTCAGGTTACAAAAATCAACATTCATAAATCGGTACCCTTTATATATACCAACAATATTCAAGGTGAAAAAACAATTAAGGACTCTATTCCATTCACAGCAATGCCAAAGAAGATGAAATATTTGGGAGTTTATCTAACAAAGGACTTGAAAGATCCATAAAGTGAACTATGAAACTCTAAGAAATAGCTGAAAATGTTAACAAATCGAAAAACATACCATGCTCATGGCTGGGAAGAATCAACATTGTTAAAATGTCCATATTACCCAAAGCAATATACAATTTTAATGCAACTCCTATTAATGCTCCACTCTCATACTTTGAAGTTCTTGTAAAAACATTACTTCATTTTATATGGAATCAGAAAAAAACCTCAAATAGCCAAGACATTACTCACAGAGAAAAACAAAGCACGAGGAATCATGCTACCAGACCTCAGACTATACTATAAATCATTAGTGATCAAAACAGCATGGTACTGGCACAAAAACAGAGAGGTAGATGTATGGAACAGAACAGAAAACCAAGAGATGAACTCAGCTACTTACTGTTATTTGATCTTTGACAAGCCAATTAAAAACATTCAGTAGGGAAAAGATTCCCTACTTAACAAATGGTGCTGGGTGACCTGGCTCGCAACCTGTAGAATACTGAAACTGGACCCACACCTTTCACCATAGACTCTCACTGGATTAAAGATTTAAACTTAAGACATGAAACTATAAAAATACTACAAAAGAGTGCCGTGAAAATCCTTGAAGAAATCGGTCTGGGCGAGTACTTTATGAGGAGGACCCCCCAGGCAATTGAAGCAGCTTCAGAAATACACTACTGGGACCTGATCAAACTAAAAAGCTACTGCACAGCCAAGAGCACAGTAAGTAAAGCAAGAAGACAGCCCTCAGAATGGGAGAAGATATTTGCAGGTTATGTCTCCCACAAAGGTTTAATAACCGGAATCCACAGAGAATTGAAACGTATAAGCAAGAAAAGAACAAGTGATCCCATCGCAGGCTGCGCAAGGGACTTGAAGAGAAACTTCTCTGAGGAAGACAGGCTCACGGCCTACAGACATATGAAAAAATGCTCATCATCCTTAATCATCAGAGAAATGCAAATCTAAACTACTTTGCGATATCATCTAACTCCAGTAAGA
The DNA here is from genome assembly GCF_027406575.1 of Nycticebus coucang. Classification (NCBI taxonomy): domain Eukaryota; kingdom Metazoa; phylum Chordata; class Mammalia; order Primates; family Lorisidae; genus Nycticebus; species Nycticebus coucang. The sequence goes on along the minus strand of NC_069787.1, from coordinate 82,997,892 downwards.
TTAGCCCATATCACAAAATCCCAAGACCAGAGATATTGGCGTGGATGTGGAGAAAAGGGAACACTTCTACACTGCTGGTGGGAATGCAAACTAATACATTCCTTTTGGAAAGATGTTTGGAGAACACTTAGAAATCTAAAAATAGATCTGCCATTCAATCCTATAATTCCTCTACTAGGTATATACCCAGAAGACCAAAAATCACATTATAACAAAGATATTTGTACCAGAATGTTTAATGCAGCCCAGTTCATAATTGCTAAGTCAAGGAAAAAGCCCAAGTGCCCATTGATCCACGAATGGATTAATAAATTGTGGTATATGTACACCATGGAATATTATGCAGCCTTAAAGAAAGATGGAGAGTTTACCTCTTTCATATTTACATGGATGGAGCTGGAACATATTCTTCTTAGTAAAGTATCTCAAGAATGGAAGAAAAAGTATCCAATGTACTCAGCCCTACTATGAAACTAATTTATGGCTTTCAAATGAAAGCTATAACCCAGTTATAACCTAAGAATATGGGGAAGTGGGGGGGGGGTATAGGGGGAGGATGGGCTAAGAAAGGGTGATTGGTGGCATTACACCTACGGTGCATCTTACAAGGGTACATGTGAAACTTAGTAAACATAGAATATAAATGTCTTAACACAGTAACTAAGAAAATGCCAGGAAGGCTATGTTAACCAGTGTGATGAAAATATGTCAAATGGTCCAGTGTATGGTGCCCCATGATTGCATTAATGTACACAGCTATGATTTAATAATAAAATATAATTAAAAAAAAAAGAAATCAGGTACATGGAACTAAGCTGATTTGTTATAGTTTAAAATATTGCTGATTCTTTGTGTTTTGTTTTTAGTAATCAAGAGAAACATTTCCAATCTTTTAAGCTATTTGTAACTTTTCAAGCAATGTATGTACTTATGAGCAAAATCTGAAACATATATTTTTCTCTCTCCTTAATTTACCTAAAATTTAAAAGCCATTTATAAGTCCTGACAATACAGTTATTTGCGTAAGTTCAATAAGAATCTGTTTTGTTCTACAGAACAATAAAGACACTGGTTAATTTACCAAGGCTTTCTCTGGAATAGCATTTCCAGAAGTGCCCAGACTGCACTGAGGAACTGAGGTTGACTTTATAAAGCCAATTAAAGGCCCTTTGAAAAAAAACAAACTGGCCAGATACCCGTCAATAACATTTTCTCATCTGTGGTAAGTAACGAAGGTCACATCTGTGGTAAGTAACGAAGGTCACTTGCTAACGGTTCTGGGAATCAAAATATGCTTGGGGACCCCATGATAAGAGGAATTTGCCCAATGCATACAAGTATATAATGGCACAGATGAAACCTGGGGTCGTGAAAGGCTTTCAAGAAAGTCCAGCCTGAGATTCCTTATAAAAAGTTCCAGCAAAGTCAATTTTAAAAGGAAAAAAGTGCCTAGATGGCCAATAATGATTCTTACTGCACTTTATGCAAATAATCAGACCCAGTATAATGAAAGTACAGTTTATTTGGCAACTAAGTTAATTCTGCTATAATTTGTCTTTAGTAAAAGGAGAAATTAAAAAGAGAAAAATAGTTCAAAAAAAAAGGCTGTGACCCACCTGTATTAAACCTGTATTAAATCCCAGCCTTGACATTACGTCAACTTATACAATGAAACATAACTGTTTTACTAAACTAATCTGCTAAATGGGACTAAGAGACTCGTCAAAAAGTGTAGAATTATATGCAGTAGTTATATTTAACTGTAACATTGCATACCACTGTGCCTAATCCGTATACTCTGCTGAGTCTGCTGCTAACAGAAGCCAAGAAGCCCACTTGCCTAAACTTAAAAGAAGACATCTGGAACATGCACTGCTCTGGCACATAGTTGGCTGGTCAACGCACATCTGAAGCCTGAGGAAACTCCTCAAGAGACTTGTCTTAATTGGACTTTTGCACTTTGGGAAAAAGGGGAAATGTCACAGGGAAAAGTAAAAGCTCATATATATATAATCAACTCCTTAGACATTAGATCACCGACCAGTTTCTTAAAAAGTGTGTAAAAGTGTATAGGTATAGTGTAACTGAAAAAACTGTGAAAGTGAAGTTAGACCTTCCATCACAGGTTCTAGAAAAGTGTTAGTTCGCCTCCTATTTCTAAGTAACAGCTCGAGTAGAAAATCGAGACTGCCCTAGTTAAAAAACATAAGTTAAAATTGTATACATGTGAGTGCTTAAAGAATGACTAAGAGGAGTAACAATAAGTGGGGCTTCACCACCACCCCCATTCACAGGATAAAACGAATGTGTAAGTGTGCCCTTCTTCCCTGCTCCAACCTTGTCCCCTGGCTATTCTCAATGTTTAGAACTGCTTTGTTCATGACCTTTCTGAGGCTCACAGCGTTTGTGCCTGGAGATGAGAGTCTGGTATCTGAGCTCACCTGAGCCTAAAAAAATGAGAGTTCCTTGCCTAGCCCTCAATAAAAAAATTAACCCATTATCAGCCCCTTCCCAGTAACACAAATGAATCAAGGATTTGATTCCCAAAAAGACCAGTGGGGAATGTAATAACCAGCTCAGCAAAAAGACTCCTAAAGGCCCTTAACTGTCTCAGCCTGAGTCCTCACACATCTCAACCCTCTCACCCTCAGCAAAATCTGGGAACAGGTTTCAGAATAGAATAAGGAAGTTCCCTGAGTTCCCAAAGACTCCTAGCCACAGGTAAAACAATGGTGAAAGCTTACTCAAGCAGAGTTTCCCAAGCTACTGAGTCTCCCAAGTTGTCCCAGTGCCAAACGCCAAGCTGTAGCCCTCTGACTGTAATCCCGCCCTGAGTTAACCACCACATTCTGCTTCTGTGCTTGCCTGCTTGCCTGCCAACACAGCACAGAAATGGTATAAAAATCAGCCTGCTCCTCATTTCGGGGCCGCCTGCCCTTTAGGTGTAATAAATTACCATCTGATTTATACCTAAAGTGGGGTCCGAGATTTTCTTACAGGTGGCAATGGGTACAACAAAACAACTACCAAGTTGAAAAAAAAGTAAGGCTCAATGAGTAATCAGAATATGAAGAAAAAAGCAAGATACCATATTCCTTCTCTCCCCCCCCCAAAAAAAAACCCTATATATCTTAATTAGGTTATTCTTAGAATAACATGTTGTGTTTTTTTAAAATCCATGTCTAGTAGGTGAATTAGCCATCTACAGAAGTGTTCTACTCTAGGAAAAGATAAATAATTCTTTCCAGTTGTCTAAATTTTCCAATTTGCTTAAGTCTTACAAAGGAAAAGGAACTCTATTTTTTTGAGCATAAATCAAAACAAAGTGACTGTAAGGAACGACTGATAAACTAGGAATCTTAGAAACACTACAGACATAGAGATGGATTCCCAGCTTAGTGATGGTTCAATTTAGGAGTTTTCAACTTTACCAAAGATTTTTTAGGGTATTAAATGCATTTCCAACTTCACAGTATTTTTTACTTACAATGGGGTTATGTCCCAATAAACCCATCATAAACCAGGGAACATATGTATTCTTAAAACAATATGAATTTTCATCTAAAACTGTACCTAGCCAATTCTTTGCGCCTAGGTAAAATAACGTGTTAACAGATCCCTAAAAAAAAGTTAAGGCCAAAGAGTAAACATTTGGTGGTCTATTTCCAACACTGTCTAAAATGCCCTGAAAAACAGAAGATTCAAGTCCTCTGGATGATGACAATTCTGTGTATGCCTACTTTGACACTAACAATTAACACAATTCAATTGCCTCAGTTCTGATTCCATGTTCTTTGAGGAATCTTACGAAAAAAATACCAGAGACCACTAACTGACCCTCAATAACGTCTCCCTCTACAGAAGTAAAAGGGAAAAAAAAAGGCATTATTTCCAAGGTGTTCCCTTAATACAAGTTTTCTGAACCCCAGCACTACAGATATTTAGAATAGGTAATTTTGTTGTAGGAGCTGTCCTGTGTATTGTAGGATATATTTAGCAGCATTCCTGGTCTCTACTCAATACATGTCAGTACCACACATCCTATTCCCTACCCTCAGCCCCTGTTGTGACAATCAAAAATGTCTACAGACCTTGCCAAATGTCCTAAGAACCACTGCTAACAGGAAATGGTATAATCTCTAGGCAGCAAGAACTTAAGAGATGATAAGACAATAAACTATGAGTCTGAGCCTCTGACTCCATGGAGTAATCACAATGGACTGATGGCACTTATGTCCAGACTATTACATGAAAGAAAGACAATACAATCCTTTATAGACAAGTAAGAGGTTGACAAACCATAGCAAACAAACTGAATCCAGCTAACTGCATGTTTTTGTAAAACAAAACAAAAAACCCAGCCATGCCCATTCACTACAGATTATCTATGGCCATTTTCATACTACAGAATAGTGGTAGCAGAGAACATCTCATCCATAAAACCTAAAATAATTTACTATCTTGCCTTTTTCAGAAAAGGTGTGCTAAGCTCTATATACATACATAATAATGAAAATCAGTATTCACTGATTCTTATGTGCTACGTACTACTCTAAGTGCAATATTTACATTATCTCATTTAATTTTCACAGCTTCTTTATGAGGTAGGTAGCATTATACTATCATCCCCATTTTACAGATAAAAAAACCAAGGCAAAGAGAGATTAAGTAACTTGCCAAACCAAACCAGCTAGTGACAGAGCAAAGAATGTGAATCTAAGCAGTCTGCTTCCAAATACTGCTAACAAAGACTGTGCTAATCAATGAAACTGAGTATACATTTACTCAGCATCAGTTACATTTTTTAGTCACCAGCTCAACAGAATTTATATCTGCCACTAGGATGAATATTCCTTAAATATATTGTGTTGTCTTCCTTTACTTAACATGTTATACATCCACATCTTTATTTTTTTAAAGTCAAAGTGTTCCCTTTAGAACATTGATAAAGTAAATTCTTTTTCCTAAACCTTTCCACATAGAAATTTCTAGTCAATACTAAAGTTAACACCAAATACACATGAAATAAGTTCACTGTCCTTTTTAGAATGTAATGAGTTGATTCCTATCAAGTTCAGGCACAAAGAAAACATCTACTTTGCAAAATATGTCAGAGCTCTCACTGAATTATATGAGTAATGCCCTTTTGAAAAGTGACCTAAGGGCTGCCATTTAAAAAATAAATCTGGAGGCATCAGATTACCAGACTTCAGGTTATACTACAAAGCTATAATGATCAATGATGTGGTATGGGCACAAAAATAGACATGTAGATCTATGGAATAGAGAATCTAGAAATGACCCCAGCCACATATCCCTCATTCAATCTTTGATAAGCCTAACGAAAACATGCACTGGGGAAAAGAATCCCTATTTAACAAATGGTGCTGGGAGAACTCGTTAGCCACATGTAGAAGACTGAAACTGGACCCACACCTCTTACCACTAACAAAAACTGATTCTCACTGGATAAAAGATTTAAATTTTAGACACGAAACTATAAAAATACTAGAAGAGAGTATAGGGAAAACACTTGAAGATATTGGCCTGGGAAAATATTTTATGAGGAAGACCCTCCTGGCAAATTGCAGTAATACCAAAAATAAATAAAAGGGATTTAATCAAGCTTTAAAATCTTCTACACAGCTAAGGCCACTACAATCAAAGCAGACAACCTTCAGAACTTTCTTCAGGAAGAAGATTTTTGCATGTTACAATTCCAACAAAGGTCTGATAACTAAGATCTACAGAAAACTCAAATTAATCAATAAGAAAAGAGAAAACAACCCCATTTGTAAGTGGGCAAGAGACTTGAGCAGATGGCAGCACCTGCGGCTCACCCATATACCGAGGGTGATGGTTGCACACCCACCCCGGCCAAACGGAAACAAAAAAATAGCCGGGTGTTGTGACAGGCGCCTGTAGTCCCAGCTACTCTGGAGTCTGAGGCAAAAGAATCACATTAAGCCCAGGAGTTGGAAGTTGCTGTGAGCAGTGTGATGCCACAGCACTCTACTGAGGGCAATAAAATGAGACTCTACCTCTACCAAAAAAAAAAAAAAGAGACACTTGAACAGAACCTTCTCTGAAGATGACAGACAAATGGCCAACAAACATATGAAAAAAATGCTCACAGTCTTTAATCATCAGAGAAATGCAAATCAAAACCACTTTGAGATACCACCTAACTCCAGTAAGATTAGCCCACATCACAAAGTCCCAAAACTACAAAAGCTGGCATGAATATAGACAGAAGGGAACAATTCTATACTGCTGGTGGGATTGCAAACTAATACAACTCTGTGGAAAGAAGTATGGAGAATCCTCAAACAACTAAAAGTTGACATTCTGGCTTGGCACCCGTAGCTCAGTGTTTAAGGCACTGGTCACATACACCAGGGCTGGCAGGTTCAAACTGCGCCCCAGCCTGCTAAACACAATGACGACTGCAACAACAACAAGAAAAAAGGCCGGGTGTTGTGGCGAGTGACTGTAGTCCCAGCTACTTGGGAGGCTGAGGCAAAAGAAATCACTTAACCCCAAGAGTTTGAGGTTGACGCCACAGCACTCTACCGAAGGTGACATAATAAGACTGTCTCAAAAAAAAAAAAAAAGAAAAAAGTTGACATTCCATTTGATCTCACAATTTCATTGCTAGGTATCTACCCCAGAAGAACAAACGTCATTTTACCACAAAGACACTTGCACCAGAATATTTTCTGCAACCCAATTCATAATTGCCAACTTTTTGAAGCAATCCAAATGCCCATTAACCCATGAATGGATTAACAAACTGTGGTATATGTACACCATGAAATACTATTCAGCCATAAACAAGATGGAGACTTTTACATCTTCTATGTTTACCTGGAGTTGGAACACATTCTTCTTAGTAAAATACCTCAAGAATACTCACTTGCAAAAGTATCAAAAGTATTCAGTACTATTACGAAACTAATATATAAATACTTACACACTCATACAAATGACAAAACACAAATATAGTCTGGCAAGGGGGAGGAGTAAGAAGGGGGAAAGATAGGGGGTGGGTGTTTGGTGGGAGGAGGGAAGGCATTTGGTGGGATCTCAGATAATGTGCACAATGCAAGGGTATATTTCAAAATAATTAAGAGTAAATTTTAAATGTCTTACCACAAAAATGAGTAAGTGAAGTGATGGCTATGTTAATCAGTTTAATTTGAGCATTCCACATGGTATATCAAATAATCACATTGTATCCCATAAATGTATACAGTTATGACTTTAATTAAAAATAAAAAAGCATTCATTCAAAAATTAATGAAACAAGGAGTTGGTTTTTTGAAAAAATTAATAAAATAGATAAACCATTGGCCACACTAACAAGAAATAGAAAAGTAAAATCTCTAGTAACCTCAATCAGAAATGATAAAGGGGAAATGACAACTGATCCCACAGAGATACAAGAGATCATCTCTGAATACTACCAGAAACTCTATGCCCAGAAATTTGACAATGTGAAAGAAATGGATCAATATTTGGAATCACACCCTCTCCCTACACTTAGCCAGGAAGAAATAGACCTCCTGAACAGACCAATTTCAAGAACTGAGATCAAAGAAACAATAAAAAAATCTTCCAACCAAAAATGCCCTGGTCCAGATGGCTTCAAACCAGAATTCTATCAAACCTTCAAGGAAGAGCTTATTCCTGTACTGCAGAAATTATTCCAAAAAATTGAGGAAGAAGGAATCTTCTCCAACACATTCTATGAAGCAAACATCACCCTGATACCAAAACCAGGAAAAGACCCAAACAAAAAGGAGAATTTCAGACCAATCTCACTCATGAATATAGATGCAAAAATTCTCAACAAAATCCTAGCCAACAGATTACAGCTTATCATCAAAAAAGTCATACATCACGATCAAGTAGGTTTCATGCCAGGGATGCAAGGCTGGTTTAACATAGGCAAGTCCATAAACGTTATCCACCATATTAACAGAGGCAAAAATGAAGATCATGTGATCCTCTCAATAGATGCAGAAAAAGCATTTGATAAAATCCAGCATCCTTTTCTAATTAGAACACTGAAGAGTACAGGCATAGGTGGCACATTTCTAAAACTGATCGAAGCTATCTATGACAAACCCACAGCTAATATTTTACTGAATAGAGTAAAACTGAAAGCTTTTCCTCTTAGAACTGGAACCAGACAAGTTTGTCCTCTGTCACCTTTACTATTCAACATAGTGCTGGAAGTTCTAGCCAATACAATTAGGCAAGACAAGGAAATAAAGGGCATCCAAATGGGAGGAGGCCAAACTCTCCTTCTTTGCTGATGATATGATCTTATACTTAGAGAACCCAAAGACTTCTAGAAGTCATCAAAAAGTACAATAATGTCTCAGGATATAAAATCAATGTGCACAAGTCAGTAGCCTTTGTATACGCCAATAACAGTCAAGATGAGAGGCTAATTTAGGACACAACTCCCTTCACCATAGCTTCAAAGAAAATGAAATACCTAGGAATATACCTAACAAAGGCGGTGAAGGACCTATATAAAGAAAATTATGAAATCCTCAGAAAGGAAATGGCACAGGATATTAACAAATAGAAGAACATACTATGCTCATGGCTGGGAAGAATCAACATCGTTAAAATGTCTATACTTCCCAAAGCAATCTACCTATTCAATGCCATTACTATTAAAATACCAACATCGTACTTTTAAGATTTGGAAAAAAATGATTCTGCGTTTTGTATGGAACCAGAAAAAAAGCCCATATAGCTAAGGCAGTTCTTGGTAATAAAAACAAAGCTGGGGGCATCACCCTACCAGATTTTAGGCTGTACTGCAAAGCCATAGTGGTCAAGACAGCATGGTACTGACAAAAAAATATAGGCACAGACACTTGGAATCCAATAGAAAACCAGGAAATAAAACTAATATCTTATAACCACCTAATCTTTGATAAACCAAACAAGAACATACCTTGGGGGAAAGACTCCCTATTCAATAAATGGTGTTGGGAGAACTGGATATCCACATGTAAAAGACTGAAACTGGACCCACACCTTTCTCCACTCACAAAAATTGATTCAAGATGGATAAAGGACTTAAGGCATCAAACAATAAAAATCCTCAAAGAAAGCATAGGAAAAACACTGGAAGATATTGGCCTGGGGAAAGAATTCATGAAGAAGACTGCCACGGCAATTGCAACAACAACAAAAATAAACAAATGGGACTTCCATTAAACTGAAAAGCTTCTGTACAGCCAAGGAGACAACAACCAAAGCAAAGAGACAACCTACACAATGGGAAAGGGTATTTGCATATTTTGAATCAGACAAAAGCTTGATAACTAGGATCTATAGAGAACTCAAATTAATCCACATGAAAAAAGCCAACAATCCCATATATCAATGGGCAAGAGACATGAATAGAACTTTCTCTAAAGAAAACAGACGAATGGCTAACAAACATATGAAAAAATGTTCATCATCCCTGTATATTAGAGAAATGCAAATCAAAACAACCCTGAGATACCATCTAACCCCAGTGAGAATGGCCCACATCACAAAATCTCAAAACTGCAGATGCTGGCGTGGATGTGGAGAGAAGGGAACACTTTTACACTGCTGGTGGGACTGCAAACTAGTACAACCTTTCTGGAAGGAAGTATGGAGAAACCTCAAAGCACTCAAGCTAGACCTCCCATTTGATCCTGCAATCCCATTACTGCGCATCTACCCAGAAGGAAAAAAATCCTTTTATCGTAAGGACACTTGCACTAGACTGTTTATTGCAGCTCAATTTACAATCGCCAAAATGTGGAAACAGCCTAAATGCCCACCAACCCAGGAATGGATTAACAAGCTGTGGTATATGTATACCATGGAATACTATTCAGCTATTAAAAAAATGCTCTGGTATATGTATACCATGGAATACTATTCAGCTATTAAAAAAATGGAGACTTTACATCCTTCGTATTAACCTGGATGGAAGTGGAAGACATTATTCTTAGTAAAGCATCACAAGAATGGAGAAGCAAGAATCCTATGTACTCAATTTTGATATGAGGACAATTAATGACAATTAAGGTCATGGGGTTGGGAGAAGGTAAAGCAGAGAGAGGGAAGGAGGGAAGGGGGTGGGGCCTTGGTGTGTGCCACACCTTCTGGGGGCAAGACATGATTGCAAGAGGGACTTTACCTAACAAATGCAATCAGCGTAACCTGGCTTATTGTACGCTCAATGAATCCCCAACAATAAAAAAAAAAAAAAAGCATTACTTTGACATAATGTCATTATTTAAAGTATCTTTGAAATTTTTACTCCAAATTGTCCTGTAAGTTAGCTTTACACCACAGAAAATTTCCGTAAGTCTGAGCAAATCCCCTAACTTGATAAGATTTATTTTCTTCACTTATGAAATTATATTGATAATAGTGATATATTATCTATGAACATGACAACATTTTAATTAAGTTTCTGGTTTAAGAATTAATTTTAAAAATATAAAATGTGAATATAAAACAACTTCTGATTATTTGGAGATTTTCTTTAGGAATTTCTTCAGAAAAAAGTATATTTATTCTTAGGACAATCTCAAGAGCAAGAATAGATGAATGAAGAAATAAGTAAATCTGCCCCCTTAAACAGCAACCTTAAAACTGGACAAATAAGTCAAATGGCAAAACAATCAAGTCACTGCTCTGGAAATCAACCTCAGAAGCATTCATGTTTAAAGAACAGCTGCACTTCAGGTAAGAAGAGTGGGACTCCATGGTGTTCCAGTGTGGGGCTAGGCCACAGCTCAGTCCACAAGCAGGTTTCACTAAGGCAGACAGACCATAATGACTAGCAGCTTCTCTGTCACCATTTAAAGAGTCTCATTTCATTGGAAGAGGTGGGCAACACTTATACCCAGGAACAGTGAAAACTTAAGTGACTTTCTGAAGGCTGACCAACTGGAGTGGGGGTCAACAGTCTCTCCATTAGCCTAAGGTTGTAGTGTAGATTGAGATAAAGATATTTCTGGCCAAAGACAGTAGAGATGAAGAGTCCCCTGATACTCATAGCCTCCTAGCTAACCCTGAAGATGCACATTTGAAGCAGTTATCCAAAAGTGAAACCCAGGCAAACTTGAAAACAGCCTGGACTTTTAAATTAAATGTTCATTTCTAAACCCACAGAAAGACTGTTCAGTACAGGATGAGTACCTACTCATTTGAGGTAATGGATGGAGGTATTTGAGTACAACCTCCATCCATTAGTTGCCTGACCACTAGGCTATACCTAGGAAACCAGACTTAAAAATAAAATCAACAAGTTTTTTAAAAAGCCTATAGTCCCAGCTACTTGGGAGCCTGGGGCAGGAGAATTGCTTGAGTCCAAGAGTGGGAGGTTGCTGTGAGCTATGACTTCACAGCGCTCTACTGAGGTCAACAGAGTGAGACCCTGCCCCCCTCCAAAACAAAGAATTTTAAAAGACAACAGCAAACTAAGCGGAAACATATTATCAGTGGCTTCAAACCATAGGGGAGAACAGATTTCACAGTTAACCCAAGCAAGTTAATAAACAAAAAACAAAGAAACAAAATGAAAAAAAAACCTAGAATCAAAACATTCAGGGGAGAAAAATTCAGAATCCAGAGTTTCTATAAAATTTTATCTAAAGTTTTTAACAATAGAAAAATAAAGAGACATGCAAAGAAAACTGAAAACGTTGAGTCATACTCAAAAGGAGAAAAAGCAATCAATAGAAACTGTCTCAGAGTATACCCAGAAGTTGGATTTTGCAGACAAAGATTTCACAGCATTTATTATACAGGGTGGCCATAAAGCTCATGTGCAATGTAACTATTTAAATTGCACCCGAACTTTATGGCCACCCTGTATATAAATATGTTTAAGGAAAAAAAGGAAACCATGTTTAAAGAATGGAAAGCATAAAAATAATGAATCAACAGAGATTCTCAATATTGATATAAAAAGAACCAAAAGGAAATTCCGGAGTTAAAAAGTACAGTAACTGAAATTAAAAATCTGCTAGAGATGCTTAACAGTAGGTTCTAGAGGGCAGAAGAACCAATAAACCTAAAGACAGAATTATCATTCTAAACAGAGAGAATAAAAGATTAAAGAAAAGTGAACAGAGCCTCAGAGACCTGTGGACAACCTGTGGGACAAAATCAAGCATGCTAAGATACACATAAGGGGCATCCTTGAAAAAGAGAGAAAAGAAGAAATAATGCCAAAACTTATTAAATCTGAAGGAAAACACTAATCTACAAATTCAAGAAACTCAATGAACTACAAGAATAAACACAATAAAAAGAGATCTATACCTAGCAGCAACACAGTCAAACTGCCACAACCTGAATACAAAGAGAGTATTTTTAAAGCAGAAAGAAAAAAAGGACTTGCCACATAGGAGGAACATCAACACAATTAACTGACTAAACATCAGAACAATGGAGACCAGTAGTTAACTGGGATGACATGTTCAAAGAGCTGAAGCACAGAATCATCAACCAAGGGCAGGCACAGTGGCTCACGCCTAGAATCCTAGCACTCTGCAAGATCGAGGTGGGTAGATTACCTGAACTCACAGGTTCGAGACCAGCCTGAGCCAGAGAGAGACCTTGTCTCTAAAAATAGCTGGGCACTGTGGCAGGCGCCTATAATCCCAGCTACTTGGGAGGCTGAAGCAAGAGAATCGCTTAAGCCCAAGAGTTTGAAGTTGCTGCGAAATATGACATCATGGCACTCTACTGAGGATGACAAAGTGAGACTCTCTTTCAAAAATAAATAAATAAATAAAATCGGGCGGCGCCTGTGGCTCAGTGAGTAGGGCGCCAGCCCCATATGCCGAGGGTGGCGGGTTCAAACCCAGCCCCGGCCAAACTGCAACCAAAAAATAGCCGGGCGTTGTGGCGGGCACCTGTAGTCCCAGCTGCTCGGGAGGCTGAGGCAAGAGAATCGCGTAAGCCCAAGGGTTAAGAGGTTGCTGTGAGCCGTGTGACGCCACGGCACTCTACCTGAGGGCGGTACAGTGAGACTCTGTCTCTACAAAAAAATAAATAAATAAATAAATAAAATCATCAATTCTATATTCAGCAAAACTATCTTTCAAAAAATGAAGACTGCTTATCACTATTCTCCCATTCCTCATTAAAAAAAAAAAAAATCAGTTCCCTACAGAATTATGCCATCCAGTTTTAACACTTTCTCTCCCTTTTTGTTACTGCCTTCGTTAAGTTTCCCAGTTATTCATTACACCTTGCTTTCTAAATCATCCTGTCATTATCCCAACAAATTTAAACAATCACACAGACAATTCATGCAGTATCCTGCCTCTCAGTTTATTGGTGCCATCTCTAAAAACCTTCTCCTGCATTCTACCTCAGTTATCTACTTCCTCACTTTTTTATCTTGTTATTACCAAAATGGATAATTACAAAATTGCAATTACCCAAATACAAAATTACTAATTCACACACCCCACCATAACCTTTAGTTATTCTAGATAACTATTCAACTACTCTACTATGATTACTCTTTGACTTCACTGATATATGCACATATATGCATCACCAATTCATTGAACTGTCTTAATTTTCCTTTAGTTCCATTTTGTTGTCAAGATTTTAATCACACTCTGGCAAACTGATTCTATCTTGCCCTTTTGTTGTACAAGGAGCCCAAGTCCTAAACAGCACATCTTTAGCAAAATTTTTTTTTTTAATTTCTTTATTAAATCATAAGTGTATACAATGATATGATTATGGGGCATCATACACTCACTTCATAAACCATTTGACACATTTTTATCCCAGTGGTTAACATAGCCTTTCCGGCGTTATCTCAGTTACTGTGCCAAAACATTTATATTCTACATTTACCAAGTTTCGCAAATACCCCTGTAATATGCACCACAGGTGTGATCCAACCGATTCCCCTCCCTCTACCCACCCCCCCCTTTTCCACTTCCCCCTATTGTTAAGTTGTAGTTGGGTTATAGCTTTCATGTGAGAGTCCCAAATTAGTTTCATAGTAGGGCTGTGTACATTGGATATTTTTTCTTCCATTCTTGGGATACTTTACTAAGAAGAATATGTTCCAGCTCCATCCATGTAAACATGAAAGAGGTAAAGTCTCCATCTTTCTTTAAGGCTGCATAGTATTCCATGGTATACATATACCACAATTTATTAATCCATTCGTGGATCGATGGGCACTTGTGTTTTTTCCATGACTTAGCTATTATGAATTGGGCTGCAATAAACATTCTGGTACAAATATCTTTGTTATGTTGTGATTTTTGGTCTTCTGGGTATATGCCCAGCAGAGGAATTACAGGATTGAATGGCAGATCTATTTTTAGATCTCTGAGTGTTCTCCATATATCCCTCCAAAAGGAATGTATTAATTTGCATTCCCACCAACAGTGCAGAAGTGTTCCCTTTTCTCCGCATCCACGCCAACATCTCTGGTCTTGAGATTTTGTGATATAGGCTAGTCTCATTGGAGTTAGATGATATCTCAAAGTAGTTTTGATTTGCATTTCTCTGATGATTAAAGATGATGAGCATTTTTTCATATGTCTGAAGGCCGTGCGCCTGTCTTCTTCAGAGAAGTTTCTCTTCAAATCCCTTGCCCAGCCTGCGATGGGATCCCTTGTTTTTTTCTTGCTGATGCGTTTGAGTTCTCTGTGGATTCTGGTTATTAAACCTTTGTCAGAGTTATACCCTGCAAATATCTTCTCCCATTCTGAGGGCTGTCTGCTTGCTCTGCTTACTGTGTTCTTAGCTGTGCAGAAGCTTTTTAGTTTGATCAAGTCCCAGTAGTGTATTTTTGAAGCTGCTTCAATTGCCCGGGGGGTTCTCCTCATGAAATACTCACCCAGACCAATTTCTTCAAGGGTTTTCCCTGCATTCTCCTCTAGTATTTTTATAGTTTCATGTCTTAAGTTTAAATCTTTAATCCAATGAGAGTCTATCTTAGTTAATGGTGAAAGGTGTGGGTCTAATTTCAGTCTTCTGCAGGTTGCCAGCCAGTTCACCCAGCACCATTTGTTAAATAGGGAATCTTTTCCCCACTGAATGTTTTTAATTGGCTTGTCAAAAATCAAATAGCGGTAAGTAGCTGGATTCATCTCTTGGTTCTCTATTCTATTCCAGATATCTACTTCTCTGTTTTTGTGCCAATACCATGCTGTTTTGATCACTATCGATTTGTAGTAAAGTCTGAGGTCTGGTAGTGTGATTCCTCCTGTTTTGTTTTTATTTCTGAGTAATGTCTTGGCTATTCGAGGTTTTTTCTGATTCCATATAAAACGAAGTAATGTTTTTTCAAGATCTTTAAAATATGACAGTGGAGCTTTAATAGGGAGTGCGTTGAAAGTATATATTGCTTTGGGTAGTATGGACATTTTGATAATGTTGATTCTTCCTAGCCATGAGCATGGTATGTTTTTCCATTTGTTAACATTTTCAGCTATTTCTTTTCTTAGAGTTTCATAGTTCTCTTTATAGAGATCTTTCACGTCTTTTGTTAGGTAAATTCCCAAATATTTCATCTTCTTTGGCACTACTGTGAATGGGATAGAGTCCTTAACTGCTTTTTCAATTTGACTGTTGTTGGTGTATATAAAGGCTACCGATTTATGAATGTTGATTTTGTAACCTGAGACGCTGCTGTATTCCTTGATCACTTCTAGGAGTTTTGTAGTAGAGTCCCTAGTGTTTTCCAGATACACAATCATATCATCTGCGAAGAGCGAGAGTTTGATCTCTTCTGACCCTATATGGATACCCTTGATCGCCTTTTCTTCCCTAATTGCGGTGGCTAAAACTTCCATTACAATGTTGAAAAGCAATGGAGACAATGGGCAGCCTTGTCTGGTTCCTGATCTGAGTGGAAATGATTCCAATTTAACTCCATTCAATATGATATTGGCTGTGGGTTTGCTGTAGATAGCCTCTATCAGTTTAAGAAAAGTCCCTTCTAGACCAATTTTCTTGAGTGTTCTGATCATGAAGGGATGCTGGATATTATCAAAAGCTTTTTCTGCATCAATTGAGAGAATCATATGGTCTTTGTTTTTTAATTTGTTTATGTGCTGAATTACATTTATAGATTTACGTATATTGAACCAGCCTTGAGACCCTGGGATAAAACCAACTTGGTCATGATGTATAATTTGTTTGATGTGTTGCTGGATTCTGTTTGTTAGGATCTTGTTGAATATTTTTGCATCTATATTCATTAGTGATATTGGTCTATAATTTTCTTTTCTTGTTGGGTCTTTTCCTGGTTTGGGGATCAGGGTGATATTTGCTTCATAGAACGTGTTGGGTAGTCTTCCTTCTTTTTCTACATTTTGGAACAGGTTGAGTAATATAGGTACTAATTCCTCTTTAAAGGTTTGGTAGAATTCTGACGTGAAACCATCTGGTCCCGGGCTTTTCTTTTTAGGGAGGTTTTGTATAGTTGATGCTATTTCTGAACTTGATATGGGTCTGTTCAACATTTCCACTTGATTCTGGTTAAGTCTTGGAAGGTGGCGTGCTTCCAAGTATCGGTCTATTTCCTTCAGATTTTCATATTTCTGAGAATAAAGTTTCTTGTAATATTCATTAAGGATTTTTTGGATTTCTGATGAGTCTGTGGTTATTTCGTCTTTGTTGTTTCTGATTGATGATATTAGAGATTTTACTCTTTTTTTCCTGATTAGGTTGGCCAGAGGTTTATCTATTTTATTGACCTTTTCAAAAAACCAGCTTTTTGATTTATTGATCTGTTGTATTATTCTTTTGTTTTCAATTTCATTTAATTCTGCTCTAATTTTGGTTATTTCTTTTCTTCTACTGGGTTTGGGGTTGGAATGTTCTTCCTTTTCCAGTTGCGTGAGATGTCCCATTAAGTTGTTAACTTCCTCTCTTTCCGTTCTCTTGAGGAAGGCTTGCAGTGCTATAAATTTCCCTCTTAGAACTGCCTTTGCAGTGTCCCAGAGGTTCTGATAGCTTGTGTCTTCATTGTCATTTTGTTCCAAAAAATTGGTGATTTCTTTCTTAATCTCATCTCTGACCCAGCTATCATTCAGCATAAGGTTATTTAACTTCCATGTTTTTGTATGGGTATGCAGATTCCTGTTGTTACTCAATTCAAGTTTTATTCCATGATGGTCCGAGAAGATGCATGGAATAATTTCTATTCCTTTAAATTGACTGAGGTTAGACTTGTGACCTAAAATGTGATCAATTTTGGAGTAAGTTCCGTGGGCTGATGAGAAGTATGTGTATTCAGTTTTGTTGGGATGAAATGTTCTGTAGATGTCTGCAAAATCTAAATACTGGATGGTTAGGTTTAAATCTAAGATTTCTTTGCTCAGCTTCTTTCTGGAGGATCGATCCAACACTGCCAAGGGAGTGTTGAAATCTCCAACAATTATGGAGCTGGAGGAAATCAAGTTACTCATGTCCGTTAGAGTTTCTCTTATAAATTGAGGTGCATTCTGGTTGGGTGCATAGATATTAATAATTGAGATCTCGTCATATTGAGTATTACCCTTAACAAATATGAAGTGACCATTCTTGTCCTTCCTTACTTTTGATGGTTTAAAGCCTACTGTATCTGCAAATAAAATTGCAACACCTGCTTTTTTCTGATTACCATTTGCCTGAAATATGGATGACCATCCTTTCACCCTGAGTCTGTATTTGTCTTTTAAGTTGAGATGTGACTCTTGTATGCAACAAATATCTGGCTTAAGTTTTTGTATCCAGTCAGCTAACCTATGCCTCTTTAGAGGACAGTTTAAGCCATTCACATTGATGGAGAGTAAGGATAAGTCTGGTGGAATTTTGGGTATCGAGTTTTTCAAAGGTCCAGTGGACATTTTTAATCCTTTCGCCAGTGTGGAAGTTGGAGTTTGATCCGAAGTTTCTGAGTGAGTTTACTTTTGTGGTATAGGATTGGGTTGGTCATTGTGGAGGATAGGTCTGAGAACATCCTGAAGAGCTAGTTTACTTAAGGCAAATTTTTTCAACATATGAATGTCATTAAAGTATTTAATTTCTCCATCATAGATGAAACTCAGTTTAGCTGGATACAAGATCCTGGGTTGAAAGTTTTTTTGCTTTAGGAGATTAAAAGTTGATGACCAGCCTCTTCTG
Organism: Nycticebus coucang; assembly: GCF_027406575.1. Lineage (NCBI taxonomy): Eukaryota > Metazoa > Chordata > Mammalia > Primates > Lorisidae > Nycticebus > Nycticebus coucang. The sequence continues at coordinate 82,979,718 of NC_069787.1, read as the reverse complement.
GCTTGAAAAGTTTCAGCAGAGAGATCTGCAGTTATTCTAATATTCTTACCTTTGTACGTTATAGTTTTCTTTCGCAGGGCTGCTTTGAGAATCTTCTCTTTCATGTTAACTTTAGTGAAGCTAATTATGATATGTCTGGGAGATGGCTTTTTGGGGTTGAATCGTGCTGGGGTTCTGAAGCTGTCTGCTATCTGAATTTCAGATTCTCTAGGCATGTCTGGAAAATTTTCTTTCATAATTTCATGTAGAAGGGCCTCTGTGCCCTTGGCTGCCACGTCATCAGCCTCCGAAATTCCTATAACCCTTATGTTATTTTTTTTCGAATTATCTGAGAGCTCTCTGAGTGAGTGATCCGTTTTTGCTCTCCATTTCTCTTCCTCTTTGAGAGATTGGGAGCGTTCGAAGACTTTATCTTCAATGTCAGAAATCCTTTCTTCTGCTTGCTCCATTCTGTTACTGAGGGATTCTACTGTATTTTTCATATCTTTGAGGGCTGTAAGTTCTTGTTTCAGTGTGTCTAAGTCTTTGGTGGTTTTGTCTTTAAATTCGTTAAATTCTTGAGACAGTTTTTGAATTTCTCCTCGAATTCCTAATTCCATTTTATTAATCTTGTCTGCAAACCAAATTCTGAATTCAACTTCTGACATCTCAGCCAGTTGTTTATGAATGGGATCTTCAATCACATCTGCCGTATCTTTTCTTGGGGGGGTTGATCTATTCTGGTTATTCATGTTACCAGAGTTTTTCCGCTGATTCCGCCCCATGGTTTACTCCCTTTGGTTTTTCCCCTGGGGTTTTATCGAGGGCCCGTACAGTGTTGTGGCCTGAGAAACTGGGGCCCTGTCTGGTGTGGTGGAGCAAAGTGGTTCTGTCTTGATTTCAGCTGGTTTCTGTTCGATCCTATTGTAACTTCTACTCTGGCTTGAAGTCTCAGCTGTGTGAAAAAATCATCAATTAAGTCACCCCGCCTGCCCACATCTGGCCCCAGTTGGAAAAGGAGAATGAAACCTTCCTACAATCGCACACCCAGGGCACCACCTGAAAAGTCCTCAGTCTATTAGCCCAGTTCAAAAGGTCCGAATCAACTGTCTCAATCGGCACTTGTCTCAGGTGGAAGGGTTCAAGAGGTCTCTGGGAACTGGATCACAGGGGCCTGGTGACTCCTCTGAGACAGCTCACCCCAGTGCAGCGTGGAGTCAGGAGGAGCCACCCCGCAAACAGAGCAGTCTGGGAAGGTTGACGTCTCCTTCCCCACTTTGCCCCTCCGTCGGACCCAGTCACTGGTATCTCTGCAGATGGCTAACCCAGTTGCCTGCAGTGAACAGACACTCCAGGGGTTTGCACCTGCCTGAATCGCGAGGAAGTCTGCCAGGCCCCCGCAGACTGCCGCTATCTAGCAGGAGGAGATGGGGCCTGACATCTTTGAGTGTTTGATGCAGGTGATGGGAAGGAGGTGTTCACTCAGGCTTAGCCCCGTCCCTGATGGATGCTGCTAACAGAACAGAACAGAACAGACAACTTTGTGAGGTTCTGTCTCTGTTCCTGTCGTCGCCTACAGGAGACGGGCTGTTTTGAGTTCAAACGTCTTTGCTGCTGGAGAATTGCGTCTGAACACCTCTCTGGGTCGGCCCCGCCCTGGAGGCTTCTGGGTTTGTGAGCCGTGACACCGGTGGCCTCCTCTGGTTGCCCAGGGAGACAGGGGGTGTGGCCTCAGAATATCCAGAAGTGAGCGTTCTGCCGTTAAAGAAAAAACGGCTGTTGATCTACCTCCAGGGAACTGCTGCTCTGGTGTGGGCACTCAGGCGACCCTTTTCTCCTCTGTCCCGCGCCCCAGAGTCAGCACTGAGCGGCCGCAGTTTGTGCTGGGTCCACACCCCTTAAGAGATCCCCCAAGAATCAGAACTCTTGGGGGATGGGCCCCCAGACCCGGATTGGGAGTGGGGAGGGGGGAAGCTAGAGTTTCATTCAGTTTCACGCAATACTACGGTCCGGGGAGGGCTCCTGCACTGCACCGCAGGGAAGTGCCGCCAAGGCTTGATTTTCCCTCAGCAGAGTGCCCTCTCCTCGAGTCAGCGCTGACCTGACGCAACTCAGGCACTGTGCACTCCCCTCGAGAAATCACCCAAGGAGCCGAACTCCGGAGGGATAGGCCCTCAGACCCCGAGTGAGAGTAGGGGCTCTCAGTTCTCAGCGGGGAGGCCAGAGTCTTATTCAGTCTTGTGCCCGGGGAGGGCTCCTGCACTGCACCGCAGGGAAGTGCCGCCAAGGCTTGATTTCCCCTCAGCAGAGTGCCCTCTCCTCGCTCACGTGTCCCAGAGTCAGCGCTGACCTGATGCAGCTCAGGCACTGTGCACTCCCCTCGAGAAATCACCCAAGGAGCCGAACTCCTGGGGGATAGGCCCTCAGACCCCGAGTGAGAGTAGGGGTTCTCAGCTCTCAGCGGGGAGGCCAGAGTCTGATTCAGTCTTGGGCCCCGTATGCCCGGGGAGGGTTGGTGCACTGCACCGCAGGGAAGTGCCGCGAGGCGTGACTCCCCCTCAGCCCGGTGCCCTCTCCTCACTCGGCGCGCCTCAGAGTCAATGCTGACCAGTCGCAACTCGGGGACTGTCCACTCCCCTTGAGAAATCACCCAAGGATCCGAAGTCCTGGGGGACAGGCCTCCAGACCTCAGTGGGCGGGAGGGGAGCGCCGGGGATTCAGGGTTGCCGGCAAAGGATTCCCAAAGTTTTATTCAGCCCTATGTCCGGCAGGAGAACGCCACGGCACCCCAGTAGGGGAGGTAGGTCCAGTTTTTAGAAGGTCTCTCCCGTGGAGTGTAGTGGGAGGGCCTTTAATTTCTGCCCGCTTGTTCAATTGTGGGGCTCCAGAGCCGGTCTCATGGGGGAGGGGGACTCCCGTCCGCTTGGTGGTGGATTTTGTACCTTTTGTTTGCGTCCTTGTGATCACAACTTGCCTCAGCGGTGTTGATGTGCGTTCTTCAGCCTTCTCTCTTGGTGAGGCTCAAGTCCACCAGGATACTTACTAAATTCCTGTCCCTTAACTCTCCTTCTGGACGGGAGCCTTTGTTGAAAGCTGGCTTCAGTCCGCCATCTTGTCTCCCTCCCCACATCTTTAGCAAAATTAAAAGACAAAAACTGAGACAATGACTTTTAATATGTAAAAATCTCAGAATAAAAAAAGCAGTAAGATACCAATAGAAAAATAGGCAAAATCTGCAAATTAAAAATTTTCATAGGCAAGAGTAGCAAGGGTCCAATGTATCTACCATTTTCATACACTGCTAATAGGAGCATAAATCACCACTGCATTTCTGAAAAAAAGCAATTTGGCAATCTCTTTTAGGATTCCATAAAATGTATTTTCCTTTTGAGCTCTTGACCTTTTATAGAAAGCTAAATTTTAAAAATAATAAAAATTACGGACGAAGGTGTTCAACACAATGTTGAAAACAGTATAAATATGAAACATTTGGAGGATGGTTCCACATATCATACAACATGGCCGGGCATGGTGTCTCACACCTGCAATCCTACCCTGTTTCCCCGAAAATAAGACATCCTCCGAAAATAAGACCTACTTACAGGCAAGATAAGACGTCCCCTGAAAATAAGACCTAGCGCATCTTTGGGAGCACACCTTAAAATAAGACACTGTCTTATTTTCAGGGAAACAGGGTAGCACTCTGGGAGGCCTAGGCAGATAGACTGTTTGAGCTCAGCAGTTTGACACCAGCCTAAGCAAGAGTAAGACCCCATCTCTACTAAAAATAGAAAAATTGGCTGGGTGTTGTGGTGGGCACCTGTAGCCCCAGCTACTCAGGAGGCTAAGGTAAGAGGATCTCTTGAGCCCAAAAGACTGAGGTTGCTGTGAGCTATGATGATACCATGGCACTCTACCCAAGGCAACAGTGACAGTATCTCAAAAAACAAAAAAAGAAAGAAAGAAAGAAAAGACAATTAAGTGATCTCAACACTGAGATGAAATCAGATGCTAAAATTATCTAAAAAGAATTTTAAAGCAACCATCATGAAAATACTTCTGCGTGCAATTTGGAAGTCTTAGAACAAAAGAAACAGAAGTTACAAAAAAGAACAAAATAAAAATTACAGAACTGAAAATAAATGAAATTTTAAAAATGAATACATTCCATAGAATAAAGACAATAGAGGACAGACTCAGTAAACTTCAGAACAAATCAACAGAATTTAGTCAATCTGAAAAAACAAAATGAGCTGGAAAAAAAACTGAATCTGAGGGCTAATGGTACTATACCAAAAGATCTAATATTTGTATCACAGATTCACAAAAGAGAAAAGGCACAGGGTTGAAAAATATCCCTAGAAATAATGGCTGAAAATGTCACAAATTTAGTCAAAGACAAAAACCTACAGATGCAAGAAGCATTGGGAACCCTTCCTCCTAAAAAAAAAGAATTAATTAAATTAAATTAAAAATCCAAAGAAATCCCTATCAAGACACATCATGGCTCAGAGCCCGTAGTAAGTGGCTAGGGCACCAGCCACACACACCAGAGGTGGCGGTTCAAATCCAGTCCACGCCTGCCAAACAACAACAGCTACAACCAAAAAATAGCCAGGTGTCACGGCAGGCACCTGTCCCAGCTACTTGAGAGGTTAAAGCAAGGAGAATTGCTTAAGCCCACAAGTTCGAGGTTGCTGTGAGCTGTGAAGCCAGAGCACTCTACCAAGGGCGACATAATCAAACTCTGTCTCAGAAAAAAAGAAGAAAAAAGTAATAAAAAAAAAAAAAGACATATCATAATTAAACTTCCGAAAACGAAAAAGAAATTAAAACTCTTGAAGGTACCCAGAGAAAACAACATATCTGTAAGTCAAAACCGATTCAAATAACAGATTTCTCATCTAAAATCACAAAGGCCAGAATTCAGTAGCATATTATCCTTCTTTCAAGTGCTGAAAGAAAAGAACTGCCAATGATGAATTCTTATATCCAAAAACACAGGAATGAAGGTAAGAAAGATATTCGCTGATGAAGGAAAACCAAATTCAGGTACTAACCAGATTTGTATAACAGAGAATCCATCACCATCTGATTTCTTGCCATCTATACTGAATAAATAAAAACAGACAGAAATACTGGAACCATGAAATGTTAAAAAGCTTTTAAAATATAATGAGTTTAAAAAACTAAAAAAAAAGCTTTAATACAAAACTTATTTTTTAATAATTTAGGAAAATAGAGAAGACCTAATATAAAATTTAAAAAGCAATGCAGTTCAACATGGCGGAGCTGACAGTGAAGGTTCACAGCTCCAATAGGGCTTTCTACAAGGGATTTATCAAAGATGTCCATGAACATCTCTCAGAGTTGTTTTTGAAAATTAATTGGCAAACAGAATGCCAGGTTCCATTTAATGAAGTTAGATTACCACCACCACCTGATATAAGAAATCAGGAGCGGCGCCTGTAGCTCAAAGGAGTAGGGCGCCGGCCCCATATGCCGGAGGTGACAGGTTCAAACCCAGCCCCAGCAAAAAAAAAAGAAAAAGAAATCAGTACAGGGCGGTGCCTGTGGCTCAGTGAGTAGGGCACCGGCCCCATATGCTGAGGGTGGCGGGTTCAAACCCAGCCACGGCCAAACTGCAACAAAAAAATAGCCGGGCGTTGTGGCAGGTGCCTGTAGTCCCAGCTGCTCGGGAGACTGAGGCAAGAGAATCCCGTAAGCCCAAGAGTTAGAGGTTGCTGTGAGCCATGTGACGCCATGGCACTCTACCCGAGGGCAGTACAGTGAGACTCTATGTCTCTACAAAAAAAAGAAAGAAATCAGTACAGGGCGGCGCCTGTGGCTCAGTCGGTAAGGCGCCAGCCCCATATACTGAGGGTGACGGGTTCAAACCCGGCCCCGGCCAAACTGCAACCAAAAAATAGCCAGGTGTTGTGGCGGGCGCCTGTAGTCCCAGCTACCTGGGAGGCTGAGGCAAGAGAATCGCTTAAGCCCAGGAGTTGGAGGTTGCTGTGAGCTATGTGAGGCCACGGCCCTCTACCAAGGGCCATAAAGTAAGACTCTGTCTCTACAAAAAAAAAAAAGAAATCAGTACAGAAGATGACGTAGAGGTATATTCAAGAGCAAATGACCAAGAACCATGTGGATGGTGATTGGCTAAAGTTCGGATGATGAAAGGAGAATTTTATGTCATTGAATATGCTGCTTGTGATGCTACTTACAATGAAATAGTCACATTTGAACAATGTCAGCCTATCAATCAAAATAAAACTGTCAAAAAAAAAAAATACCTTCTTTAAGTGCACAGTGAATGCTCCAGAGGATTTGAGAGAGGCAGGTGCTAATGAAAATGCTCATAAAGGTTTTAAGAAAGCAGAAGGATGCAGTATTTTTTACCATCTAGAAACTACACAGCTAATAATATCATCTGCCAGTGAAGCAACTGTAAAGAGAGTAAATATTTTAAGTGACATGCATTTGAGAGGTATTCATACAAAGTTGATGCTAATGTACAGAAATGAAGAGACCACTAAGCATTTAGAAAGCACTAAACAGGGCGTCGCTTGTGGTTCAGTGGGTAGGGCACCGGCCCCATATACCAAGAGTGGCGGGTTCAAACCTGGCCCTGGCCAAACTGCAACAACAACAACAACAACAACAACAACAAATACCCGGGCGTTGTGGTGGGCACCTGTAGTCCCAGCTACTCGAGAGGCTAAGGCAAGAGAATCGCCTAAATCCATGACCTGGAGATTGCTGTGATGCAATGGCATGCTACTGAGTGTGATAAAATGAAAACTATCTCTAAAAAAAAAAAAAAAAAAAAGAATACATAAAACAACTTGCAGCTTTTCATGAGTTTGTTGCAAAATAAGATTTAATGATTCTGGCAACAGGAACACATGGTAGTAATATATAGCAAGCTAGGAAAGTTCCCGAAGTTACCACTATTGAGTTAGATGAAGACACTAGAACATTTAGAATTTACGGAGAGAGTGCCAATGCTGTTAAAAAGGCTAGAGGTTTCTTGGAATTTGTGGAGGATTTTATTCAGGTTCCTAGGAATCTTGCTGAAAAGGTTATTGGGGAAAATGGCAGTTATTCAAGAAATTATGGACAAATCTGGTATGGTTCGGGTGAAAATTGAAGGGGACAATGAGAATAAACTACCTAGAGAAGATGGGATGCTTCCATTTGTATTTGTTGGCACTAAAGAAAGTATCACAAATGTGCCAGTTCTTTTAGAATACCATATTGCTTATCTAAAGGAAGTAGAACACCTACAAATTGATGAACAGTAAAATGGAACACCTACAAATTGATGAACAGCTATGACAAGATTGGTTCTAGGTCTTACAATACAAGAGGCAGAGGTTGTCGGCACCCTAATTACCCCTCCGGTTATGGTACAGATTCTCAACTATCTAACCTCTGAAACAGAATCTGAGCATAAAGATGAGCTGAGTGATTGGTCAGTCATTGGCAGGAGATGATCGAGACAGCTGACACCAGCTTGACAGCAGGAGACTCCCAGGAGGAAGAGGTAGAAGTGTTTCAGGGGGTCAAGGTTGTGGTGGACCATGTGGTGGCAAATCCTCCATCAGTTCAGTGCTCAAAGATCCAGAAAACAATCCATACAACTTACTTGATAACACAGAATCAGATTAGACTACAGACACTGATGCCCAGAGAATCTCGTCACAGTACTAACCGTCATAGGCGATCTTGTAGACAAAGGACTGATGAAGATACTGTTCTGTTGCCTGGAATGACTGGATCTGATACTTCAGATCAGTATCAGAAAGGCTAGGCAAAAGATGTGAGTGAAGAGCATGGTCCTTCAGAAAAGACAATAAATGGCCTAACTAGTGCTTCTGGGGATGAAATTTCTAAGCCACAGCATACTCCAGGAGAAGAAAACATTAATACATTAAAAGAAGAAAACAGTCAAGAAGCAGCAGTCCTGAATGGTGTTTCATAAATTGAAGAAGTTCCTAGTTAAAAGTTCTTTTATGTGGGCGGCACCTGTGGCTCAAAGGAGTAGGGCACCGGCCCCAAATGCCTGAGGTGGCAGGTTCAAACCCAGCCCCAGCCAAAAAAAAAATGCAAAAAAAAAAAAGAGGAAGGATAATTAAAAAGGGAATTGTTGAATTAAAAAAAAAAAAAGTCCTTTTACGTTACACTTACAATAGCACTTGTACAAGCTTGCCAAAGATAGAATATGGATCGCCAGTCTTTATGTCGCACTTTCAGTTCCTCCATTTAGAATTCAGAAAGGGGAGGAATCCTAAAGAAACCATGTGTTAAACATACTTTGGGCTGGCTACAGTGGCTCACACCTGTAATCCTAGCACTTGGGAGGCTGAGGTGGGTTAACTGCCTGAACTCACAAGTTCAAGACCAGCCTGAGCCAGAGTGAGACCTCGTCTCTACAAATAGCCAGGTGTTGTGGCAGGCACCTGTAGTCCGAGCTACTCAGGAGGCTGAGGCAAGAGAATCGCTTGAGCCCAAGAGTTTGAGGTTGCTGTGAGCTATGATGCCATAGCACTCTACTGAGGGCAACAAAGTGAGACTCTGTCTCCACATACACAAAAATAAATAAATAAATAAATAAAAACATACTTTGACACCTACTATGTTATAAAATATATCATCAGATGTTTCTTAAGACTAGACATTGCTGGGCTGGAGGGGGCAAGATGGCCAACTGGAAGCAGCCTCCAACAGAAGCTCCTGTCCAGAGGGGAGGATAACGTCCAAAAAGTACCCAATTAAGCTGAAGACTGGGAGATGAGCTGAAAGAGAAGTGAGATAACTGCAGGCCACCTCTGCAGAGGCAAGCTGCGACACCCAAGAAAGCAATCTTCAGGTTTTCTACAGCTAAGACTTCACCAGAGTCACTGATCCACCAGGATCAGACAAGAACCAGTTGAATACAAGACAGAGCCACCTAACCCCAACCATACCAAGCAGGTTTCCTCAGTCTCAGACTGTAATCCTGTACAAGTCCTTTGCAAAGCTAAAGGGGAAAAAGCTGCAGTCATCACTCCCAGATCCTTAACAAACGGTTGGTTACCACAACTCCAGGAAACCCCAATCCAATTTCACCTTACCTGAGCACCTAGCCTCCAGTGAAAAACAATCATGAGGCGGAATCAGCAGAAAAACTATGGCAACATGAATAATCAGAGTAAATCAACTCCCCCAAGAAACAATAAAGGAGACACAACACAAGGTCCCATTCACAAATAAATGGCTGAGATGTCAGAAATCGAGTTCAGAGTTTGGATAGCAAATAAGATCAACAGAATAGAGGAAATGATGAAATTAGAATTCAAAGCAGAAATTCAAAAGATGTCTCAAGAATTCCACAAATTTAAAGACAAAATGACCAAAGATTTTGACACATGAAGCAAGATTTTGCAGCCCTCAAAGATCTAAAAAAATACAGTACAATCCCTCAGTAACAGAATGGAGCAAGCAGAAGAAAGGATCTCTGACATTGAAGACAAAGCTTTTGAATGCTCTCAAACGCTCAAAGAGGAAAAAAAGTCCAAAACAAAAACGAATAATTCTCTCAGAGAGCTCTGGGATAATTCGAAGAGATCTAATATTCACCTTATAGGCATAACTGAAAGTGATGAGGTTGCTGCAAAGGATACAGATGCTTTGCTTCATGAAATAATTAATGAGAACTTTCCAAACATGCCAAGAGATTCTGAAATTCAGATAGCAGACAGTTTTAGAACACAGGCACAACTCAACCCAAATAAAAATTCTCATAGACACATTATAATTAAATTCACCAAAGTTAATATGAAGAAGATTCTGCAAGCTGTAAGATGTAAGAAAACCATAACATACAAGGGGAAGAACATTAGAATGACTGCAGATATCTCTGCTGAAACCTTTCAAGCCAGAAGAGGGTGGTCATCCACCTTTAATCTCCTAAAACAAAATAACTTTCAACCCAGGATCCTGTATCCAGCTACACTGAGTTTCACCTATGATGGACACATTAAATACTTTAATGACATTCACATGTTGAAGAAATTTGCCATAACTAAACCAGCTCTTCAGGATATTCTCAGACCTATCCTCCATAATGAACAACACAATCCTCCACCACCAAAGAAAACTCACTCAGAAATGTTTGATCAAATTCCAACTTCCAAAGTGGCAAAAGAATTAAAAATGTCCACTGGACTTTCAAAAAATTCGATACCCAAAACTCTATCTGGCTTAACATTACTCTCAGTTAATGTGAATGGCTTCAATTGCCCTCTAAAGAGACACAGGTTGGCTAACTGGATACAAAAACTCAGGCCAGACATCTGCTGCATTCAAGAATCTCACCTTACCTTAAAAGATAAACATAGACTCAGGGTGAAGGGATGGTCATCTATAATTCAGGCAAATGGAAATCTGGAAAAAGTAGGTGTTGCAAGATTATTCGCAGATACAGTAGGCTTTAAACCAATTAAAGTAAGAAAAGATAATGATGGTCACTTCTTATTTGTTAAGGGCAACACTCAACATGATGAGATTTCGATTATCAACATTTATGTACCCAACCAGAATGTACCTCAATTTATAAGAGAAACTCTAACTGACATGAGCAACATGATTTCTCCCAACACAATTGTTGGAGACTTTAACACTCCTCTGGCAGTGTTGGGTAGATCCTCAAAAAAGAAGCTAAGCAAAGAAATTTTAGAACTAAACCATTCAACAATTAAATCTAAGGGACATATACAGAACATTTCATATGAATACACATTCTTCTCATCAGCCCATGCATCATCCTCCAAAACTGATCACATCTTGGGGCACAAGTCTAACTTCAGCAAATTTAAAAGAATAGAAATCATTCCTTGTATTTTCTTGGATCATCACGGAATAAAAGTTTAACTCAGTAACAATAGGAATCTCCACACACATACAATAACATGGAAACTAAATACCCTCATGCTGAATGATAGCTAGGTCACAGATGAGATTAAGAAGGAAATTACCAAATTTTTGGAACAAAACAATAATGAAGAAACGAACTATCAGAACCTCTAGGATACTGCAAAGGCAGTCCTAAGAAGAAAATTTATAGCGTCACAAGCCTTCCTCAAAAGAAGGGAAAGAGAGGACATCAATAACTTAATGGGTTATCTCAAGCAACTGGAAAAAGAAGAACTTTCCAACTCTAAACGCAGAAGAAGAAAAGAAATAACTAAAATTAGAGCAGAACTAAATGAAATTGAAAACAAAAGAATCATACAACAGATCAACCAATCAAAGAGTTGGTTTTTTGAAAAGGTCAATAAAATAGATAAACCTTTGGCTAACCTAACCAGAAGTAGAAAAGTAAAATCCCTAATTTCATCACTCAGAAATGATAAAGGCCAAATAACAACAGACTCCTCAAAAATTCAAAAAATCCTTAATGAATACTACATCAAACTCTACTGTCAGAAGTATGAAAATCTGAAGGAAATAGATCAATACTTGGAAACATGCCACCCTCCTAGACTTAGCCAGAAAGAAGTGGAAATGTTGAACAAGCCTATAATAAGCTCTGAAATAGCATCAAATATAAGAAATCTCCCCAAAAAGAAAAGCCTGGGACCAGATGGCTTCACATCAGAATTCTACCAAACCTTTAAAGAGGAACTAGTACCTATATTACTTAATCTCTTCCAAAACATAGAAAAAGAAGGAATACTTCTCAACACATTCTATGAAGCAAATACCACCCTGATACCCAAACCAGGAAAAAGACCCCACAAGAAAAGAAAATTATAGACCAGTATCTCTAATGAATATTGATGCAAAAATATTCAATAAGATCCTAGCAAACAGAATCCAGCAACACATCAAACAAATTATACATCACGACCAGGTGGGTTTCATCCCAGGGTCCCAAGGATGGTTCAATATATGTAAATCCATAAATATATCACATAAACAAATTAAAAAACAAAGACTATATGGTTCTCTCAATTGATGCAGAAAAAGCTTTTGAAAATATCTAGCATCTTGTCTTGATCAGAACACTTAAGAAAATAGGTATAGAAGGAACATTTCTTAAACTGATAGAGGCCATCTACAGCAAACCCACAGCCAATATCATAGTGAATGGAGTAAAATTGAAATCATTTCCACTCACATCAGGAACCAGGCAAGGATACCCACTGTCTCCACTGCTTTTTCACACTGTAATGGAAGTCTCAGCCACCCCAATCAGGCAAGAGAAGACAATCAAGGGGATCCAAATAGGACCAGAGAAGATCAAACTGTCACTCTTCGCAGACAATATGATTATATATCTGGAAAATCCCAGGGAATCAACTACAAAACTCCTGGAAGTGATCAAGGAATATAGTAACATCTCAGGATACAAAATTAACACTCATAAATCTGTAGCTTTTATATACACCAACAGTCAACGGGAAAAAACAATCAAAGACTCTATTCCCTTTACAATAAGTCCCAAAGAAGATGAAATATCTGGAAGTTTATCTAACAAAGGACGTGAAAGATCTCTATAAAGAAAACTATGAAACTCTGAGAAAAGAAATCGCTGAAGATGTTAACAAATGGAAAAATATACCATGCTCATGGCTGGGAAGAACCAACATTGTTAGAATGTCTATACCACCTAAAGCAATTTACAAATTTAACGTGATCCCTATTAAAGCACCTCTCTCATATTTTAAAGACCTGGAAAAATTAGTACTTTGTTTTATATGGAAAAAGAAAAAACCTCGAATAGACAAGACATTACTCAGAAATAAAAACAAATCAGGAGGAATCACGCTTCCAGACTTCAGACTATACTATAAATCGATAGTGATCAAAACAGCATGGTACTGGCACAAAAATAGAGAGGTAAATGTATGGAACAGAATTAAAGAAGAGGTAAACCCAGACACTTATCATCATTTGATTTTTGATAAGCCTATTAAAAATATAAATTGGGGGAAAGATTCCTTTTTCAATAAATGGTGCTGGATGAACTGGCTGGCAACTTGTAGAAGACTGAAACTGGACCCACACCTTTCTCCTCTAACAAAAATTGACTTTTACTGGTTAAAGGACTTAAACTTAAGACATGAAACTATAAATACTCTTAGAGAGAGTGCAGGGAAAATGCTTGAAAAAATTGGCCTGGGAGAATACTTCATAAAGAAGACACCCCAGGCAACTGAAGCAACATCAAAAATACATTACTAGGATCTGATCAAATTAAAAAGCTTCTGCACTGCCAAGAACACACTAAGTAAAGCAAATAGACAGCCCTCAGAATGGGAGAGGATTTTTGCAAGTTTTACTTCCGACAAAGGTCTAATAACCAGAATTCACAGAGAACTCAAACTTATTACTAAGCAAAAAACAAGTGATCCCACTTCCTTGTGGGCAAGAGACATGAACAAAAGCTTCGCTGAAGAAGACAGGTGCATGGCCTACAGACACATGAAAAAATGCTCATCATCTTTAATCATCAGAGAAATGCAAACCAAAACTACTCTGAGATACCATCTAACTCCAGTAAGAGTAGCCTACAACACAAAATCCCAAAATAACAGATGTTGGCGTGTATGTGGAGAAAAGGGAACACTTCTGCACTGCTGGTGGGAATGCAAGCTAGTACATTCCTTTTGGAAGGAAGTCTGGAGAACACTAAGGGATTTAAATGTAGACCTGCCATTTGATCCTGCAATTCCTCTTCTAGGTGTATATCCAAAGGACCAAAAATCATTTGGCAATAAAGATATTTGCACCAGATTGTTCACAGCAGTGCAATTCATAATTGCCAAGTCATGGAAGAAGCCCAAGTGCACATCGAGCCATGAATGGATTAATAAACTGTGGTATATGTATACCATGGAATATTATGCAGCAGTAAAAAAAAAACGGAGACTTTACCTCTTTTATGTTTACATGGATGGAACTGGACAATATTCTTCTTAGTAAAGTATCTCAGGAATGGAAAAAAAAGTATCCAATGTACTCAGTACTACTGTGAGACCAATTTATAATCACTCACACTTGCATATTAAAAATGAAACACAACTTTAGCCTAGGATGAAGGAGGGAAGGGGAGGGAGGGATAATAGGGGATAATAGGGGTACCACACCTATGGAGCACATTGCAAGTACAAGTTGGATCTATCATGTGTAGAATACAAACATCCTAATGCTATAATTGGGTAAATAAAGTGAAAGCTATGTTGATTAGTATGATGTAAGCACTCCAATTTGTGCAAATAATCAACACATTGAAAATGGCATAAATGTATTTATGATCTATGCACAAAAGACTGAAAAAAATAATAAAAATAAAAAGTTGCTGGTAGGGCGCCAGCCCCATATACCGAGGGTGGCAGGTTCAAACCCAGCCCCGGCCAAACTGCAAAAACAAAAAAAAAAATAGGCGCCTGAAGTCCCAGCTACTCAGGAGGCTGAGGCAAGAGAATCGCCTAAGCCCAGGAGTTGGAGGTTGCTGTGTGCTGTGTGATGCCACAGCACTCTACCAAGGGCAATATAGTGAAACTCTGTCTCTACAAAAAAAAAAAAAAAAAAAGTTGCTGGCTAGAGGAAATGTTATTTTGTTTTCAAAACATGGCAGAGATGGGGGCATATGGATGGAATAGGATCCCTATGGCAATATTCTTTATAAAAGCATTAGCTGCTTTTGCAACCTGTTTGTTACATTTTTAATATACAACCACATCTTCACCTGAGGAAAACTAGAATGAAATGCAGTGTAAAATATTTTGCATTGAACCATAATTTCATCATTAGTTTACTCTGGAAACTGGTCTGTTTTAATGTGTTTTTTAAATGCTGTATATAGAGGAATATGTGCAGACCACTGGAATACATTTGTGAAACTCTTACCTACAGGGACACTAGGTGATATTTGGCAGTGATTATTCTTCCTTGAGGCTTTGTTTAGTTTATTAAAGTGCACAGTATTTAAAAATAAAACATAGCTTTATTTAAAACACTAAGCTAAATTAGTCATATCCATTCAAGACATAGCCTGAACTACTGAAAAGATCAATTTCCAGAAGGTTTGTTCTGTATAAACTCCATGTTAGTCTTTGGTAGAGTAACTTTCTTTTCCTTCCTCTCCTTTTTTTTCTCCCTTTTTTCTTTCTTTTTTATTTATTTTGGCTGTTTGATGTGCAATAATGTTTTTGTATGCAGGTAGTAAATAAACTTTGATCTTCCATTTGCTGATTTTTAACTTTCTACTTTTTATAGCAATTGTTGCAAAATAGTTGGAGGTATTCATAGACCTAGAATAGTATGCTTTGATTGCTTTTTTAAAAGCATCTATATTTTGTAATAAATAGTATTAAAATGTCAACTGGTTATGTAATCATTTGTAATAAATCCTTTGAAATCTTAACACTTAAATTTGGACTGTTAGAATAGATGGTTTTAGAAACTGATAAATACATTTGCTACCAGGAAGAAAAAAAATCTTTGTAACAAAATTCTAATGAAAGGCAACCTTTTTGGAAGACAGTGGGGGTAGAAGCGAGAATTTTTACCTTGCTTTTAGTTATTAAAAAAAGTATGATGATACTTGAAAAACAAAAAATAGTAAGAAGGGTGGGACCTTTGTGTGTGTCACACTTTATGGGGCAAGACATGATTGCAAGAGGGACTTTACCTAACAATTGTAGGTAACCTGGCTTTTCCTAACAATTGTGTAACCTGGCTTATTGTACCCTCAATGAATCCTCAAGAATAAAAAAAAAAAAAAAAATAGTAAGAAGTTAACTGATGCCTCCATACTGAATCTCAGAGTCAAAGCATTCTATAGCGGACATACTCTTATTTAACAATGTGAATGTTACTTTCTTTGCATCATTATTATTATTATTGTTGCTTAATATTTCAAGGTAATTATCTGTTTCCTTTTCTGAATGTATTTATGTTCTTTCCTTCTTTATGAGGTTTTTGTTTGTAGTCTTTATCTTAAACACTGTTACTGTTATTAAATTTTAAGCCTTTTTAATTTTGTCAAGGCAAAAAAATGGAAACCTAATAAAAACATGTATATGTAAAAATTTTTTTAAAAGTATGATGAGCATAATTGCTAAGTCATGGAAGAAGCCCAAGTGCCCATCAACCCAGGAATGGACTAGCAAATTGTGGTACATGTATACCATGGAATACTATGTAGCCTTAAAGAAAGATGGAGACTTTACCTCTTTCATGTTTACATGGATGGAGCTGGAACATATTCTTCTTAGCAAAGTATCTCAGGAATGGAAGAAAAAGTATCCAATGTACTCAGCCCTACTATGAAGCTAAATTATAGCTTTCACATGAAGACTATAACCCAACTATAGCACAAGACTATGGGGAAAGGGCCAAGGAAGGGGAAGGGAGGGGGGAGGTTTTGGTGGAGAAAGGGTAATGGGTGGGGCCTCATCTATGGTGCATCTTAGAATGGGTACAGGCGATTGCACTAATGTACACAGCTATGATTTAACAATAAAAAAAAAAATCTAAAAAAAAATAAATAAAAATACTTTTTTTTTAAAAAGAAAAAAAAGTATGATGAGCAATTTTTAAGTGAAAGGCCAATAAATTTGCTTCTAGAGTCTCAAGCAACTAATTTTGAAGATTTGCATACCAATAATTGAAAATCATTATCAAACTTAAGTTTGCAAAGATAAAAACCCAATGTTTGTTTTAGAGTAACAGCAGTGCATTAATTTATACAGCTAATTGTGAGGTCAAATCAAGTAAGTGTGGACCTAGAAAAGGATTTGCTTTATAATATATAAATTACTGAGCAAGAGTAACCATTTATTTCTATCATTTGGCATCTGAAGTGTTAGGTGCATGCTTTGTGTTAAATTTTATGTGCATAAAAATGTTGTAATTTTAATTTATATGACCTAAAGGTTAACTCAGGGTATAGTTAAAAATGCAAAGTTGGCTCAGCGCCTGTGGCTCAAGCAGCTAAGGCGCCAGCCACATACAACTAAGCTGGCGGGTTCGAATCCAGCCCAGGCCTGCCAAACAACAGTGACAGCTGCAACCAAAAAAAAGTAGCTGGGCATTGTGGCGGGTGTTGTAGTCCCAGCTACTTAGGAGGAGGAGGCAGGAAAATCGCTTGAGCCCAGGAGTTGGAGGTTGCTGTGAGCTGTGATGCCATAGCACTCTACCCAGGGCAACAGCTTGAGGCTCTGTCTCAAAAAATAAAATAAAATAAAAATGCAAAGTTTGCCAGGTCAGTGTATATATAACCCTAGCCTTCAAATTTATTCTAATTGAGATTAAAAAACAACAACAACAACAACAATATATATAGTGTTGTTTAATTTAAACTCACAAGAGAAAATGGAAGGCAATATTCCAAAATGTTATCGGTGATTTCCTCTTGATACAAAATTATGAATGTTTCCTGTTCTTATATTTTCTAATCTTTCTAAAATACCCACAGTACTTTTTAAATACTTACTAGTGTATAATTAGAATCTAACCACAATGTACTAAAATTAGTGACACAAAGAGTTATGATAACACTCAAAACCATGATTAATTCCATAAAAGAATGGGTAGGTCCTTAAGGAAATAGAGAACAAGAGTGTTGTCTTTTACATACCTATGAATCTGCCCATTTTTATGTAGGTATTCCAATCCTTCCAATACTTCTCGGAGTATTGTGGCAATGGTAGATTCATCTAGAACTCCACTTTTGTGTTCCCCCTTTGCCACAATGTGCTTAATAATATCCAGAACAGAACCTGAAAACAGAAGACAGAGTCTTCAAAAAATGTTTAACTCTTTCAATATAATTCAGATTAATTCTGGAATCACAACATGTGAACCTTTTCATAAACTGCGTAGGAAAGGAAAAAACAGCAAATATGAGAAAATACGTAAGTTTAAAATTAATACTTTATTTTCAATTCAAATCTGAAACATTAAGTAGCCTGCTAACATCCAAATACTAGTATGTTACATCAGCATCTCCTTTCAACTTCTTAAAAGAACTTGGAAGAGGTGGTAGGAGATATTTAACCACTCCTGAAGAATTCTTAGGTAAACCACACCCATCACTAACACTCTAGCATAAGATAATACAAACCAGTATGGGCTTCTAACATCAGATTAGACTCTGCAGGTGCTGCACAGACAACATCTGTTGTACAAATGTAAAAACACAACTGAAATGCAAATCAAATCAGAGATGAAATATCTGATCACGGGCAGCACCTGTGGCTCAGTGGGTAGGGCACTGGCCCCATATAAGAGCCCCAGCCAAACTACAACAAAAAAATAGCCAGGCATTGTGGCAAGTGCCTGTAGTCCCAGCTACTCGGGAGGCGGAGGCAAGAGAATCGCCTAAGCCCAGTAGTTGGAGGTTGCTGTGAGCTGTAACACCAGAGTACTCTACAGAGGGTGATAAAGTCAGACTCTGTCTCTAAAAAAAAAAAAAAAGAAAGAAGTATCTGATCACGTATGTATAAAATTTAACTTAAGGGCTAGAATTATTTTCAGACTAATAAATTATAGAAATAAAATAGGTAAGGCAAAGACAAATATGAAAAGAATAAAAAAAGCAGTTCTTTTTAAATAACAGCCCAGAAAGATTATCAATCCTATTCCTCCTAGGATAGGGAAAAAATGCTCCTACTAAAGACTAGGGGTGGAGTGGGTGGGAAGATACCTATATGATGATTAAAATCACAGAATGCTGACTACCAAATCTGATAATTATAATCCAGAAAAAGTCTGGCAGAGATTCATAAGATTTCTGGCAGTACAATGGCCCATAAAGATCACAGAATCAAAACAAAATAATCTCTAATATTAGCAACTCTGCCAAAAAGTCTGGTATATGACTTAGACTGCACTGGTAAGATTCAATACCCATTTCTTGGTACAAGGCCTCAATGATCAAGACAAAAATCAAAACAAGCACTAAAAACTTGCTCTGCCATGTGCTTTTACTTCACCCACTTAAAAATTCCAAATATACAGAAAGCCATGGTCTAGAAAGAATTGTCAAAAACATGAAGGATCGGACACAAGTCTATTTTAGCTTCCACTTAAAATCCACTAATGTATTAAACTTAGTAAAAAAGGCATAAACCCATAATGAAAAAAGAGAACAGAAATGTCAAAAGTATTCTGGATTATGGAATACAGAAATGAAAAAGTAACTGACTAAGCCTAGAAGAGAAATCTGAACTTCAGTGGCTGTTGAGGTATACCATTTAGGAAACAGTGGTAGAGCTCCAGAAAGGCTAAGAACTACACACACAAAGTATTACATAAGGGGAAGTGAAGGGAATGTAAAGGAAAGGACTGAAAACCGGAAAACTGAAAGTTCAGACAACGGAGAATAAGATTCCCAGATCCCTCCTCCTCCCTGAAAACCAACCCACTAACACCCCCACCTCCAAGGAGATAGGTAGTTTAGTCTCTAGAGACAATGAAACGGAGAGGCGCCAGACTCAAGACAGGTTTTCCTAATACATTATTACACTGGTTCTTTCCCCTCTCCATTGCTGGATTCGTAAGTTTGTGATCCATGAGGGGAGAGGCCTAAGGGAGAAGTTTGTTCTGCTTAATCAACCACATATTAATCCCCAAAGCAAAGTGATTATACCAATAGACCACAAGTTTCATTCTCCAAAGAAATCCTGGCCACACAAGAGCTACTTAGTAAGAAGACATTCATATAAACACTGATCAAGTTCTATGTTTGTAACTAAGAATGCCTAAAATAAGAAATGCAAAGGAAAAATTTCTACTAGAAATTAAAAATTAACACAATTCATTCATTTAACAATAAAGCCCTATTATGTGTAAATTCTAAGACTGGGTGCCACAGAATATGCCAAGAGATCTATGATACACTGTTTACTTTACAAGAATTTCCAATCCAGTAGATCAAAGAAATGGAGTAACGAAGACTTTAGAGCACATAAAGAGTTACTAGATCTGTAAAGAGTTTGAAGCAGGAGCACCTTTTCAAAATTTTAAAAGATTTTATTAATTTCACATCATCTAATGAAAGGGAAATTAAAGCAATGCACATTGCCAGTTTATGTCCAAAACAGACATTCTGAACAAAGCTTATATAAGAAATCCCCCTCTTCCTTGGCATAACGATTTCCTTTCCATTTCAGTCTCCCCCCCAACAATATAATTTTTGCAAGTAGAGGGATTATCATACCATTAAAACCTTCATCTTTAACTGACAGATAGTGGTCCTATCCTTCCTATCCATTTGATTCTTCAGTATCTTTTGGCCGCTAACTAGATGATAATGGTGCTTACAATTCTCCCTCATTAAACATCAAAATTACACAGAATAAGCCAGGTGCAGTGCCTGATGTCAGTAATCCCAGCATTTGGGAAGACTGAGGTAGGAGGATCACTTGAGCCCAGGAGTTCAAGACCAGCCTGGACAACATAACCAGATCCTTAAAAACTGACCCAAGCATGGTGATGCATACCTGTAGTCTCAGCTATTCAGAAAGCTAAAGCAGGATTGCTTAAGCCCAGGAATTCAATTACAGTTATAATCAGGCCACTACAGCCTGGGCATCCGAGCAAGACATTGTCTCAAAAAAAAAATCAAATTAACTTCTTCATGTCATCTCAGAGAAAGAAGGGAAAATACTACCACTGAATGACTTAGTATCTAAAGAAATGTAGAAATGACAAGGGAAGGTTATAATAGCATATATGGCAGTATGTCCTCAGCATAATTTATAAAAAATATTCTCCAGGGATAATCAGTTCCCAAACTTTAACATGTGAAGGAATTACTTGACAAGCAAAATGCAAATTCCTAAATCCAGTTGTACAGACTGTCATTTAAGAGATCTGAGAAATGGCTCGGCTCCTGTGGCTCAGTGGTTAGGGCACCCGCCACATACACTGCAGCTGGCAGGTTCAAACCTGGCCCAGGCCTGTTAAACAACAATGACAAATACAACAAAAAAAATAATCAGGCGTTGTGGCAGGCACCTGTAGTCGCGGCTACTTGGGAGGCTGAGGCAAGAGAATTGCTTAAGCCCAAGAGTTTGAGGTCTCTGTGAGCTGTGACGCCATGGCACTCTACCCAGGGCAACAAAGTGAGACCCTGTCTCAAAAAAGAAAAAAAGTTTTAATCAGGTTGGGCACGGTGGCTCATGCCTGTAATCCTAGCAATCTGGGAGGCCACGGCGGGTAGATTGCTTGAGCTCATGAGTTCAAGAACAGCCTGACCAAAAGTGAAACTCTGTCTCTACTAAAAATAGAAAAATTGAGGCAAGAGGATCACTTGAGCCCAAGTTGAAGGTTGCTGTGAGCTATGAAACCACAGCACTCTACCCAGGGCAACAGGTTGAGACTCTATTTCAAAGAAAAAAAAAAGTTTTAATCAATCTTCATTCACTAGAGGTACTGTTTCTTTCTGAGCCACAAAAAGTTTCAAAGGGTCAAAATTTGCTTACTTTGTCTGAGTTCTCCATTTCAGACTAAAAGACACTAGCAAAATTTTTTTTTTTTTTTTTGAGACAGAGTCTCATTATGTCACCCTCAGTAGAGTGCCATAGCATCACAGCTCACAGCAACCTTAAACTCTTGGCTTAAGCGATTCTCTTGCCTCAGTCTCCTAAGTAGCTGGTACTATAGGCATCTGCCACAACGCCTGGTTATTTTTAGTAGCAGTTGTCATTGTTGTTTAGCAGGCCTTGGCCAGGTTCGAACCCGCCTGCCTCAGTGTATGTGGCCAGCACCCTAACCACTGACCTACAGGTGCCAAGCCTGCATGGGAAATTTAAAAACTCTCCACTGCTGCTTGAACATTCAAAGCTGTTCACCAATATCGGCTGTTTTACCTAGATCCTGCTTAGACCAAGGGAGTCCCCATGCTTTTATCTCTTAGAAGATGACAAAATTGAAGGCATTCTTAAAAGACTATTCAAGACAATGGATTTAAATTAGATTTCTGCATTTCTATGCATATTCTCCTTAAGCACTACAGGTACCTCTTTTTTCCTCTGTAAGTTTTCTTAATTAGATTTCTAAAACTCTTAAACTGCAGTTTGGTGCTAATAAATTGTGAAAATATCTAGTTGGATCAAAAGTGCTTTTAATTGCTAAAGCTTAACTTCCTATACATCAGGAATTTATTAGAAAAAGATAAGAATATTACACTTATAAGGAAGCATTATGAAAAGATAAAACCAATGCAATTAAACTTATTTTAATCAGGATGTCCATCTGGTTGATGGATTGGGTGGCGCCTGTGGCTCAGTGAGTAGGGCGTCGGCCCCATATACCGAGGGTGGCAGGTTCAAACCCAGCCCCGCCTCAACTGCAACCAAAAAAAAAAATAGCTAGGGCGTTGTGGCAGGCGCCTGTAATCCCAGCTGCTGGGGAGGCTGAGGCAGGAGAATCGCGGAAGCCCAAGAGCTAGGGGTTGCTGTGAGTCCTGTGACAGCATGGCACCCTACTGAAGCCGGTAAAGCGAGACTCTGTCTCTACAAAAAAAAAAAAAAAAAAAGTGACACTATTTATTTCATGACTTAGTTTAATAAATTCTATCAATTTAAATCAATACAAAGGTGCTAAGGCAAAAATACATTTTGCTTTTAAATATTTGACTGAAAAAGTTTAAGTGAAAAAAGGCACCCTATACATATTTCTGTTAACTCTGGTTATTTAGATATTTTTCCATTACTCAAAGTGAGCCCATGCTTATCCATAAGCCTCATGCAGCGGTCTTCTCTTTCTCTACCCCAGATATAAATCTCCATCAGTTCTAGAGATAGACTGCAGCCCTCCATCCTGCCTCCATCTCTTTTTCTGGATAGACCACAGCCCTCCATCCTGCCTCCATCTCTTTTTCTGGATAGACCACAGCCCTCCATCCTGCCTCCATCTCTTTTTCTGGATAGACCACAGCCCTCCATCCTGCCTCCATCTCTTTTTCTGAAGTGTTCTCTTATCTGGATCATTACCCTCCCATACTTCCCCTGATACCATCTCTACCCCCAATTTCATTTGGCTAATTATTCTTCATGTCTCACCTGGACATCGCCTGCTAAGGGAAGCCTTTGTTAATCCCACCACATTCATTTTCCCTCAGTAAGATTAGGTTCTCCTGGAACTTGTTCCCATGGCACCTGATATTTCTTCACAGCACCCTACCCAACTATAATTATTTAATTCTAACTTTTTTTATTAGCTAAAAGACCCATGAGAGCAAGGAATTGATACTTTTATTCATCAATGTACTAGTGATCAATAAGTATTTGATGAATGACATTTAAATTGAGCTAGAATCCTGACACAGTTTCCTATTTAAAAAAAAAAAAAAATTAAGGAACCAGGCACAGTGGCTCATGTCTGTAATCCCAGCAGGATTGCCTGAGTTCACAGGCTCGAAACCAGCCTGAGCCAGAGCGAGACTCCACCTCTAAAAATAGACAGGCATTGTGGTGGGAGCCTATAGTCCCAGCTACTTAGGAGGCCGAGGCAAGAGAATCAAGAATTTATTCCCAAGAGTTTGAGGTTGCAGTAAGCTATGACGCCAAGGCACTCTACCAAAGGTGACAAAGTAAGACTATCCCAACAAAAAAAAAAAAAAAAAAATTAAGGTGTCCTTAGTTCTAGCTTATGTTTTCTAAATATTGTTTAATGTTATCTCTTTAAATGTTTATTCATTTGTAAGAAAAACAAGATTTCATTTCCCTTAAAAAAATGTTTTTAAATGTAGAAGACTTAAATGTAATGATTATGTTAACTAATAAAAATATAACTATAGAAAGTAATGACTGGAACATTTTTGAAATTATTCTCTAGGAAATGTGCTGAGTCCTAGGCTTGAAAAATTGGGCAATGTCCCAGAAAACCTAACACCAGGAAGGACAGAAGTTACATTTAAAATATTTTCCCACCTATTTACATGTCTTTCCCCTTCCATGATCAGGACATATGTTCACTGAGAGAGAAAAAGGAATTCTTAAAATAAAAGCCATTCTGTCTGGGAATAACAAAAAAGATAGGTTAGCATACAGGTATGGAAGAGAGAATTAAGCAGACAATTTATTCCTATTCATCAGGACTTTTCTAAAAAACATTAAAACTTTGTATTAAAACTTTGTATTATACATTTTTGTAAACTGCAATAAAA
This sequence comes from Nycticebus coucang, assembly GCF_027406575.1. NCBI lineage: Eukaryota > Metazoa > Chordata > Mammalia > Primates > Lorisidae > Nycticebus > Nycticebus coucang. The sequence goes on along the minus strand of NC_069787.1, from coordinate 82,955,567 downwards.
TTATGCTACAGGTGATCAGTAATGAAAGATACAGTTATTACCTAATATTCTCATATCTCTCCAAACTGAAAAGAACCATGCTTGACCACCATCTTGAAAGGTGGTTGGTGTTAGCAAGGCTTCCAACCATCATATGAACAGGGCCTTTAACAAAGCAATCCAGTTTCTCCAGTGTGTCACTAATGGGATTGAAACAAAAAGGTGATTCTGGCTACACTGAAAAGCATCAAATAGCAAGGGATAATTACTATCAATGAGTAAAGTTTCTGTGCACCCATTACGTCAGCACAGTGCTAGATGCTTTACACATGTCATCACATTTACTCCTCACCAATACTCTGAAATGCACAAAGGTATCCCCATTTAAAAGACAAGTAAAAAGGTTGAAAAAGTCGTAACAGTTTACCCAATGACATATAATTGCCAAGGAGTTCAACTGAAATTAATTCTAAAACCTATGCTTTTTCCTTTATAGGCTCTCTGGGGAAAAGAAGGTGTTTAATGACATACAATATTAAAATTACAAACTAAACAAACACGGATTTTCTTTTCTGTAATTCTACATTCTAAAATGGAAAGTCAAATTGCCCTACAAAATACCTATGCAAACAAAAACCAAGCAACACAGTGATGCAAAGGCTGGAGTGGGTGGCTCCATCACTCACTTGTCCTACCTGTCTTGCCACAAGATTCAAATCCACACCTTGGCAAAATAACTAATTTACAATACAGCATGGGCCTTCAAGTAACTATTAAAAAATGTTTGTCTATACATGCCAAGGACCCACTGTTTACAAACAGCAATACTTACATTTTATCGTAAGGATAAAGTAGAAATATATGTGTGTGTATAATATTTTTTTGCAAGATAAAGCAAATAATTATGTTGGTACTGGGGGACCAGTATTTTCTATGTAAGAGAAAAGAGACTGAAATATACTATTAAACAAGTTTTAAAAGTCTATGATACTAAATTTGAGTTATAAATATGAAGGTCAAATTAAAATTTATTTTTAATATACTATACTTCCAAGCTCTAGAAGGAATGATACTGCAATAGCAATAAGCACCCAAAGTTGCTTTCTAAATACCATTCTCAAGTAAAAGATGTCAGAGTTCATTAGAGTATTTATTGGCTGATTCTGGGTCTAGGAAAAGGAATATAAATGTAAGCCTAGGAAATCTTAAACCAAAAAGCAAGGATGTAATCAAAGATTGATGGGTTTGTGCTTGAAAGGACTCCTACAGACAAAATTTTAGATAAACTGAGCATCAAAAAGGATGAAGTATATATAACTGCTTGAAAAACACTGATATCAAAAAAGTGACGACTATACCCAGGACAGCACCTGTGGCTCAAAGGGGTAGGGTGCTGGCTCCATATGCCAGAGGTGGCGGGTTCAAAACCAGCCCTGGCCAAAAACTGAGAAAAAAAAAAAAAAAACACTGTACCCAATGGGAAAAGGGAAATAAAACCCTCTCATTTGCTATCATTGAAGCTGATTATGAGATCAACATTTACTCTGAAAACTGGACCTTCAAACAAAAAAAGAATCCATTATTTATCCTGCCTTCCCAGTAGGAACTACAATATAGATTAATCAAAGAGCCCTAGCTGATAGGGCAAAGTTCCTCTTCACAGAAGAATGCCAGTTTATAAATGTAAAAGAGACGATGCAATTAGAAAAAGCTCCATTTTACAAATCTAATCAAATATTTGATTCAAACAAGGCTTGTTGGGCTGGGTGAGGTGGCTCACACCTATAATCCTAGCACTCTGGGAGTCCGAGGCAGGTGGACTGCCTGAGCTCACAGGTTTGAGACCCTCCTGAGCCAGAGCAAGACCTCAACTCTAAAAACAGCCAGGCATTGTGGTCGGTGCCTGTAGTCCCAGCTACTTGGGAGGCTAAAGCAGGAGAATCGATTGAGCTCAAGAGTTTGAGGTTGTTGTGAGCTATGACGCTACAGGGCGACAAAATGAGACTCTGTCTCATAAAAAAAAAAAAAGCAAAAAAAACCAAAAACAAGGCTTGTTAATGAATGATAAACTCATTAGACAAAAGATTTAGGGGGAACTGGATACTCGGTGTGCCAAAGTATCATCTCACAGATCACTTGCGACTGCAAAGGGAAAAATGTTAACTTTTCCATGGAGAGGCTTTGCTGTTATAATCTTAAGCAAAAAAAGAAAACCAGATAGCATATGTAAGGTCAACAACTAAGTGTAAAAACTCTTCCTAGAAAAACTGCTACATACATTGCTGAATATCACTTCAGTCACCAAAGTACTCTCCTTGAGAAGCATACGCCGACTCCAGCGCCTAGTGCACCCTTCAAAGCAATTTTGGAACACTTTTCTGGAATGACTGTCAAATCAGTCCTCCTATGAGGTTTAACAATTAAGTTTAGGAACTTGACAGAGTGTCCTTACATTAGCAGCATTATACAAACAACTCAATAGGGTTTCATAACTTTGGTGTATCAGTGTTTCACAGCTGTGTTTCCATGGACAAGTGGTGATGGCTTGCTAAGTGGTGTTCATTATTGTTACTGCATGTTTTTGTGTGCCATATGACTATAACTCTGATAGTCATTATAGAAAGTTCTAAAATTGCTTTGAAGGGTGATCTAGGCACTGGTGTCGATGCATAGCTTCCCAAGGGAAGAACTTCAAAGGTGATCATAGTGACATTTGGCAATGAGGTATGTAAACTTCGATGAGTTTCCTAACTTAATTATCAGACCTCTTATTTCCTGATGTGATACAATATAAAGTTCACAGCATCACCCCAAAGTATTCTGCCCAAAATTATTTAACTTGAATTTAATCAAGCCTTTAGATATAATTTTCAAAAGGCAAGAAACAGAGGAATATAGATCAAGTTAAATATCACCAAGAAGAAAAAATCAGGTAAATCCAGAATATGGGACATTCTGGACCAGACCCTTAAATAAGTTTATGTCATGGAAGGAAGGAAAGGAGGGGGAACCATCCTAAATTAAGAGATTTAAGAGGCATGATGGGCAGCGCCTGTTGCTCAGTGAGTAGGGCACCAGGTCCATATACTATATGCAAGGGTGGCAGGTTTGAGCCTGCCCCAGCCAAACTGCAACAAAAAAAATTGCCGGGGCATTGTGGCAGGCGCCTATAGTCCCAGCTACAGGGGACGCTGAGGCAAGAGAATCACCTAAGCCCAAGAACTGGAGGTTGCTGTGAGCTGTGATGCCACGGACCGCTACCAAGGGCAACAAAGTGAGACTTTGTCTTTTAAAAAAAAAAGAAAGAAAGAGGCAGGACAACCAAATGCAACATGTGAAAACTGTCTTACCTCCTGTGATAGCACCTTTGAGAAATACTGTATTATCAGTATCTCCTCGAACACAAACGTTGATGAAAACATAATCAGTATAGAAAAGGAAAATTTTTATTAACTTTTCAACTATGGAAATTAGCATTTCATTGTACTCTACTCACCTCCACTTAGCAGCTTCATGACTAGCCACAGTTCATCCTTTACCACAAAAGACGTGTAGTAAGACACAATATTAGGATGATGGCACTGACTCATGGCTTGAATTTCTTTCTACAAAGAAGAGAAAATGTGATAATTCGTTCATACAAGTCTAAAAAAAAAAATGCTGCAAGTTACTGAATCTAGACTTAGGAATCTAAGATTATATTACCCTTTCTAAAATATCCATGGCCCTAATCTCTTCAAGAATGGTTAGGCCAAAATTCTACTTGGTTTCCCTCAGTCCATTCTGACTCTATTCCTTCCCCCCCGCCCCATTACCCTAGTAACTTTGAAACTAAGAACATGCACAAGTGAAAGAACAATTAGAGTAAGGAAACAGATACCAAAAAAGCACTCATGAAGAAGAATCAGCAGAAAAATCCTGGTAAAACAAAATACCAGTTCAGAGTAACCCCTTCTAGGGATCGCGAGGTAGCTACAGCAGAGGATTCCTCCTATAAAGAAATGTTAGAGGGTGGCGCCTGTGGCTCAGTGAGTAAGGCACCGGCCCCATATACCGGAGGTGATGGGTTCAAACCTGGCCCCAGCAAAAAAAAAAGAAATGTTAGAAATGACAGAATGGGAATTTAAAATACAGATGATAAAAACAATGAAAGAAATTGTGAGAAAGTGGAAAACAATCAAAAAACAACGAAGGAAATTGCTAAGAATGTAGAAAATAACCAAAAGGAAATCCAAAAACAGAGTCAAATAAGAGATTAAAGATACAAAGAAAAATACAAAAAGAAATATAATACAAATACAATATATAATATATAATACATATATACATATATGTACATATAGATACATATATACATACATATATATATATAAATACAATATATAATACAAATACAAAAAAGAAAGATACCAAAAAAAGGATATAGCAGAGCTGAAGGAACTGAAGCAGTCAATTAGGGAACATAAGGATGCAACAGAAAGTATCAACAACAGATTAGATCATGCAGAAGAAAGAATCTCAGAGGTAGAGGAAAAAGCTCTTGAGATAATTCAGGTAGTTAAAGAGGCAGAAAAGAAGAGAGAGAGAGCAGAACATTCACTGACAGAATTATGGGACTCTATGAAGCGTTCAAACATACGAGTTATAGGTATCCCAGAAGGGGAAGAAGAATGCCCCAGAGGAATGGAAGCCATTCTAGAGAATATTATAAATGAAAATGTCCCTAATATCACCAAAGATTCTGACATACTCCTTTCAGAGGGATATCAGTCCCCTGGTCTCCTCAATTCAAAGAGAGCTTCTCCAAGGCACATTGTGATGAATCTATCTAAATCAAGACAAAAGTAAAGATTTTGCAAGCTGCCAGAAATAAGCGCCAACTGACCTACAGGGGCAAACCTATCAGGGTCACCGCAGACTTCTCTAATGAAACTTTTCGGGCCAGAAGACAATGGTCATCTGTCTTTGATCTACTTAAACAGAACAACTTCCAGCCAAGAATTTTATATTCCACTAAGCTAAGCTTTAAAATTGACAGAGAAATCAAATCTTTTATTGATATGCAAACATTGAGGAAATTTGCCACAAGACCAGCCTTACAGGAAATATTTCAACCTGTTCTACACACTGACCATCACAATGGACCTTCAGCAAAGTAAACACCCAGAAATTAAAGGACAGAACCTAGTTTCCACAATGATGCAAAAGACAAAACTAAGCAATGTACTTTCACAAAATAAGATGAATAGAACTTTACCATACTTATCAATTATCTCAATAAATGTCAATGGCTTGAATTCCCCACTGAAGAGGCACAGATTGGCTGACTGGATTAAAAAACAGAAGCCATGTATTTGCTGCCTGCAGGAAACACATCTCACGTCAAAAGATAAATTAAAACTCAGAGTTAAAGGCTGGAAGTCAATTTTTCAGGCAAATGGAATTCAGAAAAAAAGAGGGGTTGCAATCTTATTTTCAGATACGTGTGGATTTAAAGCAACTACAGTCAAAAAAGACAATGATGGTCACTTCATAGTGGTCAAGGGAAAAATATAACAAGAAGACATTTCAATTCTAAATATTTATGCACCCAATTTAAATGCTTCCAGATTCATGAAACAGACTTTGCTTAGTTTGAGCAATATGATATCCTATAACACCATCGTAACAGGGGACTTCAATACCCCTCTCTCAGAGGTGGACAGATCCTCTAAACAGAAATTAAACAAAGATGTTAGAGATTTAAATGAGACCCTAGAACAACTGTGCTTGATAGACGTATATAGAACACTCCATCCCAAAGATAAAGAATATACATTCTTCTCATCGTCCCAGGGAACATTCTCCAAAATTGATCACATCCTAGGACACAAAACAAACCTCAACAGAATCAAAAGAACTGAAATTCTACCTTGCATCTTCTCAGACCACAAGGCACTAAGGGTGGAACTCAACTCTAACAAAAATGCTCAACCTCACACAAAGACATGGAAGTTAAACAACCTTATGTGAATGACAGTTGGGTGCGGGAAGAAATAAAAAAGGAAATCATTAACTTCCATGAGTATAACAACAATGAAAACACAAGTTACCATAATCTATGGGATACAGCAAAAGCAGTCCTGAGAGGAAAATTTATCTCTTTAGAAGCCTACATTCGAAAAACAGAAAGAGCACATCAACAAACGTACAAGCCATCTGATGGAATTGGAAAAAGAAGAACAATCTAAGCCTAAACCCAGCAGAAGAAAAGAAATATCCAAAATTAAATCACAGATTAATGAAACTGAAAACAAAAGAATCATTCAGAAAATTAATGAAACAAGGAGTTGGTTTTTTGAAAAAATTAATAAAATAGATAAACCTTTGGCCAGACTAACTAGAAATAGAAAAGTAAAATCTCTAGTAACCTCAATCAGAAATGATAAAGGGGAAATAACAACTGATGCCACAGAGATACAAGAAATCATCTCTAAATACTACCAGAAATTTTATGCCCAGAAATTCGACAATGTGAAGGAAATGGATCAATATTTGGAATCACAACCTCTCCCTAGACTTACCCCAGATGAAATAGATCTCCTGCACAGACCAATTTCAAACACTGAGATCAAAGAAACAATAAAAAATCTTCCAACAAAAAAATGCCCTGGTCCAGAATTTTATCAAACCTTCAAAGAAGAGCTTATTCCTATATTGCAGAAATTATTCCAAAAAATTGAGAAGGAAGGAATCTTCCCCAACACGTTCTATGATGCAAACATCACTCTGATACCAAAACCAGGAAAAGACCCAACTAAAAAGGAGAATTTCAGACCAATTTCACTCATGAATATAGATGCAAAAATTCTCAACAAAATCTTAGCCAACAGATTACAGCTTATCATCAAAAAAGTCATACATCACGATCAAGTAGGTTTCATCCCAGGAATGCAAGGCTGGTTTAATATACACAAGTCTATAAACGTTATTCACCATATCAACAGAAGTAAAACTAAAAACTATATGATCCTCTCAACAGATGCAGAAAAAGCACTCAATAAAATCCAGCGTCCTTTTCTAATTAGAACATTGTGGAGTATAGGTATAGGTGGCACATTTCTGAAACTGACTGAAGCTACTTATGACAAAGCCACAGCTAGTATTTTACTGAATGGAGTAAAACTGAAAGCTTTTCCTCTTAGAACTGGAACCAAACAAGGTTGTCCTCTGTCACCATTACTATTCAACATAGTGCTGGAATTTCTAGCCAATACAATTAGACAAGACAAGAAAATAAAGTGCATCCAAATCAGAGCAGAAGAGGTAAAACTCTCCCTCTTTGCTGATGATATGATCTTATACTTAAGAGAACCCTAAAGACTTAACCACAAGACTCTTGGAAGTCATTAAAAAACACAGTAATGTTTCAGGATATAAAATCAATGTCCACAAGTCAGTTGTTTTTGTATACGCCAAAAACAGCCAAGATGAGATGTTAATTAAAGACACAACTCCCTTCACCATAGCCCCAAAGAAAATGAAATACTTAGGAATATATCTAACAAAAAAGGTGAAGAACCTCTATAAAGAAAACTATGTAACCTTAAGAAAGGAAATAGCAGAGGAATTTAACAAATGGAAGAACATACCATGCTCATGGCTGGGAAGAATCAACATTCTTAAAATGTCTATACTTCCCAGAGCAATTTACCAATTCAACGCCATCCCTATTAAAACACCAACATCCTACTTTTTTTTTTTTTGTAGAGACAGAGTCTCACTTTATGGCCCTCGGTAGAGTGCCGTGGCCTCACACAGCTCACAGCAACCTCCAACTCCTGGGCTTAAGTGATTCTCTTGCCTCAGCCTCCCGAGTAGCTGGGACTACAGGCGCCCGCCACAACACCCGGCTATTTTCTGGTTGCAGTTTGGCCGGGACCGGGTTTGAACCCGCCATCCTCGGTATATGGGGCCGGCGCCCTACTGACTGAGCCACAGGCGCCGCCCCAACCAACATCCTACTTTTAAGACTTGCAAAAAATGATTCTGCATTTTGCATGGAACCAGAAAAAAACCTGTATAGCTAGTGCAGTTCTTAGTAATAAAAACAAAGCCGGGGGTATCACCAAACCGGATTTTAGGCTGTATTACAAGGCCATAGAGGTCAAGACAGCATGGTACTGGCAGGAAAAAAAGAGACATAGACATTTGAAATCGAATAGAAAACTACGAAATGAAATCAACAACTTACAGCCACCTAATCTTTGAAAAACCAAACAAGAGCATCCACCGGGGGAAAAGATTCCCTATTCAATAAATGGTGCTGGGAGAATTTGATAACCACATGTAAAAGACTGAAACTGGACCCATACCTTTCTCCACTCACAAAAATTGATTCAAGATGGATAAAGGACCTAAATTTAAGGCATGAAACAATAAAAAACCCTCAAAGAAAGAATAGGAAAAACACTGGAAGATATCGGCCTGGGGAAAGATTTTATGAGGAAGACTACCGTGGCAATAGCAACAACAGCAGTAATAAACAAATGGGATTTAATTAAATTGAAAAGCTTCTGTACAGCCAAAGGTGACAACAACCAAAGCAAATAGACAACCTACCCAATGGGAAAAGATATTTGCATATTTTGAATCAGACAAACACTAATAATCAGGCTCTACAGAACTTCAATTAATTCACAAGAAAAAAAACAACAATCCCATACATCAATGGGGAAGAGAGATGAATACAACCTTCTCCAGAGGAATGGCCAGCATCATATGAAAAAATGCTCATCATCCCTAATTATTAGAGAAATGCAGATTAAAACCACCCTAAGATATCACCTAACGCCAGAGAGAATGGCCTATATTACAAAATCTCAAAACTGCAGACGCTGGCACAGTTGTGGAGAGAAGGGAACACTTTTACACTGCTGGTGGGACTGCAAACTAATACAACCTTTTTGGAAGGAAGTATGAAGAAACTTCAAAGAACTCAACCTAGAGTTTATGAACTCTAGGAAACTCTTAGTTTAAGAAACTAAGAACTCTTATGAACTCTTAGGTTAAGAAACTTCAAAGAGTTTATGAACTCTAGGAAACTCTTAGTTTAAGAAACTAAGAACTCTTATGAACTCTTAGTTTAAGAAACTTCAAAGAACTCAACCTTTCTTTCCCATTTGATCCTGCAATCCCATTACTGGGCATCTATCCAGAAGGACAAAAAAAACCTTTTATTATAAGGACACCTATACTAGGCTGTTTATCGCAGCCCAATTTACAATTGCCAAAATGTGAAAACAACCTAAATGTCCTGCAACCCAGCAATGGATCGGTAAGCTGTGGTATATGTATACAATGTAGTATTATTCAGCCATCAAAAAAAAATGGAGATTTTTCAGCATTTGTACTAACCTGGATGGGGGTAGAACACATTATTCTTAGTGAAGCACCACAGGAGTGGAGAAGTATGAATCCTATGTACTCAATTTTGAGATTTGAAGACAATTAATGACAATTAATGACATGGTGGGACATGGGGAAAGGGAGAGCAGATAGAGGAGGGAAGGGCTGAGGGAAAGGAAAAAAAAAAGAACAAGAAAAGAAAATAGTGACTAATTTTCACGTAAATTGGTTTCAATTCTGACCAAAGTATATTACTTAAACATTAATTTTTAACTCAACATCTTGATATGTTGTTTAGGATATTGTATCCTCATTTATAAGTGACATACGTTTGTAATTTCTCCTTTATAATAATATATTTTCTCCAACTTTAATATCAGGTGTACCCAGATCAAGTAGAATGATTTTGATGTATTTCTTCTTTTTCTACTGTAAGATTTACCATGATGTTTTTTTTGAAATTATCTTTTATTTTTATTTATAAATATTAGTTGTCTATTTTTTGATACTTAAAAAAATAGTATCAAATCATTCAGTATGATGTATCAAAGTCAGTATCAAATCATTTTGATACTTAAAAAAATAGTATCAAATCATTCAGTATGATGACTCCATACTGAATCTCAGAGTCAAAGCATCCTATAATAGACATACTCTTATTTGACAATGTGAATGTTACTTTCTTTGCATTATTATTATTATTGCTTAATATTTTGATGTAGCAATTGTCTGATTCCTTTTCTGAATGTATTTATGTTCATTCATTCTTTACAAAGTTTTTGTTTCTAATCCTTATCTTAAACATTGTTATTGTTATTAAATCTTAAGTCTTTTTAATTTTGTGAAGGCAAAAATAATGTAAACCTAATTAACACATGTATATGTAAAACATAAAAATTAAAAGTGGAAAATAAAAAAAATTAAAAAATTTAAAAAGAGTGGGGTTCTTTTCTCCACACGCAAAAAAAACAAAGAAGTGAAAATGTGATAATTCATTCATACGAGTCTAAAAAACAATGCTGCAAGTTACTGAATATAGACTTAGAAATCTAAAGATTATATTACCCTTTCTAGAATATCCACAGCCCTAATCTCTTCAAGAATGGTTAGGCCAAAAATCTACTTGGTTTCCCTCAGTCCATTCTGACTCTACTCCTTCCCCCCCATTACATTAGTAACTTTGAAACTAAGAACATGCACAACTGATCACACCGTTGATAGAAAAATAGACAACTAATATTTATAAATAAAAATAAAAGATAATTCCAGAGGCCTCCACTGGAAAACATTTTTTACTTCTAGGTGCCCTGGAAGAATCCCCTTGGGAAATCTAATTTTATAACCATAGAGAGTAATCACAAATAAACAAAGGGTGTTCAACTCCAGTAAGATTAGCCCACATCACAAAATCCCAAAACTACAGATGTTGGCGTGGATGTGGAGAAAAGGGAATGCTTCTACACTGCTGGTGGGAATGCAAGCTAATATGACCTTTCTGGAAAGAAGTTTGGTGAACACTCAATGAACTAAAAGTAGACCTACCATTCAATTCGATCCTGCAATTCCTCTATTAGGTATATACTCAGATGATGAAAAATCATTTTACAACAAAGACATTTCTACCGGAATGTTTATTGCAGCCCAATTCATAATAGCCCAAACATGGAAACAGCCCAAGTACCCATGGACCCATGAATGGATTAACAAATTGTGGAATACTATGGAATACTATGCAGCCATTAAAAAGATGAAGACTTCACATCTTTTATGTTTACCTGGATGGAGCTGGAACGTATTCTTCTCAGTAAAGTATCTCAAGAATGGGAAAAAAAGTATCCAATGTACTCGATACTACTATGAAATCAATATATAACCACCTACACATTCATATGAATAACAAAACATAACTATAGTCTAGAAAGTAGAAGGGAAGAGGAAAGAGAGGGGAGGGAGGATATGGGAGGAGGGAAGGCATCTGGGGGGACCTCACCTAATGTGCATGATGCAGTGGTACATTTCAAAACTATTAAGAAATGAGTATAATTGTGGTGGATTTGTTACTTAGTTCAATGTAAGAATTTCACATTATATATTGAAGCAGTACCCTGAACTCCATAAATGCATCAATGTACAAAGTTATGATTTAATAAAAAATAATTTAAAAAAACCATAAACAGAGGGTGGTTTGTCTTGCTGTGATTTTTTTAACAAAATATTACTTCAGTGTTTGTGAAATGATTCACAATTCTCACTAAGGAGAAATGAACTAAAATAGGACAAGATCATCAACTAAATCCGGAGTAGAAATTTGAGCTGAAAGTCTAAGCTCCCTCTATCTCAGTTAATGAATTGAAATGATTTGGTATAATAAAATACCTTATAAAGCCCATATGATTAGAGCCCTAGTTAACTCTTTGATCTCATTCCTATCCCCACTTCAAACACCAGTCTTATAATTTTCCTATCCCCTCTTCAAACACCAGTCCTATAATTTGGTCACTGAAAATTTCAAATAAGCCACACTTATAACTCTGGACATTTATCCCTATTGTTCCCTCTGTCTCACATATACTTCTCCCATCATCTCTGCCTACCTAACTCCAATTCTTTCTTCTGTGTAGATATCATTTCCACCTGCCTCCCCAGGATGAGTTAGGTATCCCTTCTCTTAGCTTCCAACTACTCTATATCTCCTTCCATCACGGTACAATAGTACATTGTCTGCTTATTTGTTAGTCTCTTTCTCCTAGATTAAGAGCTCCCCGAAGATAAGCTATTGTATAGGCCAGACACAGTGGCTGACACTACCTGAGCTCAGGAGTTTGAGACCAGCCTAAGCAAAGGCGATACCTTGTCTCTACTAAAAACAGAAAAACTAGCCAGGCGTGGTGGTGAGCACTTGTAAATCCCATCCACTAGGGAAGCCGAGGCAAGAACATCACCTGAACTTAGGAGTTTGAGGTTGTTGTGACCTATGACGCCTACCAAGGGGGACAGAATGAGACTGTCTCCAAAAAAATAAGCTATTGTGCAACTAACCTTACCATGCTGTAATTGCCTATTTATTTTCTGCAACCCCCACAAAACTACAAGCTCAATGAGAACTAAGACTATTCTTGACACTTATCATTGTGCCTAGTACACAGTATACCTTTGATAGATATTTGTTTGTTAAATGGATGAAATACTACAGTACCTTATACAGCTTTTCAGGTATTCACAAACTTGGTTTATGTCCTTGGTATATGTTCAATAAGATCAATTGTACAGGCAAGGTACAGTGGCTAACACCTGTAATCCTAGCACTCTGGGAGGTCGAGGCAGGAGGATTGCTTAAAGTCAAGAGTTGAGATCAGTCTGAGCAAGAGCCAAACCCCATCTCTATCAAAAATAGAACAAATTAGCTGGGCCTGGTGGCACACCTGTAGTCCTAGTTACTGGGAAGGCTGAGACACAGGACGATGGCTTGAGCCCAAAGTTTTAAGTTACAGTGAGTTGTAATGATGGCACTGCACTCTAGCTGGGGTGACAAAGTAAGACTCTGTCTCATACAAAGAAAAAAGATCAATTGTATGAAACACCTGATTCATAAGTAGTACTCAGTAAATGATAGTTTTCCTTTTCTCATCTTCTCTTCTTGAATGTAAATTCTTTATAGCAAAGACTTCGTCCTATAAAATTTGCAACTCCCAAAGTTACTAGCACAGTCTTCTGCATTAAAAGCTAAGTAAATATGAAAGAAAAGGAAGGAAAAAATAAATAAATAAAAATAAAAAAAAAAAAAGGAAGAAGGAACCAAAGCAAGCATCTGCCTATGGGCTTAAACAGGATTTGAAGAGATAAGTATATACATATAAAAGAGAATATGTAAGATAACGAATGTGTATTAAGTAGTAAAAATATTAAATGTACCAAGAATCCATAGGAAAGAACAATTAAGGCAGGCAAGTGTGAACCAAGAAGCCTTTACAGAGACAATAACCAGGTTTAGTTCTGTAGGACATGAGGAAACTACAGTAGTACAAGGTGACAGACATAAATAATTTTTTTAAATGATGAAATAATGTTAAGACATATTTAGAAATACAGTGAATAAACTTGTAGTAGTTCATGCTTTCAACAGATATTTACTAAGTGTCCACTATATCCACCATATGCTGTACACAGTACTAGGAACCTGACCACCATAGGGAGTCGTCATGAAACATACTGTCTGGTAAAGAATTATGACAAATACCAATTTACAACACTGAATGATGAACAGTTTGACAGAAGAAGTACTAGAAACTACATAATTTCATTGGAGAAGAACATTAACAAAAAATAGGTGTCATAACCATGGAAGGCTTCAAAGTTTTACTGAATTGACACTGAAAAAAAAAAAAGAAATAAAAAGATAAGTAGGTTTTTAAGGTATATGGTTTAATCTTAATGCTATGGAATACCTCTTACAGCTATTGCCTAGAGCTACTCTTCTTTAACCTTTCCCCAGCCTTAGGAGAAACCAGTGTGCTGCCTAGGGTTCACTCTTGCATCAATGGTCAGAACACAAATTGGTACTGTTTCTAGGAGGCCAAAACCTTTTAAAGGATATTACATTTGACCCAGGAATCACAATTCTATACTACTTTAAGGAAACAGAGAAGCAAGCAATTACAAAAAGGAAACAAGATAATCATTTAATACCAGAGAATAGATTAATAAATTGTGGTCTACCTATTCAAGATAACATTATACACACATTAAAAATTAGATTGATCTATATACAGACACAGAAAGAGAGTTATAATAAACTGAAAGAACAAAGTATATGATTATATTATCATAAAAATATAAAGATACTTATTTAGTTTTTGTATTTTTATGATAAAAATACTTTGTCACCCTCCGTAGAGTGTGTCATAGCTCACAGCAACCTCAAACTCTTGAGCTCAAGTGATTCTCTTCAGGGATTCTCAGCCTCCAAGTAACAGGGACTATAGGCATCCACCATAATGCCCAGATATCTTTAGATATGGGGGTCTCGCTCTTGCTCAGGCTGTTTCAAATTCATGAGCTCTGGCAATCTGCTCACCTTGGCCTCCCAGAGTCGTGAAGTTATAGGCCTAAGCCACCATGCCTAGCCAAAAATACAAAGGTATTTAAACATTCATAGTCTGAAGAATTACACAGCAAATGTTATATAATATCAAAGTAAGATTATAACTAATTTTGTCCTACTTATCCAGATTTTATAAATTTTATAATAGATACTATTTATTAAACACAAACCTTTTTTTTTTAAAGAAACAAATCAAAAACTTCAAATAGGCAGTGCTCGTAGATCAGTTGGTAGGGCACCAACCACATACACCCAGACTGGCGGGTTCAAACCCAGCCCAGGCTAGCTAAACAAAAATGACAACTGCAACAAAAAAATAGCCGGGCGTTGTGGCAGGCGCCTGTAGTCCCGGCTGCTTGGGAAGCTGAGGCAAGAGAATCGCTTAAGCCCAAGAGTCTGAGGTTGCTGTGAGCTATGATGCTACAGCACTCTACTGACGCAGACACTGTCTCAAAAAAAAAAAAAAAAAAACTTCAAATAATTTCCCACTCTAAAATGAATATATAGGAATGTATCTCTCCATTTAAGAAATATGAGATGTCCATACCAGGAGTTCATCCATGCTAGTTTGACATTTCTCAAGGTTTATCCGCTTGATTGCCACTTTCTCCTTTTTAGGGGTACAATAAGCTGCTTGGACCACAGCAGTTGCTCCACTCCCTAAAAATAAATACATAAATGAGTAAACAAATAGTTGGATATATAAAACATGACATTTCTACTTCCTACACAATTTAAAGAGAAGAATCATTCTTATCTTGTCCCTACAGTAAATAACAAATGCAGAGAAGCACTCTAAAGAGTGCCAATTAAAACAAAAGCTTCAACCATTTCACATTCATTGTCAATAAATACTAGTGCAAAAAAAATTTTTAAGTTCTGGGGTTCTAGAATATGATGGCATAGGATCACAATCCCTACTTCTCTCCTCCAAATACAACTAAATATCCTAAAAATAATTCAACAACCACAAAAGGACTCCAAAAAGGTAGAAAAAGAGAAACTAGCTAAGGACCTCAAAACTTCAAGAAAGCACCACCGTTTGCTGGGTTTTCCTTTTATCTCCCACATATCACAGAATAAACATGAGTGAAGCCTGCAACCTGTGACTACCAACAGGGATGGATGGATAGACAGACAGAGAGAGAGACAGATACATAAACAAATGAGAAAATTCTGCTATCTGGCCAAAGGTCTGTGAAAGGGATAGCTTAGCAGAGACCTAGAGGGGAGATACATTCCCTGGTCCACATTCAGGACACTAATGGGCCCAATGAACCACAGCATCAGCATCAGCAGAGTCTTAGGCCTCACCATGGCAACTAGGCCCTTTTTCCACACCTGTGGCAATGTCAAGCCAATTATGTCCTTAGTAGCAGCAGAGCTGGGGCCTCACACTCACCAGTCAGCCCAAGTAGCACCCAGAGAGATGGAACAGAAGTTTCAATGGTGACAGAAGAGGACAACACTCTAAGATATCCAAAGGCTAAATTATAGCTCACAAAGGTAGGACAGGAACTATACTCTAAAACCAAACAGGGAATCTGCCTATTAAAATAGAAGAATTACACTCAGGGAGGCTAAGGCAGGTGGATTGCTTGAGCTCAGGAGTCCAAGACCACCCTGAGCAACAACAAAATTCCATTTCTACTAAAAATTAAAAAAAGAAAAAAAATTTTTTTAAAGAAACAACTAGCCAGGTGTAGAGGCAGGCGCCTGTAGTCCCAGCTACTTGGGAGACTGAGGCAAAAGGATCACTTGAACCCAAGAGTTTTAGTTTGCTGTAAGCTGTGATGACGCCATAGCACTCGGTGTGCTGGCTCCAAAAAAAGTGAGACGCTGTGCTATCTCCAAAAAAAAAAAAAAGGTCTTCAAACATAATAACCTATATGTCCAGAATAAAAAAAGACATGTCATACATGAACCAGGAAAAACATGCCTGAATAAGAAAAGATAATCATACTGACACCAACATCAAGATGAATCAGATGCTGTAATTACC